>NC_044506.1:8411950-8484450 GCF_902362185.1 Chanos chanos | reverse complement strand
TCACACAGGTGCTATGAAGGACCCTCAGTCCAAAGTAAGAGCTCTTACTGGAAATATATTTTTTAAAGCTGAGATGAGCAAAACCATGTTCTTGTAATGCTTCATAAACTGTCTTTTCAGCCTGTTTTACCACTTTAACTACCTGCTATAATGTTTCTTTATATATCGTCTTAGCCATTGTTTAAATCCATCAATATGGAAGTATTTTCTTTTTCTAAGCACAATCATTTCACCGCCGACCAATCAACTGCACTTTTGATTGGCCTTCTTCAACAAAACAGCCATACTAAGAAATCCACTGAACATTTTAGTAATGCTTAGCTGAGACCTTTTCTGAAAGAAGGCTTTGAAAAGTATGGCTCACAATGCTTACATAAATCTGTAATCTCACTGAAGATAGCTGAAACACTAAGATAGCACACTAGGTTTCTGTGCTAACAACACAGACATTTCTCTCCACTGTTCTCTCTATTTGTGATGTATTTACAAACCTATCCGCAAAAAAGACTTCTGTTCATCGTCTGCCCAGGACAGGCGCTTGCCACACGTAGTTTTGACTGTGAAGAATAAGTAGAAGAAACTAGCAAAGAGATGTAGAAATGTTTCCTTTGGGTCAGAGGAGTGCTTGAGTAAATATTACGTTTAATCACGCTATCTCTTCTCTAAAAAAAAAAAACTGCCGTGTACCGTTGAGAAAGCTCAGCTATTCCTCATGATTACATAAAAATGACAGATGGCTGTCAGCGTTGTTTTCTGTTGCCCCTTTCCTGTCAGATGATATGTACTAAAAAGACAGATGTGCTAGTTACCCACTGCTGGAGACACACCTAGCACTTTGAAGCATTTCGTTATGTAATCCGTGTTGCTGTAATTGATCTTATTGCTGTCACTCTCTCTCTCTGCAGTGTGGAGCGTGTGGAGATTTCTCACTTGTTTGTAGAAAGTTAGGAGACAAAGCTGACTGTGAATCAAGGCCAATGCCACACAGCCTAACCCACGATCCTCCATTTTGTTCTCTCTCTCTCTTGTTCCCTTCGGTTTTTGTTTGGTTTTGTTTTGGTTTTAAGAACATGAGAGATTATAACTGGAGAAGATAGGTGTGATGTTCATTAACCGAAAGAGCAGCAGATCCGTTCATGGAGGAATGTGCTTCCTGTGGGTCACTGAACTTTTGTCAGGAGTCTAAATGCTAAAATAAGCCGTCGTCTTAGGGAGGACCTGCTCTCTGTTCTATTTATGTTGACAAATTCCAGTGGTTTTCACCAAATGAACGAGAACCTTTGGTCACATTAACTTGATACGGCCGTTTCTATTTTTGTTTTTGAGTCTGTTACTTTAAAATGTTATTAATGATGATTTTGTTTTTGTTTTTTTTTTTGTCACGTCCGCAGCGGGGATTAGACAGCCTCTCCATGAAGTCGTCGGACAGCGATGTAAGCGACGTGTCCGCTATGTCGAGCGCGTCTCGGCTTAGCAGCACGAGCTACATGTCTGTCCAGTCAGAGAGGGCGCGAGGAAACCGCAGGATCAGGTATACCCCCCCACCCCACCCCCACCACCAAAAGTCCACACCCCACAACCCTGAATTTGTCTGGAGCCATCGTTCGTCATGAGCAAATCCTCTGGATGACCGTTCCTAAAGGTCTTGGTAGTTTCCTCTCGTTATGTTTTTGGTGAGTTCGGGTTTGGCTCCGCCTCTTCCTTTTTTAAATGGAGCCAAATGGCTGAACGTCACTGTGCCCACAGAGGATTTGGTCATTGTGATGATGGGAGTGTGGTGTTAGATATAGATATATATGTGTGTGTGTGTGTGTGTGTGTGTGTGTGTGTGTGTATATATGTGTGTTATGTTAATTGGTTTTAAAAGGGCATGATTCAACACGGAAACCTTGGCAAGTCATGTCATGAAGCAGAGTCTAATTTGGGTTTGCTAATTTAAAGGTCGCCATAGAGACCGTTTCAGGTTACGGACCTCCATCAGTCTGAGTTTCTCATAACTGTCTTACCCTCACACTTACGGGTCGTTTTTTTTTTTGTTTGTTTGTTTTTTTGAGTGCCTGTTTATTTTGAATGTATACTGTCTCTTTTTCCTGCATGGCCATAGCTGTGTTTAATGACTTTTTTCTCTCCGTTTTTCTTGCATGCTTCCTTCCATGCTGTTCCTCTCTCTTTGTTTGTTTGTGTGTGTGTGTGTGTGTGTTTGTGTGTGTGTGTGTGTGCGCGTGCGTATGCGTGGACATGCATGCCTGCCTATAGCCGCACTGAGGCACTTCAGCTGAGCCAGGGAGAGGAGGGCGCTCTGGCCGAAGCGTCAGAGGAAGGGGCAAAATCAGAGGGGGGAGGGGAGGGGGGAGCACAGGGGAGCACAGAGGTGGCACAGGAGGAAGGAGGAGGAGGAGGAGGAGGAGGGGAGGAGACAATGGAGAGATCAGTCTCAGAGAATGATGTCAGGTAAAATCTAGTTGGTTTAATCCCCCCCCCCTCCCCCATAACCTCTAAGTTAGTTTAGTCCCCACACACACCACCCCTACCCAAAATAAACTCTAAGTTCAAGGCTGTGGTACATATGGTGCTATATATAAACTCATTGATTAAACTTGTTTACAGCTGCTCTGAGACTAGACTAATACCCCAGATGTAATCTTAAACCTGACTCCAGGTCAGTCCTCATTCCTTTTCCCATCATTTGTCCCTTTAATCTTCGTCTTCAACTTCCTTAACCATCCCAAACTGAGGAACCAGAACTCACGTCCCTCTGGATCCAGATCCCATATCATATTTTCTTTTTGGATCGTTGTAGAAATAGAAAAGCGTTGAACCCATCGTGAGAGCTTCAGGTTAACACATTTAGGCAATATTAATTTCATATAAGAAGACTAAAAAAAACTTTATAGATCAGGTGGTCAGCTTTGGTGGTGTTCAGTGAACACTGCCTAATATCAGTCATCCCGATATAAACATTACTTAACCAATAACATTTTGTCATGTCAGAACAGTGACGTAATACTCTGTATATATAATCTCGACCCGGTCTGTAGTAGTAGCTCTCTGCAGGCAGTTGAATTGGTCACATGAATGGGCCAGAGGTAGTGTGATGTAACAGGGTCACGTGCAAAAGTGTGATTCATAGTGTTATGACCATATGTGATCATATGTTACGTTCTCACAGCGCAGTATGAGGTCCGCTCAACCCTGTGGATTCCAAGCATCCTCAATGAAATATATGCCAAGAAATCTGTAATACACAGATGACCATGTGACTAGACAGTGTTTAAGGTGCTCTGCCAGTTTTATGTGTCCTTCACAGAAGCTAAAGTTTTGAGTTTAGGGGAATCACAGCCTTAAGTTTGCCTCTTCTTCCCTTCTCTCTCCTCTGCTTTAGCAAGAACTACTTAAAACCATTTTTGATGATTTTTGTGTGTGTGTGTGTGTGTGTGTGTGTGTGTGTGTGTGTGTGAACGTACCCTTCTCCTGTGTGGAAGATATGTTGTTAACGTGTGGTGTTTGTATGTACCTGTGTGTGGCATCTGTTCTGTGTTCTCTGTGTTATTTTGTGTTTAATTTACCTGTATTTATTTGTGAGCATACCGTACTTTTGTTTTTGTCAACACCTCCCTCCCCCTCCCTCCCTCCCTCCCTCCCTTCTTCCCTCCTTCCATTCTCTGACTGTAACTCCTAGTGTGCGTCTCTTATGCAATCTGACCGTCATCACTCTGTCCCCCCTGTGTGACATTCGACCAGCTGTTAATCACCGTGCCAATTAGAGCAGCAGAAAACCATATGCAGCAAACCAAACATATTCACCTCTCTTCTCCTTTTTATTTTTTCACTCCTCTCTCGGCCCTAACCCGTGTTTCCTTCAGAAACTTTTCCCTAACTTCCAGAGAGTCGTTAGACCCAAACAAAACCATTAGACCCATTAAAACGCTGTCAGCGCACACATTAGTTAGGTTGCATAACGGTTCAAGTTAAAAATCTTATTGTTATAATTCATTCATTCGAACGGACTCCGTCCCACTTAACAAGATTTAGATCGTAAATGGCAAAATGGGATGTAGACGTCTTGAAAAGGGTTGTTTTTTTTCCCCTTTTTTTTCTTTTTGTCTGAATGAAAGAACACATGACACACTGACTTATTATTTTTTGACAATTTTTGAACAATTAAGTTCAAAGCAACTGCTGTTAATGGGTCTTGGACTGATGTTTCTCAGTTGTTGTCATGTTTATTTTATATTAGCATCGTGTTCAGTTGACTATGTTATATTGACAGAATTGACAATGCTGTGTTTTCACACAGCACAAAGGAAGCCTAAACGAAGCAGGTATGCTCGATGATTAGTTTTCAGCGCGGCGAACTTTAATCATCGCCTCCGGTTTGCATTTGTGACACACGGCTGTTTTCCTTTTTACGAGACTTCAAGTCTGCGTGTAGTACATAGCTTCTGAATCAACCTCCACAGGAAGCCCCATGTTTTGCTCAGCGTTTTTCAACAACTTCCTCTTCTCCCTCTCCTCTTCGCCATGTTTCCACAGAAACGGTCTGCTAGCCCTTGCTCATAGTGAAGTCCAAAAGAAAAGATTAAAAAAAAAAGAATAAAAAAAGGAGAAAAAAATGGAGGGTGGCTCATCAAAGAAACAATTAGCGGTGCTCCTTCTCTCGCTAATGGCAAGGAGAGCGAGAGACGGGACAAAAGCTCCGTGTCCGGTCCGCCTACCATTTCGCATTTAACGTCGATTGATGTGGCAAGTGATGGGTCCCATGGTAAAGGGCCTGCCTGCATATCTCACTCCATTAATCTTCTCGTCCTCACTCATAACAGCTTGGAGCGTCTACAAACTTCACCCGCAGGAAACGTGTTTTAAGGAATGAAAGAATACATCGGTTTGCTTGGAACATTGCTAAAATGCTGTATCAAAGACCTCCATTGATGTTTTTGAAGTAAAAGTGCAGTGTATCCTCTAAAATGATCTTTTAATGTATGATATTACGAGGGAATGCACTTACTTAGGCTTGGAGTGGGGTTGATAGACACTGAGTAGACGTAGGCTAATGGCTAAAATGTCTTGAGTTTGAGACTTATTGCACTTTACAGCAGAATGCCACTTCTTCTGTGTGGTTGGATTCCAAGACCCAGCAGATGCACGCACCTTGGGCAGGGTTGCCATAGAAACTGCACGTTGTCGTCACAGCTGCAGAAAGACTTGAACTCGCTGTCTATGGATTTTTTTTCTCGGAAAAATGGTTTCACAACACACTGTAAGAGAATGGAGGGACGCAGTCACGGGCCTGATTCATTGATTCAGAAAGAAAAAGAGAATCAAGAGAAAAAGAGAATCAAGGCCATTTTTGCCTCTGTCTTTTGCATTAGAGTTCAAGTTATAGTAATTATGTGATCAGTATATATAACCAATATGTATCAGTATAATTGTATATCATCAATACCACAAAATGATGAAATTATTAAGACGTGTTGCACCAATGCAAATGAATAGCTTTATTGACGGTGGGCTTGTGCCTCTGTGGCTTTATGTACATCTTCCACACGCAGGATGCAAACCTCTGGCTTTGTTAGTCAGTGATTGGTGAAAATCTTAAATGTTCACTCATGTGGCAGAGAAACATGTCTCACCGTTGTCGCCTAACTAGGTCATTACATAAACACCCACTGCGTGATGTCACCGCTGGTTCGTCTTGTCGAACGGAACATGGCGCTTTGGATAAAAATACACAAAATGGGATATGCACAAATCAGGAACAAACCGTACCGGCGCAGAGACAGAGACAGAGACAGAGGGGTGGGCTATAAATCCCCCGGAGAACATTCGTGTGTACACAGCGCCCATCGAAGCACACACGACACACACGCTGCCCCCTGGACTCCCAACGAACAATGCACAAATCCAATATGTCAGTGAAAGGTCGTCGGAGACGGACACACGGTTACCAAGCCATCTTCCAGAACACTCCGCGTTCCAACCTCGCATTCCATGTGGTTCTTAAAAGCCTTAGATTAACAGCTTAATGAAACAGCCATTTGTGGGTTGTTTAAACAAAGGGGAAAGACCTTGTGTTTGTTCATCCTAAACTCTCTTAGGTTTATAAAAAAGATGAAATCATTCACTTGGTATGTTAAGCACCCATCTAACTAAGCCCACTTTTCAACCAACACATGTAGAAAGTGTACAGTATTAAATATTGTCTAATTGTAATGGTCTTCACAACTTGTGGTCAAGTGCCAGCAATAGGATAGGATTAGGTGTCACAGAGTCTTGATTGGTGCTTGGAGAAGAAATGGAAGGAATTGAATTCAGAGAAACCTCAGTGACACAGTCTTTCAGCTAGAAAGCAACAGCAGATGATGTTTTAAGCAGCACGCGCAAGTTTAGTCATATGAAAATTGCAGTACAGCCAAGATGCTAATTAGTTTTAAATGAAGTCCAAAGATCAAAAAAAAGAAAAGAAAAGGGAAAAAAAAAGCTGAAATGCTTGTTCATCATACTTTTCTGACTAACTCCCGTGAGTCATCGCACAACTGACGGTGTATACAGTGAACTGCTGACATGCTGTTCTGTTGCACGTTTAAGGAAGAGCAGCGGTACACTGGACTGACGGACAAAGTGCAAAATCTTTTCCTTTATATGCTTCACTTTGAGCTGAGCTCAGAGAGGAGGCGCTGACCTGAAAGTGATTGGTCAGAAATCCTGAGTGTTGAAAAAAAAAAAATAATGACGCCTTTGTCTTTTTACATATGTGGGATGGTTGAGTAATTAAAAAAATGGTTGTAGAGACAGGAGTGTTAACTATAGCTGCTGTTTGAATATATTTTCAAAAGTTTTTGTGATTTTTTTTCCAGTCATTGTATGAGCTCACGGTACAAGCAGGGATGTGGTGCAGAATGTATAGGCGGTAGCACATAGCAGATGGCTTCATTACCATCATATCAGTTAAATTGGCTGTCAGAATGACTCACACAGTGAACCTGTAAGATTCTCCTATAGGAAGAGAGCTTATAAAAAAACATGAATCTAATGAACGTATATCGGCGCACCTATTGAATTGTAGATGACCATGATGACTCCAAAGGAGAAGGGGTTGCAGGGTGAACAAAAGAAAGGGTTTTTTGTCCCTCAGCAAGCTCTGTTGCTAACAGCACAAACGGGTTCAGGCTTCTGTCGTGATGACCTGACAGGGGAAGCAGTAACACAGTGATGAAGCGTGCACCAGTTTACTGGCACGTCTCTGGTCTTGTTTCTTTGCCTTTTCAGCCTTCCCATTGGAGAGGAGGACAGGAAGAGGTCATAGCTGGAGTCAGTGCAGAGCACAGAGTCAGAGATTACATGAGTCACGCAATAAATGAGTAATACCTCCATATAGTTATAAATCTGGAATATGATGACAAGTAATGCAGAAATACATTATAAAATTAAAATAAGAAAAAGCTAGAAAATGATGAACCGTAGGAGGTTTGCCGGTTCAAACACTTTTAGCTTTTCGGGGGAAAATATCCGTTTTTATCATCATGACGTGAACTTTGCTTGGTCTGCTGGTTTCCGTTGGTTACCATCGATTTGTTCCCGTGTTGTTTCCTTCCAACCTGTATGCTGTGGAGTATCTGCATGACCTCTGACCTTTGCCCTTTTTTCAGAATCCCACAGCCCTGTAGCTGAAGCCTCTCCTTGTCTTTCTCTTTTCCGCTGTCATCCTCTTTTTTTCTATGCCTCTTTCCTCCATCTTCCCTTCCCTCTCCTTCCATCTTTCCCTTTATCTCACCCATCCCCTCTCTCTCTCTCTTACTTTATTCCTTCCATTTATCAACTCACATCTCCGTTGCTGACAGTGACTTTACATCTAAAATCAAAAACAGGCAAACGGGTAACGCGGGGACCAACATGACCAAGAGCTCGAGCGTCGGGGGGGACATGTGCTCCCTGGGGAGGAACGATGACGATGAAGACGACAAGAAGAGGCGATCCAGCTTCGGTGCCAAAATGGCGGCCATGGTCGGGCTGGGGAAGAAGAGTCAGAGCACCTCTCAGCTGGATCCGGAGGGTGAGAACACGCCGGCTTTTCTTACTGTCACCCTGACACTGATGCTACTTAGTCTGGCTACCAGTGGACATTATTCATATGGTAGTGTACTGTGATCAGACTTTCCCTTCAGTTCTAAGGCATCCCAAAGTTGTGTGGGTGTCCAGACTGTCTAGATGAAAAAAAAAAGAAAAAAAAAAGAAAAAGAAAAGCCCAAATGAAAATTACCGTGGATGATGAACACACTAAGGATTAATGGCTTGTCTCTCTTTGAGTCAAAAAACTCCCACATGTTGGCCCAATTCACATAGCTCACAATAGCTCTGTAAAGTTTTTTGATCAAAAGAACTTTTGACAAAGACTCCGGACTGCTTGCCGTTGAGATGAGTTCCAGTCATTTTGGCTGGCTTTTTGGTTTCAGTTTGAAAGTCTTTTTTATCTCTAAAGCTGAGGTTCCATAAAGGCCAACAGCAAATGCCCTTATTCTGTTTTATGGAATGGTAAACACACTTGACCTTTTCACTCCCCAGATGTCCTCTTCTGTCATCTCTAGAGAAAACATTCTCCTCCAGTTCAGTTCAGAACAGCTCTTTCAACAGACAGAAAGCTGTAATCAAACTGCCATCCTGTTCTATTCCATAAACTGCTGTTAAAGTGTCAGAAAAACCCATAGCGAGAGACATGACAGAGTGTTGCACGTGAGTGGAAGTCTCGTGTGGTGAGGAGGTACCTTAGATATTTAATTTTTCCTTCCTCTGGACCTCGTATTTACACACAAAGGCTTCAGTCAACCGAATGTGTGTTTGCTCTCTTATTTTTACTAGTAATTTCATGAGCATCAATTGGTTTTTGTTAAGTACTTCACCTGTCTCTACCCATAATTCTTCTGCTTGGTGAAGTGGTGTCAAAGGTGCTTGAATTGACTGATAAAGAATGTATGAGTTACTTTGTGTGTGTGTGTGTATGTGTGTATGTTTCCAAAAAGCAGACAATTACAAAAAAAACAAAACAAAAAAACCCCCAAAACAGCACTACTAATTTTAGGTGCATTTGACAGCTCATGATTGAATTTACTGAAGCCAATGTCATACTGCTGTTTTGCTTTTTTGCGAGGCCAAATCAATTCAGTCTTTTCTAAAGAGCTTTCACGTTTCGCTCCACACGTGTTTGACTAATGAGACTCTCTAAGTGGTCTGAGTGGCAGGGAATGAAAGACAGGTGTGTTTTCACTCAGGTCACAGTCGCTTTGGTGCTTCCATTAAAATGGCTGGGACAGTCTCCTGGTGAAAGTGCTTGTGCGATGCTATTTATCAGGAGAGTAGCAGAGTTGTGTCTCTGGAATCGCAGAACCCAATATTGGGTTAGCGTCTGTTAACCCAATATGTGCAAGCAGAGAAGTGCATTCTAAATGACGTACTGATTTTTTTTTTTTTGATAAACCAGCTTCGATTTACACGTTAATATATGCGTGCTAAGACTGAGCGTTTGGTGTGAATGCCAAATGCATGTCAATATTTTCGCACAGAGTTGTGTGAAGTTGAATCAGAGCTGGGCTTTTTGAATTCCTGATGTGAGAAGCGCGGTTATGCCGAGTCATAGAACGGCTACGGCAGACGAGCGGCGGCCTGCTGTGTTTTTCTCTCCGTCGCGGGGGATTACGAGACGATTCACGGACTAGCTCGTTTGAACACATTCCTTTCCACTCGTTATTCGATACTTTTTCATTGTTTGTTCTCTTTTCAAAGGGTAAGTTTTGAAATGATCGTTCTGATGAATGAGTTGTCTACTAAATAACCTAAGGGTTGTCCTTAAGATGAAGTGCTTTGGTTAGACAAGAGAAGACCAGATCTCGGTACCGTCAGGTTACATAAACCAATCGATTACGCCCAAAGGGAATGACATATTCTTACAGCGAATTCTGAAGTTCATGTGTATTGGTAGATTTATCTGGATCATCCGTCTGAATGGACTGATGGAGAGCACATGTTGCAGAAACCGGTGGGGAGTTTAGTTCACATTCAAATATTCACTGAGATTATTCAAGACTACACAGAGAGTTTGAACAGACTTTTAATGTGCAATTAATAACTGCCATCATAATCACTTCCATGCTAGGTTATGTTCAGATCATCATGAGATGTACAATTCGCTCTTCTTTGTACTGTTATCAAAGATAATTATCTTTTATCTCCTGTTTTTTTGTGGTTTTTTTTTTTCTTTTTACGTAATTGAATGGTATGTACTCATATTTCAGTGTAGTACTGTATTTTTTTTCAGTTTTTGCTGTGGTTCATTTTATGAACAAGAGCACGTCTGCCTAATCATCTGATCTTCAAAACACCGATTATTCCTAGACAGGACATGGAGGTGATGAGTGAATCAGTGTAGTCAATTTAGTTCATTTGCTTATCCCGCTTCCTCTCTGTCCTGTCTCTCTGAGAGGGAAGAGCTCGCTCTCTCTCTCTCTCTCTGCTTTCGTGCAGTGCAGCTGTGTCTCAGTAACCTCTCTGCCTGCTGCTTTAGTCCTGAAACGTTGCTCCATGTTCAGGCCGGCGCGGTGTGGGAGCCACCTCCGCAGACAGAGAGGGGTGAGCGGCGTCTGCTGGTTTTCAGGAAAAGGCAATGTCCTCTCTTCATGCCGCAGACGCAAAGAGCAGGGTCTCCCGCTGGTCGGGCCGTGCCGTCCTCTGCGGCCTGTATGATAAACTAAACTATGTTATCAGAAGATTAGCTGGGTCACTCCGCACCAGAGAGCGCAGAAATCATTACGGCATTGTCAGAGACGCGACGAACCAAGCCGCCCGTTCAGTTAAAAGGAGCGTTTCATTGATTGGCACATGCAACGAGGGAAATTACCTTCCTAGGTTCCCTGCTGATGTCCATTGAAGTCAGAGAGAGAGAGCAAGAGAGAGAGATTCAGAATGGCTTTGCCTCTCTCGATTACCACAGGTCACAGCTTTATATTATGGTTAATCTCCTGATTAATGAGTTGGGATTGTTGTTCAAGGAACATTAGTTACCTCTGTTTTGGCCAGTTTTTATTTTTTAAAGATTACTGGAGTTACAGTTATGCAAAAAAAAACCCCCAACCTAACAATAGTTACAAATATATGTATATATTGGGTAAACTAGCCAATTAGACAGTCACATCTGTGGTGTTCGCTGAAGTATTGGGCTAAAAAGACCAGATTTACACCATCTGCAAATTGTCATATTTTTCTGGAAAAGTTGGCCAAGACTGTTGGTTTGTGTATTTTTGGGTTAATTGTAGGCTTGACTCATATGTAACTTCTGCTGTTATGTAATTTGTGAATAATTTGCCTTTTAGCTTCCATTTAAAAGTCTTCCTTTGCAGTCTGTGTTGCCGCTGCTGTTTTGAATAAGCTACAAGTAAATGGAAGGACCAATTTCTGTGTTAGGAGGTCTGTTAGAATGTAAGGCCTCTATATTGTGTTTCATTCCGTTTTAGATCCAAACGTAAAACATCTCATGTACCATACATAACAGTTCACTTGAATCCGCATCAAAATCATGCAAAATTTGACTGGGAGTGTTGGAAGTACAGGAGGGTTGCTGCCCTGCTGTTTATTTTAGAAACCTCAGCTACTTACATCTTTTAGGGAGCAAAGTGACCGCAGTAGTTTGTGGATGATTCAATGGGCAGCTGAGCAGTACTGGTTTCTCAGAGTGCTACCATCAGGCCATGCCAGTCTCACAGGGCACTGCCAGTTTAATTGGACATCACCAATCTCACAGGGAGGCTCTGGTCTCATTGGGCTGTACCAGTCTCCTTTGGCTGCACCTGTCTTATTGGGCTGTACCAGTCTTATTGGACAGTACCTGTCTTATTTGGCAGTAGTAGTCTTACTGAACAGTACCAGTCTCTTGCGTGTTTTTTTTTTTTTTTTTTTCAAATGCCGACTTTGTCAGACATATTTGTGTTGTGTGAGTCATGTGCTTGGAGAAGTAGGCCACCTGTTCATTGGAGGCTTTGTGTTACGAGATGGTCTCTGTAAAAGCCCCCACATGTGAACTCGTCTACTAGTTTGTTTAGCCCCGTTTTCCCAGATGGTGCTCTTGATTGTTTTGACCTACATATGAATTTTTTCAAACACACTCAGCAAATGGGTGCCAGTCTCCGCTTCTGGCATGTTTTGTTTGAGGAACAAAATGACCCTTGATTTGCATCCTTTTTCAAATTGGATGAGTAACGACCGTTGGGAATTGTTTGCCTGTTCCAGCAAAAAAAAAAAAAAAGGGAAAAAAGAAAAGCATTTTTAATGTCACCTTTTCTCCTCATTTAAGTCTTTTTTTTTTTTTTTTTTATCCTCAGGAATCAGAGCCAGCTTTTGTCTCACCTGGGTTTGCTTTGGGAGTTTCACCTCTGTCGCCGTCAGTAGTAATATATTTAAAGTCCCATTTCCTCTCAAAATAACTGCTTTTATATTTAAATCGTGTCATCATGGGTACAGTCTGCGATACACTGAGTAATTCACCCCTTACATAGCTGAATATGGTTTTTACACATAATGAGCACCATTTTAAAGGAGATCTAATGATGTTCTTTTCCCTGTCTGGATCTCTCACAGAGGGCTATAAATACTCCCCGATAACGGGCTCATTGTTTTTCAACACAGGCACAAAAATCTGTAGGTGGCTGGATCGCGCTCCTTAACCACGTCAATATATGATGCCAGACTGCTTCGATTTTTAAGACTTTTTTTTTTTTTCCCTCACTCTCTCTCTTTCGCTCCCTGAACATCTTATGTTGTGTAATAATAGAGCACGTGGACAGAAGGGAATAGATGAATCATGAATGTGCTGGAATATATAAAATAACATTAGACTATTACTGTTGCCTCAGTTTGACAGAGTGATGATTCAGGTGAAAGTTTGGCTGTTTTGGAAATGCAGTAACACGCTGCTGTATATATCTGGAACGTGATGATACAAATTTAGTGATGAAAAAAATAAAGCCAATAACAACAACAACAAAACAGTAATGAAACTATTTCAATCTGATATGATGTGATATAGCCAGTTTGTGTCTAAGTTTACGCAGTTGGAAACCGTATTGCAATATAGTGAATCTTTTTTCACTCATACCTTTTTTTTCTGCTTGGAAAACAGTGACTCACATTATGTGTGTCAGTCATTTATATGGGTCCCTCACACTGAAGCCGAGTTTGAGCTGCTTATCTTCGTGCTATCAGTGTTAACAGTCTGCCTAACCCAGGTAATGGCTGTCTGTTAACGATGGCCAACGCTGTTTGTCACTGGTGTGGTGACTAATTCTCACTGAGCTCACTGCTGTTTTAACTGTGTTTCTCTAGAGCCATCTCACAGCGCTCTCTCTCTCTCTCTCTCTCTCTCTCTCTCTCTCTCTCTCTCTCTCTCTCTGTCTTCCACCTGCAAACCATCAAACAATAGCCCCCTGAACAGTGACTGAAAGCAGTCTGTTTAGTCTGAATCTTAACAGGCCCCTGAGCACAGACCTGTTTTATAAGACGACTCAAACTGCCCGTCTTGTGCGGGGCACTAAATTGATTTGAAGTGTGTGGTCTCCTGGATAGAGGGCAGCTGTAGGAGCCCAGACGTGGATTCCTACAGACCAGCACACCAGACTAACCACGTTAACCCCCTTTCCTTCTCGGGCATCTGACCAGTTCAAGAGTATAAGTATTACAGATGTTATACGGACATGTGACGTCCAACTTCCTTAAAGGGGGGGGGGGGGGGGACTGATGTCATAAGTAAATTGTTTTTAGAAGGCTCAAGTGGCCTGGTTGACTGAATTACTCATGAGGTAGAATTATTAATAGCATGTTGCTGTTTAGAATGTTCTCTTTAGATACAAGTTCATTGTGACAAAAAAGTATTTTAAGTGGTTGAAATTTTCTCGCTCCTCTTTGTTTTAATACGGCTTATCAGCATTTAACATCTTGACCCCACAATGATTCACTCTATAAAAAAAAAAAAAAAAGAAGCAAATTAAACATAGTCATGTAAATTTACAAAAGACGCATTCTCGATTGTTTGCAAGGCCATTTTGTTTTAGAAAAAGTTACACAAGTTACACAATGGTCATTGTGGTTAAGATCATTTTTAAATTGGGGGGAAAAAACTGAATATAAATGTTCAGAGTGGAAATGACTTTCGGGCCTCTGGTCTGGCCTTGAACGGAGCGATGTTTTCGAGGAACCGTTTTCTGCAGGCCAAACGACGTCCCGCCCCGAAGGACACGAGGAGAACACGAGAACCGAACCGACAGCAGGTAGCAGAACAGGATCTGTTTGTTCAGGACGGGTCATAGGAACAGGACTCTGACAGAGTAGAGGACAAATCCGGCTGTCTGTTGGCTTCTGTTTATACCTTCAGACATGAAACCCCGTGTGCCGTAGCTCTCTGGGTTAGACATTAGTCTAACGTACTGTGTACTCAACGTCGTATCTGAGTAAGATTGGAGTCTCATGTGGTAGACAGTGGTACATGTTGTCCTTTAGTGAAGGTATGGATGTATATCCTGGATGGAATGTGTGGTTAATCATATTTCCTCTACATGAGGGGGAAGCAGTCTGCTATAAGTTTAGCTGTGTGCCAGACAGTGTTCACTTAGCTATCGTTTTAAGTGTGACTGTCCATTTATCAGAATTAGTGGCCAACGTATACAGCGCTTTCATGACTGACTGTGGTTTACTTTAGGACATTTAAAAGCAAGCAGAAGTTATTTTTAAGTCACACAAAAGTGCGTTGTAAATCTTCTGGTCGCGCCTGTTGCATAAGAAAATGCAGATCGCTCATCGCTAAGTTCGCGTCGTTACGCTTTTTGGTTCCGAGCCATGGACGTTACGGTAATGTTTGGGCACATTCCTCTATGTGCGGATTAGCAGCTTTTCAAACTTTCAAATGAAGAAAGATCTGAACAGCGCAATTTCGCGACAATTGCGTGCAACCGAGCAGTTCTTCGTTGTTGGCAGTGATGCAATTTCAATGTAATCCCCTGTTCTTTGTTAATCGTGAGTCAGAGTGCGGTTCCAGTAGCGTGTCTGCGTTAGGCACTACATGTCCCTTTAGAGTTACGCAGGATCAGATTTCTCTTTAGATTTAACATCATGATAATAAGTACAGAAGAAGCCCTCTGACCAGCATTGCCCAGTAAAAGGCTTCTGGAACTTTTCCCCCCGAGGATCCACCATGATAAACAGATCTAATGTTTTTTTTCCGTGTGGTGAAGTCTGAGCCCCTTGGGGGTGTACTTCACTGTTAGTCTTTTTTTAGGCCTCTACAACTTCTGGGTAAAAATAAGAAGGAAGTCATGTGACTCAGTATCTGATTCCTTTTTGGGGGAATAATGTAATATGAACACATAATGTGAAAAAACAAACAAACAAACAAAACAAAAAAGGCATTTTAAAACAGATAAACCTAACACACAAATACTGGAAAGAATAAACCTGAGTTTCATTGACAGTGGACTCAGTAGATGGAGAAAAAAAATGTGTGTGAATATTCCTGTCTGCTAGCCAGAAACTCATTCTCGCTCTTTTCAAAGCTTGTCTTAAGTAGACTGCCTGGTTTCTGCTCCTTAATAGTTTTTCTATTCTTTATGCCTTCTAATGTGTAGCTTGTGGACAGCCCTGGAGAGCAGTCACGTACAAGTAGAGCTTATCAGTAGCAAAATTCTGACTGTGCTAAGAAACTAAATTGCCCCTGTATCACCTCGCACCTAATCAGCCGGAGTCCACTGGAAAACAGTTATGAATATTCCACAGCAGTTGCCACGGCGATGCTCCAAAAGCTAGCCTGCTGTCAGACATGGCGGCACATATCAGCGGAGAACACACACACACACACACACACACTCATCCCATCTGTTCCATGGTCACAGTCACACACACACACAGTGCTTCAGGCCAACAAGTGGACCAGGTCAACCTGTCTGTCATCTCTGCATATGTTTTTCATCATGTTGGAGGAGCGGTCATTTTGGGTCATTTGGTGTCTTTCTCTGGGTATTGTCCTTGGTACCGACCCTGCTCAGTCTCTTTCTTTTTTTCGAGCTGTAATTCTACGACCCGAGCGCTGCCTGTACGGCAGATGCACCCGGAAGAAACTTCTAGAAAGTTCTGCATAATGTACCGCACCATTGTTGTGCTTACATTCAGTGATGAAAACCGACTTGCGCTGATCGTGTATGAACTTCAGTAGAAATGAGGTGTGTGGTAACTTTACTCACTGTGTCCTCAAGCTGTCTCCTCAGTTCACCTTGAGTTAAGGTTACTCCCATGGCTTATTGTACCTCACTGAATCACACACAGAGAGGGGTAACTGTACTGTAAGATTTATACCAGCAGGTCACGCTGACATTTACAGCTGCATTTTTAATAACAAATGCTCCAGTTTGGGATTTGGAGACTGTAATAACCCCCCGTCTTTTTTTTTTGCTATGCTGCCTTGATCGAATGTAGATATTATAACAAATTGTATTTAGGCACTCAGAGTTCTCTGTACTCTCCAAATAAAAAAAAAAAAGTGAGAAATAGATCCATTTGAATGTGATCAGTGACACCTAAGTGGCTCATATTTCATAGCTGTAGAAGGGCATGGCGCCAGAGTAAAAGATGCAGACAGACTGTGTGTGTGTGTGTGTGTGTGTGTGTGTGTGTGTGTGTGTGTGTGTGTAATGACCGGCGCATCGCCGATAAGGGCATTGCGCTCTAACGCCGTATCTCTGGGTAAAGCTCCTTCTCATTCGAGCGGTGTCTTGGCTCCGCTAAATCTGATTGGCTGATACCCTGCGTGAGCAGCTGCGTGCTGCTGTCTCTTCCCCTCCCTCCCCGCCTCTCTGCGCTGTATGAGACAGAGAGAGAGAGAGAGACAGAGAGCAGAGAAGAGCAGCAGCGCAGACTAGACAGTCTCAGACAGCTACAGCAGTCCGCACACACACACACACCTCATTCACACAGATACTAAGTCAGTATCCACATAGCCTAAATCCGGGGCATCTGGGCACGTTGTTTTAGGGAGTTTTTTCCCCCCTCGCCGGGAAGCTTAAGAGCGAGCATATCTACCGCTATTACCGCAACGCTTTTTGAATGATTTTGTTTTTAATTCCACATCTGGAAGACCAGACACCTGTTTGTGGGGGACGTAGTGAGATAGAGAAAGAAAGAGACTTGCACGCCACTGGCAGCCTTCCATTTCTCTATTCTTCGCGAGTTTTCGTCTTTTTTTTTTTTTTTTGCGTTTTGAAGCGAAGGGTCTCAGTGTTGCAGGATGGGTAGGCAAGGACATGACAGCTGCACAGCTCCTCCAGTCCTGCGCATGCAGCGCTCGCAGAGCAAACTCAGCCTGTCCGCCTCCTTCGAGGCTCTGGCCGTTTACTTCCCATGCATGAACTCCTTCGACGAGGGGGACGGAGGTAAGACATCTGGACAAACCCGGGTTCTTCTTTTCAGCTCTCATGGAGCTGGTCCGTGTGTGTGTGTTTGTGTGTGTGTATGAGAGAGAGAGAGAGAACAGTGCCTGTGAATGTGCTCTCACATGGCAACAATGACCTTCTCCAGTAGACATCCGACAATGAGAGCAGTAATTGAAGGACTTGATACAGATTTGATGTGTGTATTGATGCACGCTAGCATGCCGTCTTCCTGCTAGAGTTTGAACTCTGCATGCGGCAGCTGAACGGGTGTAGGCTTTGAAAGCGAACGGTGCATCATTTGACCTTAACCGCAAACAGTGTTTCATGTTACAGCGCGTAAGGTCCGATCATTATAAATGTTATAAAAGGTACATTGTCATCATTTCACTGTTTGGGTGAAGTCTGTTTGTTCAGCAGCGATGGTTAAGAATAGACTTGCGTCTGTGAGACAGAGATGTGATGTGTTTACTCCTACCTACACTGTGCTTGAGGTGCGATAAGAGAGGACTGAATCACCGAGGAGTCATAGATACAAATCTAACGCCGGCTCCTCTGGCATTTCTCGAAATAGTTTTAATTTGAAGCTATGAATTTTAATTGAATGATTAATACACACTGTTCCCGACAAGTTTTGACTTTTGAGTTTTGCCTGTTAAACAATTTGGTTATGAAATGATTACCGGATGATTTCATAAAGAATCAGGACGTTTACGCACAGAGACCGGGGTGTAACCAGAATTCCAGATGTTTTTTTGAAGACCCCCCCCCCCCCCCCCACAGATATAGAGCATGTGAAATAGACATGAACCCTCAACATCTTGTACCTTCTCCAGAAAAAAACAAAACATAAATGATAATTTAAGGAGAAAAATTGCAAGTTGAACCTCCACTCTGGAACAGAATGCAATGTTTTGAGAATTTTAAGAGTTTTCTAGAAACCTGGTGGAAACTGTAATTCTTGTGGAAGATGTAATAGTTATAATGGCCCCTGCAGTGAGCCATATGTAATAATTGTACCTCATCTAGCTACTGAAAAAAGGGTTTTACAATACAGGTTTTATAGTAGAATAGACTTGAACAAAAATTTTCCATACTTCCATACTACTCAGGTTACTAATGAGTAAACGTCTGGTGTTATGGATACTCTCCCTCCTTGACAATCTATAGAGGACCTCTTTGTTTTAATATTTGAATGCTGTCTCTGCTCCATCCATACTCTGTGTTATTTGGGAGCAGAACAGAGGAGTATTTACATTGGCCATGGCCACATAACCATACACAGACCTCTTTACTGTCTCACTAATGGGAATTAGATTAAGACTAGAGCCGTATGGAGGAAGTCAGCTGTCCTCTTGTATCAGTATTGAGAGTTTGGTGCTCAGGTTGCCTTGAACAATGCACTCTATAGTATTTGGAGTTTTTAGCCTCCTAGTGGCCACAGCTTGTTACTACAGGTAACCTCACTCAATACAGTGAGTTGGTAGAATGGCACATCACATAGAACGTATGATAAAACAGAAAGTGTATTGAAAAGAAATACAGAAGAGTTTTGACATTCATTGTATTTTTTCCCTGTTTTTAATCGTTCAGTCTAGTTTTTTTTTGTGTGTGTATCTTTTGGTGACACTTTTTTTTCTCTCTGTTTTTGCCTGTGCAGAGGAGGGAAAGAAGAAAAAGCCTGTTCGTTTGGCCATCCAGAGGAGTGTAGAAACAGGACTAGCTATTGAGATGAAGAGCAGGATGACACGGCAGCCCAGCCGAGAGTCCACAGAAGAGGGCGAGAAAGCCAAGCCTGGGAAGTAAGTCATACCTTAGTCTTCCTCATCTTCCTACCACAGTCCAATGTAAACATATTATTGACTGACTGACTGTACAAAATGTGTAAATAGAACAGTTGATGTATGAATGAAGAGTTTTATATTTTCATTTATTGTGTATATTGTTTCTTGTCTGTCCTGAATATGACTGCGAGAGTGTAGGATTTCTCGCAAACGAGTTTAAATCAAACTCCATTGTGCCACCCAAAAAACCCCCCAAAATGTCCGCCAAAAAATTTGTATTTTTTTTTCAATAATTTTTTTTAATCCCGGACGAGCCCCCACTTGTTATGCCCAGCCTAGGGGTTACTGAGCATAACAAAAGTGACCCCCCCTTTTCCCTGTTCCCTTTGAAAACCCGTGCCAGCGAATACAATTCAAAAAGTGATTTATTTACAACAAGTGGTAGTAAAAAGCTTCGGGGGTGAGCGCGGCCAAAACAACCAACAAAATCATCTATATTTTCCAAACTAAATAAACTACTTCCCGAAAATAAAAGAAAAGAAAATACAGAAACCTTCCCTAACTCCCTAGCGAAAAACAGGAGAAAAGAAGAGCGAACAAAAAATGGCTTCACACTCCCTACCACTACCCGAATTGTTAATACGAAAATTATCTACAATATTTTGCAACGAACAAATACCTATCACGACGAAAATTACAAATACACAAATAAAGATCTACAAACTATACAAACGAATCTCTCTGGAAAACACACACAACGAGTTATTGAATCACAATGAAAAGACACGGTCAAAGTGGCCAGGACAAACGAGAGGCAACCGGCATCTGAATGGCGCGTCTTTTTAAAACCGGCGCTGTCAACTGTGGGCCAGTCCCCGATTGCCACCTGCAGAGTAACACATTAAAGACACAGAGAGACATACACGCATTAAAACACACCAGACAGGGGAGGAAACAGCACCACACACAGGCAGGGGGAGAAAAACAACAGCACACAAAATAATACACATTTATGACCATTTATCACTCAGGGTCATAACACTGGGTTAAAATCAGATTTCTTTGGAGACTGAAAGTTTTTGTTATTTATGGTAACCGTGTTGTCTTTCTCCCCCGGCCCACAGTCTTATCTTCCCTGGGGTAAAGATCTCTTCAGACAGCCAGTTCACCGAGTTCTTGGATGGATTAGGCCCCGCCCAACTCGCAGGGAGACAGACGCTGGCCACGCCTCCAATGGGTATGACCTTTCTTCTTTAGTCGATTCTTTATGCCTGTGTAACAGTCGGCCCTGTCTTAACCCTGAATAGACATCGCTGTTAAAATGCTCTCTTATTGGTTAACCAAGAATTCACAGAAACCAAGTTAACATTACTGGTGGAACAGCATGGGTTTTTAATTAGGTTGCTTAATCACAAGTTTAAAGAGATAAGTCTGATTGTTTTGCTTTGTTCCTGAATTCCCAGGTGATATCCAGATTGGAATGATCCATAGGAAAGAGAGGCTGGATGTTGAAGTTATTCGAGCCAGAGGCCTGGTGGGTAAACCAGGCAACAAACAGACGCCAGGTGAGCCCCCCTCACACGACTCACCAAGAACACAAGAGAACACCCACTTTTCACGAGACAGGAAATTATATTACTCCCCTCCAAAGTATATTTCTACATAGGCTTTGTATAAACTATTAGAATTGAAATATCACGCTAGCTTGTTGTTAGTTATATAATCTTAAGATAGCTGGATCATAGTTGTCAGTTATAAGAGTATTATTGGCTAGTTTTAAAATGCAGTCTTGTTTCTGATCATCTTGGTCTGTAAAAACTGTCCGGTTTGGAAAGCTATAGATCAGTCATAGCTGGAGAACCTGGCACATTTCAGTGTGTTGTGCTTTGGCTTTGCCGTGCAAACTTTCGTAGACCTAATGGGAACAACCTTAAACTGTATTTTTTTCGTAGCTCCCTACGTCAAAGTCTACCTCCTAGACAACGGGAAATGTATAAACAAGAAGAAAACGAGACTGGCTCGGAAAACGCTGGATCCTCTTTACCAACAACAGCTTCAGTTTGAGGAGAACCCAGAGGGAAAGGTTTTACAGGTAAAACAAAAACAAACAAAAAACCACCCTGTTCCTTTAGTTCCCATTTGCTGAGTGCAATGAACAAAGACTATGAACTCTTCCAGTTTGAGCCACTTACTTTTCATTCGGAAGGTGTTGAATTCAATGAGCTGCCATGCGGTCGTATTAGGTTTAGTGTTTCATCTCTGCGTTCGATTTTTGCTTGCTTTACAGATTATCGTATGGGGGGACTACGGACGAATGGACCACAAATCCTTCATGGGTGCCGCTCAGATTCTTCTAGACGATTTAGAGTTGACCAACATGGTGATTGGCTGGTACAAGCTTTTCCCTCCCACCTCGTTGGTGGATCCGACTTTGGCACCGTTATCTAGTAAAGCTTCTCAATCATCACTGGACACTTCCAATGTTCGGTCGTAGCAGCGCGATGGGACAGGTTAGCGTTACCGTAGTAACAGCCAGCGACAGAGGTGAGACGAGTCCCGCCCTGGTTACACTGCATGCTTGATGTTGTGTCTTCTGAGCCCAAGTGATGGGAGGCAAAGAGCGGGTCTGCGTCCTTCCGCCAAACAAAAGAAAAAAAAATTCAAAAGTACATGATTAAAAAAAACAGTAACAAAAGAAAAAAGAAAATAGATCAAATAAAACAAGTCAAAAGAAACGCTAGACGCGTCACAAGCGGAAAAGGTCAGAAGGCCTGGTGCTGGTAGCTGGCAAGGACTCACATGGCGCGGGAAGCTCCAATTCAGCGGCGTAGGATTCCCGAAACGGGTCGAAAAAAAAAATTATTCGCGGAGGGAATCGGACGAAAAGAACAGAAAAGAAAAGAAAAGGAAAAAAAAAAACCAACAGAGAACTGATGTGGACTAAGTTCTACACAAACCCTGTTTGGGACAAAAGAAAGATACCATTTTACATCGGTCGTTTCTCTTTCTGTTCTGTACTCTAAGGGATGTCAGTGTTCTCCACCCAGTCTTTGGTATGTGTCTGTCATGCCTGCAAGCCAAGCTGTGAAACCGGGAAAAAAAAGCCATGTTTACCAGTACCAGCTGGCAAAGGTGGGCACACCAGTGAGGAAAAAAAAACAAAAAAAAAACGGGCACCCTGGAAAGCCCCCCCACCCCCGTCCCAGCCCCCTCACACACACCCTCACTGACGTTACCCCTGGCCCCCTCACTTCTCCTCCCCTCCAGACACAATCCCGAACCACAAATGCACGTACGCACACCGAGTCCCCAAACAGGAATCCCCAACGGACTCCACCCAGCCAGAGCTGCAGAGATGAAATTCCAAGATGTATGGCAATACCGTCGTGGCCACTAATCCAGTTTAATCTCAGATGGAGCCCAATGCAGAAAGATCCAGAACAGAATGTGCTCCAGTAACGGTTCTCTCTTTGTTGATGTGCTGTATGAAATTATGAAATTCATGAAAGAATTTTTTTTTCTTTCTTTCTTTCTTTTTTTTTTTTTGTTGCATGGATGCAAAGTAAGCTGTACTGGGGGGAAAAAAGATAGATTCATTTTCGCCGAGGCTGCGACTTGCAAGAAAAAAATGAAATAAATAAAAGAAGAAAGAAAAAAAATAAAGACGGAAAGAGAGGGGGGAAAAAAAGAATAAAGTCAGCCATTTTGGACAGTTGATATTATTTTTAATATGAAATTCTGTAGTGCATGGTTTTCAAGGAGAGGGAATGCGAGAGAATGAAGCTGTGGTTGCCATCCTTTAAAAATGTCGTTTTCTGTATTTTCACAGATACCAGTTTCAGGAATACTCTGTGTTCTGTTAAAGCTAAAACTAAAAATAGAAAAATAAAGCTCTTCTTGGAGAAAGAGAGAAATGAGGAAACTACAAAAAAGACAAAAAAAAAAAAAGAAAGAAAAAGAAAACGATGTTTGATATCGATTTCATCGCAAAAAGGTTTAGGCCTTAAGCAAAACATTACGTGCAAATTTTACATGTCTGTCTCTCCTATCCCCAAAAGGTGGCGCCATTCTCAACATAAGCCCCCAGGAGGTTACGTTCAGGCAGAGCCGTGGATTAACAAACAAGTCCGTTTCCTAACTATTTTTGAATTTGGGGGTAAATTGATTCATTCATTCAAACCAAGCATGTTGGTAAAAAAAAAAGTTTTTTTTCTCTTTTTTTTTTGCAACATAGCTTGAGAACACCTTCCGAGTAATTCAGCATGTTTTGATAAAGATGTTTGGGAATTTTGCAGTTTTTTCTTGTACAGTGCATGTTAAACCTGAAGTTCAGTTTCTCCCTCATCCGCTTGTTCTCAAATGTCCTGTTAACGTAGTCGGGGGGGGTCTCTCACGAAAGGACGGTTCAGACATTCAACTCAACATTCCACCTCCTGGTATTTACGGTTTCTTTGAGATTTAAAAACAAACAAACAAATAAACAAACAAAGAAAAGAAAAGAAAATAAAGAAATGAGAATTTTATATTTAATGGAGGTTGATTAGGAAAAAAAAAAACAAGTAAGGTTGCAAGTATATTTTATTTTATTATTGTTATAAAAATGATAAAATAAAAAAATGATTCTTGTGGGGGTCGGTGCAGCAGAAGGACTGTAATTCCAGATGTGCAAGTGTGAGAACAGTGTAATGTACTTTCTTGCTGTGATGTTCATACATTGCTTGTCAAGCAAGGGATGAATCACATGGTACCTGGAAATGGGGAAAAATTGCCACACAATATGAATTTTTAATTGTTTCTTGTTTTGAGAAAATAAAATTCATTTACTATTTGCTGCCTCTTCACTTATGTGTATGTACGTGTGTATGTGTGTATGTATGTATATATATATATGAATGTGTGTGTGTGTCTGTGTGTTTGATACACTAGTCCACAAAATGTTCATTTAAATTTTTGTCATGTCTGTTTCACTAGCTTAAATGACACTCACAGAATAAGAGTCACGCCAGCCTGCATCTGGATGCCATCTTTGTGTCTCGAGAGCGATGTGCGCACAACTCCCAAATGTGACTTTTGCAGTCATAACATTCAGAGTGTACCTCACAAACAAAGATCGGCCGCAGTTCACAAAGAAACAACAACGTTCTTGTTTTGATAGGACCATCTGGTAGCTGCGTGGTATAGTTCGATAACGCTTGCTGTGGTTTACAAATATATTTAAAGAGAGAAAGCAGAAGTGCTCTTAGTCATGCTTAGTGGAAGCTAAGGTGGAGGGGGGGAGATAATTTCACTCAGCATAAAGGTATGTTGAATTTCAGTTATTACTTTCAGATGATTCAGCCTAATTAATACTCATGCCAAGACAACAAAAACTACATCGATTGCACATATAAATGCTTACATTGAGATTGATATGAAATGTTTAATCACATGTCTTTGCAGATGAGTATGTCGTTTCTCTTTAGAGCTGTGCATTTACGCATTTTACAGAAATAGAAATTGAGCTGATATACATTTGAATTGAAATATACATTAATTTACAGTGTATAAAAAAAATACGAGGCTTTTAATGTGTCAAGAGGCTTACAACAGCTACTGAAATGCAGAAATACCTGAAAAGTGAATGGCTGTATCAAAAGTAATCAAGTATTTGTGTGTCACTTGACAGTGCACATACCTCCTATTCCACAATGAAAAGAGCAGCGTTTATATGGAACAGTGTGAATGTTCTTGTAAAAGAGTTAGGGTTAGGGTTAGGGTCTCAGCACCGATGAGCTACATACTTTTCCCTCTTTCAGACAATGGCCCGAAACTGTAAACAAAGCCTGATGAAGGCCTGGTCCACGGTCACCCTTCTCTATACATCAGGCCACAAGACGGGCTGGAGATACGTTCTCCTCCACCTCCTCGTCTGCTTCGCCGTCAGCTTGCTCCTCAGCCTCCTCCTCCACACAATTTTGTTTTTCTCCTTCAAGAATGACATGGTGGTGTCTGGAGGTATCACAGCTGGATGTGCCATTGCCGTAACCACCG
The DNA here is from genome assembly GCF_902362185.1 of Chanos chanos. Classification (NCBI taxonomy): domain Eukaryota; kingdom Metazoa; phylum Chordata; class Actinopteri; order Gonorynchiformes; family Chanidae; genus Chanos; species Chanos chanos. The sequence goes on along the minus strand of NC_044506.1, from coordinate 8,459,189 downwards.
CTCTCTTCCTCTCCAGACGCGTCCGCTGCTTTGCGCTTCTCTTTCTCGTCGCTTGTGCCATGAGACAAGGGCGGAATCTCCTCCTGATGGCCGGGACAAGCTTGGTCATTTTTTGGAACATGAAGAACACCTACCAAAACCTTCAGAAGATTGCCCAGAGCCTGCTGTGCAACATCCAGAAGAAGAAAGAACTTCTAGACGTCAGTCCCCTTGACAACTATGTGCGTATGCTCAAGTGGATCAAGAAACAGTTAAAAGATTTCTCAGATCTTGGCGTTGTCAAGTTTGAAACAGATCTACGTGTCTGGCCTGAACTACGGTCCAAGGAAACTCGAGAGAAACTTGAGAAAGCAAAGGAAACTATGAAAGAAATCGAAAAGAATGTTCAAAACAGCTTTGATGTGGTTCTGTCTGTTGGCGAGAAAATATTACCATTCATGGGGATCATTTTGGTTTTGATTGTCACTACGCTCTTCCTCAAGAGATTCGCGCACAACAAGAAATACAAAAATAAGTTCATCACAAGGAAATTCGTGGAGTATGATGAGCGACAGAAAGCTGAAGGGAAACCTCATGTTCTCCCACTAACCAAAAAAGAGGCCAAGCGCTACATCACTATTCCTTCAGCAAACCTGAGGACCGGGGAAGTGTCCACCATGGTGACGTTCTTCGTCCCTGTAGGAATCCAGGTTCTTACCTGGCTGTTCCTCATAGGGCTGGATGGACTTCTCTACTGGATCATCATCACCCTCAACAAACACCTGGCTGAGTTGGAGCCTTTTAGCATTCCCATTAAGATGACCGCTAATGTGAGTATTAAAATAGAGTCAATCAAATATGAATACATATCCAGTGCTCACGAAGACATCTCCAAATCTACGTTTTTCCTCTTTCACCTCTAGCCATATATGAATATAGATATATGACAAAGGCTTTTTAAGATTTGTATCTTTTCTCTCCTTAGAGCGAGAGCAAATTTCTTGGCATTCACGTGTCAGGAAATACTAAGGTGGCAGATTTCTCCTACTCCGTGTCCCTGTTTGAGAAGGAATGCGTTCCCGAACCCACCCTCATGCTTTCTAATTCGGTGATTCCGGTGTCCATGATCGCGGTCGTCTTGGTGATCCTTGGCTTGTTGTCTTCGAAGCTTGTCCAGCTTCAGTCGCTTGTGTCAGAGGAGTTTTATACTGACAGCGCCAGCGAGAGGGTGGAACACCTTCATGCCAAAATTGTCCGCAAGAGGTCGAGGAAACCGCTCAGAGCCCTGAAGAACACTCTCATGAGTTTTGGAAAAAATGTATGTTGTCCATTTTTCCATTTCAGAACTGTTTGAATTAGATGTAACCTAAAACAGAATTCCATATGCGTGCATCTTTTCTGAGTGTTTTGTATTTTTTCATTTTTCTGCAGAAGAAATTCTGGTTTCCAATACTGTATCGCACCAAAAAGGAGGAACATCTACAACTCTCCTGATTTTCTCTGAGAAAAGTGGCATCTGATTCTGTCATAGCCTGGAAGGTTACTTTTTTAAATAAGTGGAATTTTCTGCTTCAATTAGTATGTTAGTAACTGTTTTATTTCGACTTCAGAGGGGGGAAAATGAATAGAATTGATAGAAAAAAGTATGATTGTATTTCAAGGCTTGAAATTTCGCTTTAATTCTTGAAATTTTTACTTTAATCTTGAAGTTTATTTCGTGAATAAGATTCGAGATTAAAGTGGAAACTAAGAAAACAGTGATGAAATTGAATTTCGATAATAAAGTTGAAACCCCACTGTCTTTCTCCTTGTATCTGTTTCTCCTACTTTTTGTCTGTCTCCTGAATGCAGAAAACCTTGGTCTTTCTTGGTGTTGTCTGTGATAAACATATCACCAACACACAAATCTCCAGGGGATTTCTATATGGTTTTGTATGTCTTATGCAAATTTCCTGTGTGAACAAGGGCTTCACAGGACAATGAATTCTTTGCTCTTCCCTATGCTTTTACTGTGTTGTGAATCTAGTGTGCCGTATCTTTAAATTTCTGACTATGAGCAGTTGCTTTGAAAGTCCCTCTGATGGATTGTATTTTGGCACAATGCACTTCTCCCTCTTATTAAACCTCTTGACCTAAAGAGCGTTGGTGTGTTACTCATTGTACTGATTTGAGTCACTCATTAAGGTGAAAAATGTTGGTTGGACTCAACAAACGTAACAGAATCGGCGTGACTGGTTTCAACTCTTTTGACTACGCACTGTCATTCATTAGTCAAGGCCACTTTGCTAATTCAGGAATTATTTCAATGATGCCATGCCAAAAAAGTCACCAAAAGCAACACAGTACATGTACAAATGCAATATTTATTTCCTAGTTACATTTTGTGCAGACAGTGTGCCTGATGGAAATGTTACATCTATAGATTCGTCAAAGCAATGTCTACCTCAATTATTATCGGTAGTACAGACACACAGGACTCATTTCACTACACTTCTCTGACACAAAAGCTTTAGTCCCAAGCAATTCTAATTTGTTTCCACTCATACACATAGAGTGAAGGAGTGTGACAGTGTAGGAGGAGGTACACAAAAATTCTATCTGAACCAGGCCAAAGAAGGCAAATAAATATTTACTGCCCACAATAACAATATGTAGACTATATATTTGGCATATAGAGAAGAGAGAGGAAGACAGAGATAGATAGAGAGAGAAAGAGAACAGACAGAAATTAGAAGAGAGAACCAGTTTGGCAATGACACAGCAGGCTTTAATGCACAGATGACAGACAGTTTTTAAATTAGCACTTCCTTGTGTTTGTTCTCATGATAAAATAGGCCCAGAGTGAAGATATGCACATTTTAATAATTAAGAACCTTCGATTTCTGAAACACTCCAATCAGTTGTCACCATCATCAAGCAAATACTTACATATTTTTCTTCCTTTTCCTGCAGTCATTTTTGTTGTGACTGTAATGCCGTGAAGCAGGCTGTTTGAGTAAGAGTTTGCAATGACTTACATTAAGCCCCCTGCTGGTCATTGTACATAGTACAAAAATTATATCAGCATTCTAACTAAAGCTTTTTCATGCTGTAGCTTCAGTTAAATGTGAAAGTCCGCGGTAAAGTTCCAGTAGAAGGTGTTAAGATGGCATCAATTAAAAATAAAAAAAGATATCCGGTGTGGTTTAGAACTAAAATATATATCAGAAGTATGCACAGTTGAAGAAGAGCATAGCTGAAGAGAAGATGCAGTTTCACTCGATTTGTCAGTATGCTGGATTTCATTTTAGTTTTTAAATAATGGATTTAAAGGTAGAGATAATATATATCTAAAGGTACTACTGGAGATAAGACATGACGTTTTCTTCAGTCACTGTTTCATAGCAGTAAACATACGCTACAAAAGAAGGCTCAGTAAAAAGACCTGAAGCGCTGTGTATACCGTCTCATAAATACCACATAAAATAGATTGTTAACTGCCAAAGTAAAAGAAACAGCTGAGCCAGTGAAACCCGAAAAAAGCATATTCTCCAACATAGGTATATATACTAAATTAATTACGCAAGTAACATCCCACCTGCTAGGGGACTGTCTAGAACGCATAACGTGAAAAACGCTTAACGCGGTTTAAAGTACCAAATATGACAGGTAGACACTCCAAAATGCTCGCATTTATAGCTATTCCATTATACTAAATATATCCAAAAGCTTGAGAACGTATTCAGAAGGGAGATATTTCAACTATTGATTAAGCGTTCCCTCTGTGCATAAGTAAAAACGCTTAACGAGATAAAACCCGATTAAGATGATAGCTAGAGACTCAAAACCTTCCACGGTTCTATCGTTCCTTCAGCACGAACTTCATCCAAAAGCTTGAGAATGTAGCCAGAAGAGAAATGTCATTTTAGGTAGATTCTAACTCGTTAAGCGTTTTTACATATGGGCAAAGAAAACGCCAAATGAGTATTTGAAGGACTTCCCTTCTAACTACATTCTCAAGCTTTTGGAAACAGTGCTGAAGGACAACTGTAACAGAGGAAGGTTTTGAGGGTCTGGCTATTATTTTAGATAGATTCTAGCTCGTTAAGCGCACGTAATTTGCCCACTGGGTCAGCACCTATTGCACATCTGGCTGGCCTAGAAGGGGTCTCCTCTCTCTGTGGTCCTTCTCAAGTTTTCTCCTATTTTTCCCTAGCATCTGGGTTGTTGTTTTTTTAGGGGTTTGAGTATTCGAAGTATTTCCCTTATGGCTACATTCTCAAGCTTTTGGATATAGTAAATGCGGAAGGAAAGCTATAATCCTGGAAGATTTTGAGTTTCTAGTTTTCATTTAAGGTGCGTTTTCGCTCGTTACGCGGATAAGGGCAAAGAAAACACTTAATGAGTTTTTAAAGTATTTCCCCTCTAACTACATCCTCAAGCTTTTGGATATAGTGAATGCTGAAGGACAGCTTTAGTCGTGGAAGGCGTTGAGTCTCTAGCTGTCATTTTAGGTAGGTTCTAGTCGTTAAGCGTTTTTATGGACAAAGAAAATGCTTAATCAGTATTTATTGTCAGTTATAATTTCTCTTCTGACTATATTCTCGTGCTTTTGGGTATATAGAACTATGGAATAACTACAAATGTGAGCAGTTTAGGGTTTCCACCCGTCATATTTAGTACTTTAAACCGCGTTAAGCGGTTTAGACTCTCTCCGTGCGGGCTGTTATAAGGGCATGACTAGAGGAAGCGAACTAATTAACTGAAATAAGACTAGTTGCTGAAACGCATACAGTGGGAGCTACATTGATGAGCGTTTCTCAGCTTGTTGAAGTTTCATGAGGAGCAGTTGCTAATGTTGTCACTGGAGCTGGTCTGAGTCTGAGGGAAAGACGTCATCGAGTATAATCGAGTGTGATGGTTGTAAGCTCATATTCTTTGTCCTGTGTGCGTTGGTTTGAGATGCAAGGCAAAAGAACTCCGAAACATCTAAGCCGCCGCTATCTGTCCAGGACATACGCAGCACTTTCATCAAAAGCAAGCTAGAATACATATAACTATGACTAACAATACAGTAGTAAATTTGGTCATAGTGGATGAACAACTCAACCAACTTAAAATGCATATTTGCAAATGACAAATATTTCATTATTTCATTTACATTTATTCATTTAGCACAAGCAGATGACTACATTTCTCCTACTCCGTGTCCTCGTTTGAGAAGGAATGTGTTCCTGATCCCACCCTCATGCTTTTTAATTCCGTAATTCCAGTGTCCATGATTGCGGTCGTCTTGGTGATCCTTGGCCTGTCTTAAAAACATTTCCAACTGTTTGGTTTTATTTGCTATCTGAGATCCTTATAATACATCTTATATAATTTTTTTTCCCAAAGAGATTCCGGTTTCCAGTATTTTATCGCACCAAAAAGGAGGACCATCTACAGCTCACCTGATTTTCTCTGAGAAAAGTGGCATCTGATTCTGTAATGTCCTGGAGGGTTACTTTTCTAAAAATAAGTTTAATTTCTTATTTGTCCAAAGTATCTACACAACTTTGAGCCTTTTAGTAATATACACATTACATTAGCCTACTGTACATGCTGCAGGAGAGAACAAATATATGCTGGAAAATCTATACAAAACAAAATGTTGATTACTAACAGTTACAGGGAATCTAGCGAGCTGTCTCACATATCCTTGTAAGTGTAGGTATTATCCCGAGGTAGAGAGAGAGAGACAGCGATAGAGAGAGAGCAGGTTTATCAGTGACACTGTAGGCTTTACCACACAGTTAACGGAGAGATTTAACGTAGCATTTCTGGTGGGGTGTTTTTTTTTGTTTTAACGTTGAAATGGCCCAACAGAAAGAGACATACACCTTGGTAGTCTTTGATTAAATAATTAAATTCTGAATAACTTTAAACATTGTTCAGTACGATAGAACAAATAATTATAGATTTTACCCTTTACAGTTCCTCCTTTCTGTTGTAATGTTGTGACAGTATAATGCAGTAGAGCGGGCAGTTTGAGGAAGAGTATGCAATGATTTGCATTAGGTTTGGTTGCCCTCTACTGGTCATTGTGCATAGTACAAAAATATGTCGGTGTTATAATTCTAAGAATTATTTACAGTGAGTAGATGGCAGAAGTGCGACATATTCTGCTACGTACATTCTGGAGCTATGTTACTTTTTGACCTTGATGATCATATGATCAGAGATGAACCATAATGCATACACAGCGTATCCACTTCTCAACCTATAAGATACAAGTTATGGTGGTAGAAACTAAACAGGTCTCATGGACTTGATGACCTGCATTGTGTATCACTGAAGATCAATTAATGGCTATTATTATAAAAAAAAAAATATATATATATATATATATATATATATATATATATATATATATATACACACACACACACACATATATATACACATACATATATACACACACACACACACACACACACACACACGGACATATATATATACACACACACACACACACACACACACGGACATATATACACACACACACACACACACACACACACACACACGTAGCAATGAAAAATGTGACTATGGGTCTGAATCCACAGCACGGTTCTCTCTCTTAGGTCACACCAATAAAGCACTGAGCAAGATATTTAGCACCAGGGTGGTTCCAGAAGCATGTGCTACCTCTGTCTTACACAATAATACAATAATAAGTCATATTTAATAAGTGAGGGTGCTACATGACTAGCATAACTGTGGACAACACACTTTATCCCAACAGAGAACAGAGACTACAGGAAGAAAGAGAGTGCTTCCCTATATACAAATAACATATGAAATAAAGATAGTTTTGCTAAGTACCACACACTCAGATCTGAGTCAGACTCCAGGACCAATCAGAGGTCAAAGAAAGACAGTGTTACAACAGTCAGTGTTGCACGAATGCCTTTGTTGTTTTATTATCTTAGTGCAGTAAACAGTTAGGTATTTATATTTATAGATATTCATCAACACTTATCACATAACAGAAAAAAAGCACAAGACACTTTAACATGCTTCTCAAGTAACCACTACAGAAATTAAAATCAATAATAAATACACACACTCACACGAGAATTCTCAGTACCAAAACATTAGAGTTACCAAAACAGTAACAAAACAATAAATACATCAAACATTGGTAGCTGTTATACAATGTAGAGTCCTTAAAAATAGTCACTCATGAACTCTTCATTTTCCTTTTTAAATAAATTTCTCTAGCCTGTGATCTCATTCATTCACTCACTCACTCACTCACTCTCTCTCAGTCGCACACACACACACACACACACACACCATTCACACACATAATTCCGTACTCTATACAATGTTACTGAAATAAACTTCAACGTACCTTCACGTTAACAGCCATAGATCCTATAGAATCATCTCCCTTTTTTTTTTTTTGCTAGCGGTGTAGGAAAGGAAACGTCTGACATCAAGGTACACTTACAGTCGAATTTTAACATCTCTGTATCTCTCACTGGATCTGGACTGGTTCTGGACCGGTTCAGTTTTCCTTTGTACCACTATGAGCAACTTAAGTATTCGGTCTGATGCTTTTTCAAAACAAAACAAAATAAAAAAATTTCCAAATCAGCGTCGAGGGACAATCTACTGCAAAAGCCATTGCTTCGTTGTATTTCACTGATTTAATGAATATGCGTTTGTTTTTTAATAGAATTTTGTTCTCCCAAAAAGAATAATTATACGAATATCAAGAGGTGTAACGGTTGACCATATTCACAGTTCAGTGCCTTGGTTTTTGGGCCACAGTTCGGTTTGTATTAGAGTTTGGTTTGAAAGAAAACTGAACCAACTCAGAAATGAAGTTTTTTTTTTTAAAACATATACAGATTGAACACATAAAGAACAAATTTAAGACAAACAGTAAGAAAGCTTTTCAAAGGAAAAAAAACATGAGAATGCAAGACAACTAATATTCAGTACCTTCCATTTTGAGGTTTTTCTTTTCGAAATTTGAGCAACCGCTATTTTAAGGCTCTTCTCCATGACAATGAGCGGAAGAAATTTAAACACAAGTGTCATAGTAAACAGAAGTTTATGGTGCTTCATCAAGAAAACGAGTGTGAGACTTCCGTTGTTGTAAACGAGGAGAAAACTGAAGCACTGCCCTATCCGCTGGCAATTTGGAACGAGCCGGGAGGAATCTCAATTTGGGGACTTTTCGCTCGAGCGTGAGATTTGAAGAGAACAAGAAGCACGTGACAACTGCAAAACGATGACTGACTGGTCTGAACTTGTTCAGATCAATGATGTAAGGAAAAAAAAGTTTCCGCTTTGAGAAGCCTAGAGATTAGATCTACTTTATTTGTTTATTTGTACATATACATCCAAATGTAACACATATAACGAGTGTTTATGGTGTGAGTCGTGACACCATGTGTTTTGCTGCCATTTTAAACGGACGCTCGTTCGATCATTGTCGTTAAAGCTGTCACAATCGTCCGCTCACTGAAAGCACACCCGCTCCGCACGGTAAAGCACAGCGCATCTATTTTCCCACCGTGAGGAATGAAAAGAAAAAAAGACAAGGCGTACCGATTTCAAATTCCGATTAACGTTGTTCTGTATGATCAAAAGCACAGTGTGGCATCTTCTATGTTACACATATGCATTCTCTGTGATTTGGCATCACCTTTAGGAAAACAAACAAACACAAACTCCCCCCCCAGAAAACATGTTCACACGTACCGAGAACTGAATTGAAGATCACAGAACCGTGGTTTTCAGGTTTTGGTAAAAAACCGTTACACCTCTTTATATATATATATATATATTGTTTTTAACATTCCCTTCACTAACTTGCTTCACCTCTAAAGAGAAATAGTAAAATTGCACAGTGAGGTGGAGGGGAGGGGGCTCTGGTACCTTTCTGTACATTGTTCCAATACTCTTTTTACTCTGTGGGCTTTCTGAAGCTGGTAATATTGAGGAACTTTGGGCAAGCATTTAATGAGAATCATCCTTACCTCTGCAGAGGACAGAACAGAGACGGCAAACATTTGCGCAGGGGACAGCTGACAGAGGTAAGAACCGTTTTTGGTGGTCCAGTTACTACTGTCTGCCCCTACCAGCAGAGCTAGGATCAGTTTAATCCCAACCCGTTTCCTAGGCGTTACCCATTATAATCAAAATGTCATTACTGATCTCAGATCAGCAGTTAGGGGCATCACGTCTCTTCTCCCAATGTTGTGAACGATGTACTGTCAGTGTAGCGTCCGTCAGACGCTAATTTTAGCAGAGTAGCAACGCCTCGTCGTCGCTCGTTTCTGTCTTGGCCGTGGCCTCCAGGCACGCGTCCGGGATGCGCGCCGTGTGGACCATACCACAGTGTTCGCACGGTCCGTCTCTGCCGGCCGGTCGACCCCGGAGCGAGGCGGAAGAGGCCAGGTGGGGCCCGTAGACCCGCTCCACGCCGGGCTCCAGCAGAGGCCTGGAGCTCTCGCTGGAGTCACTGTCCAGCGAGGCAGCATCTGACACGGGGATGAGCAGCTCCACGTCATCCTCCTCCTCCCTGCGACTGCCCGCTGCTCCTCCACCGCCGCCTGCTCCTCCCGTGGCACCCGTCCCTGCGCTGCCGTGCTCCAGCTGCCGCAAGGGACTGTGGTTCTCCCCGCCGCTGCTGGCCCCTCCGCTGCCTCCTCCAGACCGGCCAAAGGAGAAACGGACCCAGCGAAGGCCGCGCGTGACCCGGCTCAGGGCGCTGCTAAGGTGGCTCCTGCTGGTCGGAGAAGAGGCCTGGCGCGGGGGCTCCGAGGTTCCGGTGCTTTCCGTGATGCTCTCGGCAATGCTGCCCTCCCTGCTGGCCAGGGGCGCTGAGGTGGTCGTCACGGAAACGATGGCTTCGACGGCAGTCGTGGGGGGAGTTTTTTGTGGCAGGGGTGCGACCAAGCCCCCCACGGCCCCCGGGACATCACGCCGGTGGTGGTGTTCGCTCTCTGTGTCAGTGTCGTCTGAGTCCAGTGGCAGAAGGCCGCGGTGAGAGCCGATCCGCTCCGGTTCTCGGACCGAACCGGTACTTCCGGTCCCCTCCTCGGCGTCCGAGGACACCAGCGCCAGAGAACCGGAGCGTCGGGAGCGGGTGAAGTTAAACAGCCGTCTCCAGATGTTTCCATGGCGACCAGACGTGGGGAGACGGATGGAAGTGAAACCCAGCTGGGAGCGCACAGCTAATCTCAGGTTCTCCAAAACTGAGGCCTGAAAAAAAAAAAAAAAAAGGCAACAGAGGATTACTGAGAGAACGCATTCTCATTCACCACCTGTAAATGTAATAGAGGAATAACAGACAGACATAAGGGAGTAAAAACACTTATTGACTTCGGATTCACCTTACAAGTCAGGCTAAGTCAAGGATTTCAGCTAAAGACCTCAGCATGAAGACATGAGGAAGGACCCAGCTCACCTGGTTGCCAGAGCAGACAGGGAAATCCTCCACTGGAGGGATTAGGCCTTGGGCTATCAGTTGTCCGTAGGAAGGAGGAGCCTCCCTTCTCAGGAGTTCAGCTTCAACCCTGGACAGCTGAGTCTCAAAAGACCTGAGGGAAAACAGAAGGAAGAAATTAAGCTAGCGTTCACACTCAAATGATGCAAATCTGCAGATTTCAAATGCTGAGGGTCAATTCAGTTTCAATCAACCAATCCAAGACCAGAATGAAACCTTGATTTAGTTACTGCAAGTTATACTTTAAGTTATACTTGTCGACAAATTACTTTCTATTTCATTCTGTTCCAATCATCAGCTCACTTTTTTGACCTTATATAACACTGTCAGCGGTTATGGGATGTATTCTTATGTTTCTATGGGATCTGACGTCCTGTGTTACCTGCGCTCGAACATGCGGAGGGAGTACAGCTTGCAGGTGCAGCCAAGGGCGATGACCAGCAGCAGACCGCAGATGAGGCTCCCAATGACCGCTGCCGTTATCACCCGCGTTGGCACGATGACCGGGCAGCTCTCCTCGTCGCTGCCATCCCCGCAATCGTCCTGGGCATCGCACACCCAGCTCTCAAACACGCAGCGGTTGTTCTTGCAGTGGAAGTTTCCGGGCTGGCAGAAGAAGCAGTTCTTCTCATCGGAGCCGTTGGGGCAGCGGTTCTGGTAGTTGCAGCGGTCGGAGCGCGGGTAACATGCGCCGTTACGGGAGCAGGGAAACTCGTCCTCTTGGCAGGAGCTGCAGTTGACTTCGTCACGGCCGTTTGGACAGTGCCAGTACCCGTCGCAGCGTTGCTGCTCCGTGTAACAGCCCCAGTTCCCCCCACACGGGATCTCCCACGGCAGGCAGAACCCGTCCACCTGGTAGGTCACGTTGAAACCTCGCGCGGCGTTGATTTTGTCCGCGTAGAAATGGACGCGTAGCTGACCCGAAGAGGAGACGACCGCCACGGGGGCTCTTGAGTCGAAGGCGGTCAGCACACGCAACAAACGCCTGGGGTTCTCCTCCAGACCGTCGTAAACCTTGACGTAATCCCCGTAGCCCGTACCGTCGAGCTTGAAGTCCATGAAACGCAGTATGACCTTGCGGTGGTCACCCGTATCGATAAGCCAGGTGCAGTTGCTGCCCGGAGGGTAGAAGTCGGGGTAGTTCGGCGAGTTGAAGGTGCCGTAGAAGTTGCGTAACCATTCGCCGCAGGTGGGAACGTCGCAGTCGATCTCGTCGCCCAGGTCCTGGCAGTCGATGCTCCCGTCGCATTTGAGCGACTCGGGGAGGCAGGTGTAGACGCGGGTGTAGCGGGAAAGGCAGGGGAACTGGTTGAAGGCACAGGGTTGGAAAGAGAAGAACGCTGAGGGGTTAGGCTGCACACACAGCTCTTCGTCTGAGTTGTCACCACATTCGTCCATGGTGTTGCACTTCCACGACTCGGGAATGCATTTCCCATTGGAGCAGTGGAACTGGTCTGAGTCACAGCTGATCTCCTCCGATTTTCCTACAGGTGACAAAAACCAAAACATACAAACAAACAGACAGTGTGTGGTTAGATCTGCAGATGGTGGCAGACCTATCATAGTCGTATCAAGTGAACCTGGACTTGTCTTATAAATCGTTGATCCATAACACTGCTTGTGAGAGACAAACTAAAATAAGTATCCCACTTGTTCAGAAACATAAAAGACAATAAAAGGTAAGAAAAATACTTTTGTTTGTAAAGTAAGCTCTGTATGCAGAGTACAAACAAAAGCTGCCCTGCAGCACATGATGATTAGGAGTGTCCCTAAAAAGCTTTTTCTCAAACCTTTCCCCTCTCTAAATGAATGGCTGCTCATGGACAGAACATCCACGGAACACTGGCTCAAGCTAATTATATGCCAAAGCAAAGCTCTGTACCATACACTGGTGAAGGCCATTCTGCGTTTCCAGAAACTACAATTCAGAAGAGACCAGTCCTTATTTCCCAAACACACTCATTATGGTTTATTTTAGCTCAGTATGTCAGACAGAGATCTGACTAAATTACACAGACGTAGAAGCTGTGTTAGACACGGAAAGAGACGAGAGAGAGGGCAGATAAGACAGACGAGAGGTGACAGGGATTCGTATTAGAGAGAGAGAGAGAGCGCGAGTAAAAGCGGGGACAGTGCATCACTGTGAGACGCCCATGTGACTGTGTCATCTCTGACTTAACGTCTATCAGGGATTTAAAAATAGCACAGATTTACCTGTTATGTAAGACAGCCTGAAGCCCTTCCCGGTCAAGCTGTCATCTGAGTGAAATTTGATCCAAACGTGGTCCTGAGAGGAGATGTAAGGGGCTGGGATGGACGAGCCACAGGCTCGATACCCGTCCAGGTTCTTGTAGGTACCGATGGAGAGCCAGTCCAGTCCACATCTGTGAGAACTCTGGATCTCAAAATCTTGAAAACTGTAAGGGGAAAAAAAAATCACAGAATCGCACAGTCAATTATTACATTTTGCTGAAATGAATGAATGAATGAATGAGTGTGTACCTGTGTGTGCGTGCGTGCATGTGTGTGTCTTTACCACCATCAGTATGGTTTGATGGATGTGACTCCATTCAAGGCAAATATCACAAAACAACTGCGACAAGTAATTACGCTGTAGACAATTTTAAGAGCATTTATCAAGTACAAAAACTGTAATCATGAATGATGCCCAAATGTGGTCATGTTAAGAATACTGTGTTTTCAGTTACACTTTGTCACGAATTCACATCCTGTGTGGGGAAAAAAAGAAACCCCCACAAAAGCTCTATTTCTGTGCTGGTAACCATGGAGACCATATTGGAACAGAGACGCAAGCAGGCTACTGTCAGTATGCTGTCTGGATCTACAACACATTATCAGCAGTGACAGAGCCGAAACACGCACAAAGGAGACCATCTGAGGTAGACTACTTTATACAACAAGGACATGAGCCCCTTCACTTTATCTACATCCACTAAAATGTAGTTATAATGACATTTAGATATGAATAAAAGAACACAAGCTCTCTGCATCCTTGAGAACATTTCTATAGGGTGCATGTAACCTTGAATCCATCTTGTACTAAAAGCAAATGCCCCGTAAGCTCAATTTTAAAACTGGATTTGAGGAACAGAATGGTCAAACTAAAACATTCCCTGTTAACTTGAGAGATTTCTCTTGTTGAATTTTATTCGCCAATCACATGCAGGGAGGACTTTACAGTACAGGACCAAAGTTTCAATTTTTTAAACTGTTGAAAAGTAATATGTTAACATCCTGAATCACACCAGCATCCAGGTTAAGATATTCTTCTACTCCAAAAAGCCTCTTTCACACTCAACTGACAAAGAGCAACAGTTGACGCGTACTGATTACTGAGGGGTGAGGGCTGTTTTACCTGATAGTGATAATCTCTCCTGGATTGGCCCTGATGTTCCAGCTGCAGTTGACTCGGGAGGGGTACTCAAAGGGCCAGCCTGGGCTTGTTATTACTCCGCTGGAAGCCCTGATCTGCTCTGCCACCTCACCACAAGCTGGAGACACACACACACACACACACACACACACACACGGTAGTTGTGTGAACACATATAAATGCTTTTCCAGTCTCAACTTCTTAACAGCAGACACTCTGTGTGAAATGACAGGCCGATTCAATAACATTAAAGGTGGGGGAAACCAAAACTATTTAGCTTGAAAGGGAAAAACAAAGTACATTTTAGCCCACAACATCTGACATAAGCCACAAGTCTCTCTTTCTTCTCTGAGGAGATGTGTGTTTAAACAGAATCCTGCCCATCTGGAAAGGGCAGAATTTTCTTTCAGGCCTATGGTTTGTGAGAGAAAGCATTCAGTTAGGGAAGCAAATAAGGCTAAATATAGATGAGACATGATTTTACCAGTCCCGGGGGAAGCTATTGATTTAACTAAAAAAAAAAAAAAAAACCCATCTCAGACAACCGATGCCTTTAACTCACCATTTGAAATTCCTGATACATAGACGTTGTTGTTGTTGTTGTGCTGTGAGCAGAATGCATTTTCTGCAAGGGAAAAGGAAAAAAAGAGAGATATTTTATTTCTTCCCAATCAGACCAACATGATTTGAATACAGGTACACGGAAGTGATGGGTTTCTAAGAGATTTGTGAGGCACTGCTGGAGCCAGAGCCAGTGGAGCAATGAAACCTTAAACCATCTGCTGTAACCCTAGTCAGGGTCTGATGCAGACGGTGAAATTTCATCCACACTGTAACACAAACAAGGGGCTCAACTTTAAGTGATTAAAAACAGAAACATTTACCCATGATGCGACTGACATAACCAATACACATAATACACGTCAAACTGTGCTCAACACACACACGCCGGCATGTGTGTGTGTGTGTGTGTGTGTGTGTGTGGGGACGAAAGTAACTTATTCACTATATAAATATAAATTAAAAAAATGATCCACTATCAGTAAACATCACTTTTTGTGAAATTAGAGTCCCTCAGGTCTTCAGGTGTTTTGTTACTGGTGCCCATGTAGGTCTGGGATAAAACGATTCTTCCAGTCTCCCAAACATTCCAACAAGCAGAACATGACAGGCAGAAACACACCTTACAGTACCTTCTAATTAACTCACCATGCACCGTGGCCTTTCTGTGGATATTTCTCGGGTGTGCCAGAGAAAGAACTACTCAAATGGAGCACATCAATATCCTTTTGTTGACAGTTCTACCGAAAGGCCACGAAGTTATTGACTTGGGAAGGCCTGCTCAACAGTAAAGCTTACTTCACTGCTGACTCAACACTGTGAAAACACTCTGGCCTAGTTATCTTCAATTACCAAGACGCTTCCAAACAGCACAATGTTTTATGCAACTGTATGAATTCCTCTGTATTGCAGCAGGTTACGTTTAGCGGTTATGACTTAGTAATAAAACAGTACAGACAATGTGTATAACATCACTGACCTTAAAAGCAAATCTAAGTACAATACGAAGCTATCTTTTTCAGCTATAGCAGCAACAGTTCATCAGTTTCACTGGTTATAAGTTGATTAAAACTTGCGAGGTGAACCGAGCTGATTAAGAGCTTGCTATTCATCGTATTCATGAGGCTGATCTTGTGCTGACGGATGATGGTTGAGTAGTAAACAGGGCATGTCTTTGCCAGGCAATCCATCTTCCCTCCGAGAAATTAGCAGTTTGTTCACACCTGCCCTTTTGTTGCGATTCCCCATGCTGCCTGAGTGTTGGCCAATCCCGTAAAGAAAGTGTCAGAAGGGTTTTCATGTGAGAAGGGTGCCTGAGGCTAAGAGAGTTTCGTTTCATGGATGCGAGTCTTGTTTAGGGTGACAGCCTGAGTAAAAATGCACCACACCAGGACACTTAAGGCAAGAACTATCGTGAACAATAGACTCTTACAAGTCATATGAGGCACTGAATGTCCACAGACTAAACAACAAATGTCACAGCTGTCACTTCAGCTGTGGCTTAAGAATGAAGGTTGCCAGTTGTTGGGTGGTAGCAGCTGGCGGTATACAGTCAAAGAATGTTGTGAAAAACAGTCTCAACACCCGCGCCATGCTACTCTACTGGCCACCCTGAGTGAATACCTACCCCCCCCCCCCAAAAAAAAACCCCAATGTGTACATTTACAATCCCTTCACCACTGAGACCAGCTGAGAGCTCAGTGAAGGAGCATATGTGCTTCTCAGTACATTTTCATAGCATATGCTACACGCGGTTCAATTATGCCCTTGCGGACAGATGGCAGTCAAAAAAGTCAGGGGAAGGACTTGAGCTTATGTCCTTGGATTTATTACAAGGTTTATGATGTACAACCATAACCAGATTTTAAACCAAGAGTTACTTATTTTGAGAGGTAATATTTGCTCCAAAGGTTCCAATGAAAAGCATCACGTTCAATGGCTTGAGATATCTTGGTGTTTGTGCTTGAATACATATAAACGCGGATTAAAAGCCCGAGAATAAACAACCACGATCTGCTCTAAAAACAATACAACTACAAGAGGACAATACAATATATAGTTTGAGTTTATTGAGACATCTTCGGGACTACACAGTTAACATGTGAAATTAAACTTAAACTAAATTAAACTAATAAAAACGCGTGAGGAAAATAAAATACATAGTAGAATTTCCTAATTTCCCGTAAATACTCGGCCACTGATTAAAATACTCTTGGTGATGTACAAACACCGCTAGTAGTATTGTGTCATTACTGTAAACAAAGGGGCCTTTGTCTTTCCAACTTGATAAACATGCGTATGTAAACGCTTCAACCACAATATACTTCTCGGGCTCTCACAAAACGTTTCAACTACCTCTCAAAGACACACACGAAATAAAAAGTTAACGTGCTATAGGCTACATTTTTTGGCAACTGAGCGATCACATTTCTCACAGAGAGTCGATGTATTCTGGCAGTCTTTGGACCATCGTGTACACATGATTAATAATACTACACTCATTTGTTTCAGCGACTATTCAGAGACATATTTCAAGTAACGTGTAGTCACAACTACAATCTTCGGCGGAAACAAAATCGCTCACAAAACTGAGAGGAGAAATCACTGTTATTTTACTGGACCCACACATAAACAATGAACTTACCGGTGAAAATCAGAAAGATGATGAAGAGTTGATATATCCTTAAGACGGTCTTCTTTGGGACCAAAGTGCAGGCCATAATAGCAAACGCTTTGCAGCTGAAATGATTTTTTTTTTTTTTTGCTAAACTCGTAGCTATGTTCTATTTCTTTCTAAAAGTTAACAGATGAACGAGGGTCCGTTAACGGTGAAGTTAGTTCATTTTCTAACAACAAAGTGAATTTATGCTCTAATCTAAAAACACACTAGCGCCTGAAAAGAAAAAAAAACTTTTTGGACGTTCTCAAAAGCCATATATAGTGTAAACTAAACACAGAGATAACCTTTATATTTGTGTTACTTATACGAGCAAGCGAACAACAAAGGATGAGTCGACTACTGAAGCTTATGGGTATCTCGTTAACGGAGCTTTTTTCTCGCTAACAGCTAGCTAACGACGACCTGCTCTATTGTTACTACTATCAGTTTCTCAATCAATGTTACTGATTAATTATATATTACTTGAGCTAACAACCCTCCATTGCGGCGACGGATGAGTTTAAATACCCATGTCATTACGTTTATCAATGAAAACACATCAGCTGTCTTACAAAGGGAGCTTAGCTGACCAGCTAACTCTCTATCTTGCTAGCTTGGGTTTTTCTTTGTGGTAAGGTACCGCTAGGCTAACTAATGTAGCTGCCTGGTCAAACCAATGCCATTAGCTGCGATCATACATGGCTGACCAGCTGGTATAAAAGTAGTTAGCAAGCGAGTAAGCCAGCTAACAGCAACCATATACACAAATCATTCACTCACGAATGCAGAAACTAGCTGGCATACTGGTTCGATTCAGCAATCAAGCCCGTTATTCTCTCCCAAGAAAAAGATGCTTCTTTCTTTCCGTTTTTTGTGAAGCCTCCACACACAGGCGCTGGAGAAGCTAAAGCTGTCTAGTACTATGAAATGTAAATTATTTAAATTTTAAACATACAAACATTTGCTACCTTCTATTTAAAGTTACATCTATTACATTCGGAACAGCATATCGATCTATCTAACAGCTAAATTCTAACCCAAACAAAGGGTAAAACATGAGCCCATAGATGCAGGGCCCCCGCAGCAGCGGTCGCAGCTGAAAATGAGATGGAGTGTTGTTACAGCCGGGTATCTCACCCCCAACAAATCCCTTCTCTCCCCCTTTTCTCATTCACAGGGGGGTGAGAGGTCGAACACGTCAGATTCGCCCACGGTACGGTCCGACCTATTTGGGAGAGAGGTAAAGGAAAATCGCAGAATAAATTATTTCTCAAATGATACGAGAATGAAATGTGAAAATCTTTTCATCCCCATAATACGATTTCGCTACATGATGGGGAGTGAGTATAGCTTAACGTTATGTAATATTTTAGGAGATCTTTTACATAACAACGCATCGGTTCAAACAAGTCGTGTTTAGTACACGAAGTACAAAAAAGGTTATAACTGACGCTTCGACTTTGCAAAACATAAATCATGAATGTGTTTTTCGGAGTCTCTTGCTCTGGGGGACGGAATGATAAATTATCAGTCTGACAAAATCTCTGAACAGGAGCTAATTGCTGGATTTTGAATGTTATTTTAGTTTATTAGCCGAACGACAGATGTTTTGGATCACTAAGATTAGTTAAAAGGAATCATACAACCAACTGACCAGCTACGATATCTCATCTTATAAAATTTGACGAAGTCTTGGTCTGAAAAAAAAAGAAGTCGGGATTTCTCCTTTGAAACTAAAATGCTCCTTCTGAAATTAACATAACCAAATGTGGTTAGACACAAACTGAGATACCTTTCTTTACAAAGACCTTTTGTTATGATAGAGCTGGTTGTTAAAAAGTACACGCATTCAGTTTTTAAGTCAACTGCTGAGGCGGGTGATTCAACAACCAACATCTGCCCCTTTTCAAACTCCCACTCAACACACCAGGGGGTCCTAGCAGGCCTCAACAATTCATTGAACGCTGATATTTGTGACCAGATGTGATGCTATCTGCGCATGCCCCGTTAGCTGGAAGTCAAGGGATGATGTTAAATTTAGTAGGGAAAAAGTCAAAGCAGGGAATAAACAAATGCCTCATGATCCATGGGATCCCCAAGGGTTGTTTTGTAAATCACTAAAAGCAGAAAGGATGAAATGTTATCACAAATTATAGCTTTTATATGTCTAAAGATTTTGCTTGGTTTGAAGAATATTAGTTTAATACAATCAAGACTAAAATAGTCTTAGTTTAAAATAGTCTTATGTTTATAATAAATGTACAATATACACATATAATGTTTATGATTCAGTGATGTAAATGTAATGTCTTCAAATGTGATAAGTAAAAACGATTCGATTTTCTCACAATTTGCTTTTTTTCCCTCTTTACGTTTCTTCACACATACCAAGCAAACATTTGATTGTCGTTTCTGAAACAATACAAAAAAACCCATCAGAATCAACATCAATCTGAAATATTGATCAAATTAGGGAAACTTTATCTATCTTTATATGTATTATATATCTAAGAGTTCAGAACAACTTCCATTTGCCATTTACAACAAAAAGTATTCTATGAAGTGCTGTTTGTTTTTGCCATTCTCGAGAACACGTAGACAAGGAGTGCATAAAGCACTAACAGTGTTTATAATCAGATGAACAGACATCTCCCTCGACAAGCGTTTCTCCGAGAGTCAAACAAGTTGAGTCCCTTTCGCTGTTGGCCCGCACATATTCACAGAATCACTGGAAGAGCAGAAGCCAGCTTTTTCTAAACTGTGGAGGATGGTGCAGAGAGGTCATGACATAGCACACAATCACTTAATACATGCAGGAGAAACACGACTGCAGGGAAGAATGACTCAGAACACAACAGAAACGGGTTGAACGTGGGCGTTGTGTAATGGCCATGCTCGGTTTAAAGGCAAATAGCCCGGTGTGTCTCCATAGAGGAGAATGTAAATCCCTCTCAGACAGCCTTGTGTGGTCATTACATTAATTCAGCTGGAGTAGTTGTCCACAACACGTTTGTTACTATGGGAATACATCACTCCTAAATTAACATTGAGAACTTCTCAGTTGTGCAAAAGCGGTATAAAATGAATGCTCTATATTTCTACATATCTGTCTCCAGATTTAGCACCTGGTGTAAATCCCTGTCAACCAAAGCATGAAGAAATACAGCCAACTCAAACCATGAAAAATCAAGAAAATATTTACACATCATATGTTCTCTTGGAAAAGTTTGTTTCTTTCAGTCGCCCCAATCTACCAAGTTCTCGGTATGCCTTTTTCCCTCTTGTCCTACTTTAGTTCTTTATTTACTATTGTTGTTGTTGTTTTTTTTAAAAATCTATGTATTCTTTCAATATGGTAAGAACTGAGGCTTTGTCTGTTAATTGCCACAAGGCTAAAAACTGTCTTTTGTGTGCTTTGGGATATTTGTGTACCAGCAGCGGTGGTTTGATGTGATTTTGTACCCAAATACATGACAGATCCAGGTGCTAGGTCTTACTAAATGCCCAGGCAGGTATAAATATAGCTGGTTGTCTAGGAGACAGCTGAAAATGCGAAGGTGAACGCAATCGATTGCATCATTTCCTGACACACAGTAGAGAACAATCCTTTAAAGGCACAGTGGAATAACTCATCTCCTCTTCTAAAAATATGATGGTTAAATTACTCTCCCTTCTAAGGAAGCAATACAGATCAATGTAGTGTTGTGCAAAGCATCCAGGTCTAAAGCAAAGGCAAAAATGTTACTGAACTTTGAAATAAACTGAGAGGACTTTGATATCACAAAACATAAAGATACATGGCAATTTATCCACTATGACAATTTGGTGAATTTGCGTATTCATGTATAAAACAATAACAACATGGTGTGTCAGGTGCTTTTATGGGGACGTTTAGTGCACCACGGGTATTCGGTTCAAGCTTTCATCTTAAACGTGGAATACCCTGCTCCTTCTTCACTTTAATACATGCCATGTAGAAACTGGTCTGGGATCTGCAGAGGCTTATGTGTGGTCTCTTGCCACAGCCCTTTACCCTAGTGAAGACTGCTACAGTCATATAGTCCAATACAATCATTATCATTGTCATTCACATCAGTATTGTACCTCTGTGGTGCTTTGGGATGAAGATGGAGAGACAGTAGAGATTTGTGAAGGGGACACAGATGGGCTATGACTATATATTGGTAATAAATAATTTAGCTTAAAAATGTATTTTTAATAAATGTAATACATTTTTAGTCATAAGCTGAAAGTGTGCATGTGTTTGAGTCTGAGTTTAAGTCAATCTTGCTTGCTCTGCAAAAAGAAAAGAAAAAAAAAAAGAAAAGAAAAGAAAAGAAAAACTAAAAAGGGGCATAATGAGGTACTCAGAAAACAAACAATAAAATAATGAGACCAATATAAACATTTCAGTGTCTTTAAAATATTCAAATGTAAAAGCGGTCATTCGGCTTTAAAAAGGATCAAACCTCTGAGAGAGTGCCCGTAGCCACAGTGACAGTCGTAAAGCGGTTAGTTTGACAGAATCGCTTTAGTGTTGGTGGGGCCTACTGCTACAACCTCAACTTTATGGCGTTTGGAGGTCATGTAGGGGGCGGTCAGAATTGAACATATCCATTATGAGTCGTACTACAACACTTTCTCCACTTGACTATAATGTTTGTGAGCCTTTCTGAGTTTTCTTCATTTTATGAGATTTATACTGATTTCCCTTTTCTGCCCGCTGTGTGCTGCTGGCCCCTTTGTCCAGCCCAGCATACAGCACAGTCATATATTAAAGATACGGTCTGACCAAGGAGCTGTAGATGTCTGAACATTTCTGAAGACGTCTGTCAGGAATTGTAGGCTCTTGGAAGCCTCTTCGGAAAGCCCGGTCAATGTGAGGGTCACTGCCGAGAGTGTCGTCTAAGTGATGGCTGAGGTGTGTTGAATTTGTTATCTGTTGAACTGTTTGTTTGCTTGGAAATGTTGACTTTCCCCCTATATTTATAGGTTGCAATGCCAAACTTTTTTTCATCGCTCTTCTTAATGGCTTGTACTCTGCCCGTCTTGGAAGTTACTTTGGATAAAATCATCTGCTAAATGAATAAATATGAATGCAAATGTAAATCACATACCTATATTTTTTTACCCACAACCTGCTGTTACTATTTTGTGTCACTAGATGGCAGTGTTGAGTGTAATTTCAGGCTCTCCAATCCCATAGAGCACTTGTCAGAAAACACCTTAATAGACATTACTTGATTGCTAGCTGAATGAAGTCATGTAGCCTCTCCACCCATCCAGACCCAGACCCAGACGTGATAAAGAGTGGGATAATCGGACGAGAGGACCGCAGAAGAATACCTGACAGACGCGAAAGGCATAGGACGCATGATATTTACACTTATCGCTGTATGATCGACACGGACATTTTCAGTGTTACCAGATAATGGTGAGAGTGTTTTTTTTTTTTTCATTAGGCGACACCATCCGTGAGTCCACGTACGTTTGTTCTAAAATGTCATTAAACTTTCACTTTCAGACTACAGGCAAGAAAAGATAAGCACTCAAGACGTTTTACATATTTCAAAATCTTTCGCCAAGGCCAGTGTTGTCAAAGCGTTCACAATAAATGACCTTTTTTGTTCATTTAAATACTTTTTTGAATAGAAGGAAATGTTTGAGGAAGTGGAACTGTGCAAGTACGATGTTATTTTATTATAATACCTCACATATGGGCTAGCATTCTGATTTGTAGATCCACAGACCTGAAAGATTAAACAGACCTGAAAGATTAAGCCAGACACACAGACACACACGGAGAAGTGATGGTATACATATATAGATATCAAAACAAAACAAAACAAAATGAAGAAACACGTCGTGTACACGTAAACAATAACTGAAGTGCACAAAATAAACCGCAGGGATATGAATAGGTTCTGAAAAACACTTTATGTATCTATGGTCTCTTCACCTCCTCTGATGCGTCAGAGTGCTTTAGTGAACTCTCTCTGGTAATAAACCCTATGAGAGATCAGCTTAAGACAGACTCCTGATAAGAACTGAAGGAAATCTCTCTCTCTCTCTCTCTCTCTCTCTCTCTCTCTCTCTCACTCGACTACTGACTTTGTAAAATGTCACTTCAGTCACATCTCAATGCTGGAGTGAAAGCGTTTGTAAAGGAGGTTAAAAATAGTAACACCAGATTACTGTAAATACAGACGAAAACATACTGACAGGATCAAGCCGAAGGAGCAGGTGGGGGCAGATTTTCAACACAACCTCAGATACCACAGAATTCGCAATGGTCGTTCATTTTTGAGGGACATAAACAACGCTTGTTTTCCAACATTACACAGGGTGTGATACCGAGAAACAAACAGTTTGAATTTTACATGGATTTACAGAAAAATTATTCTTCATTTGTGTCGATGTAAGTGGGCTCAATAAGAAGTGTAGCAGGGTTTTTTCTTTTTTTTTTTTGAACAGGCTGTTGCTGTCTGCAGCTGCAAAGCTGCTGTTTGCTGAAGCGATAATCATCACCTGCACTGATGAAAGCTTGTCAGCCTGGAGGACATCATTACTGGTGGTGACTGACAAGTGAGGAATCTTTTGAGATGTCATTTGGGAATGCATCTCCAGATGTTTTTTTTTTTTCCCCCACACTTTTCTCCTACCCATATTCTACTGGAGTGGTTTTTTTTTTGTTTGTTTGTTTGGTAACCACAAAAAGTCTTCAGAGCAAGCCGTGGACTGTGTTATAAATCGAGTGACGTGTCTCTTTTTTTGATGGAATCTTCAGTGTTGACAGCCATCTGTGCAAAATTTATGTCTTCTTGGAGCAAAGGAACAACGTAAAAAAAAAAAAAGTTGAGAATATATTTTTTGTAATGGTTTGACGAACTTGAACCAAAACCAAAAATAAGCACAAAGCATAACTGAATAACTGCCTGCGTGCCATCTGGATTTATGTAAAAATATCCAAGATGTCGTATCAGGTAGCAATCAACTAAACAAGGCTTAAATGATTTTAATGTAACCTAACATATGGAAGCATTTACTGCAACGGAATTCATTCATATAGAGCATCACAACAGAGGCTCTCGCTTCTTTGGTCTGACGTGACAGTGGAAGTCCAGGATAGAGTTGTATTTGTGCGTTTTCAATAGAAAAAATGAATAGATACATTAAAAAGAAAAGAGAGGGAGAGAATGATGTCTTTCAGTTCAAAATGACAAAACTACATTTACTTTCCTGTACAAAAAAAAAAAGTCACGCATCTATTCAAGTCAACCTTCTATTAAAGACCTGGAGAGTCTCGTACATCCGGTGTGTCACTAAAATGTGTAATCACTGAAGAAAATTAAACCGCCCCCCCAAAAAAAAAAAAAAAAAATCTGAAAGTATCTAATCAAAGTCTCACAGGACTGAGAGTTGGCATGTTCTCCATTGTTCCTTCCGATTTCATTCTCTGTCCCCTCCCCCGTAAATACAAATCATTTCTACACGAAGCAAATGAAGCCCTATCTCCGTGGGCAAGGTGTTACAGGGTCTGTCTAAACATGTATTTTCCTAAAGCCTTCAGATCAGGAAGGACGGGCCAGGACTCCGCAGTTATTATAGCAGAATACAGGGCAATGTCATTCTAATTATTCTCCCTATCTGCAGATATGCAAGGAATATAATCTGTTTTGGGTGAAATAGCCATTTCTGATCAGGGGTGCCTTCCGCAGAGCTGTTTAGGAATGCACAGCATTTTGATCTAATCACCACATCAAAATATTCATGACGCACAATGATATCTCACAGAGTCAGGCAGGCAGCCATTAACTGGGAATCATGGGTAATTTATTAACACTTATCTGGGCCAGTAAAGGGGCCTTTCACTCTGTTTGCCACGGTGGGAAGAGCAAAATAGTTTTACGCGATACAGAATGATTTATAACGGTCGGTTGTTATTTGCACAAGAAATTTAATTAAAATGTATGTCCCCCAATTTTGTCTGGAGATCTTCAGTCAAACAAATTCTCTAGAGGAGAGAATGCATCAAGCGGAGTCTTGATAAACTTATCTTTTCCTTTTTCTAAATGCACTCTCACAATGACAGGTGAATTCAAACATTGACCAAGACTTGTGATAATTTTCTGTCGCTACAAAAAAAAGGGTATGATTTTTAAATTAACATATCGTACGAGTCTTCCTTTTTTTCTGTTTTGCATTGGAAAATCCTCACTCGGCACCAATAATGCAAAGAGTATGTTAATGTACAGCAGAACTCTCTCTCTCTCTCTCTCTTTTGTCTTCTCTTAGCTGTTCAGTTAACTCAAACACCCTACAGCATAACACAGCTCCAAACCCTGATCTCACACTGGATAAGCACACAGAAAATCAATATAAACATTGTAAAGGTTAAATGATGTTATGTTTTCTGTTTGTCTGTTTCTGGTGTTACTGAGGGGATGGTCAAAGCCACTGACACCTGCTTGTTAAGGAATGAAAAATAATGCTTTGAAAACTCTTTGGCATTTAAAGAAACCTTCCAACCTTTTTTTTTTAAGTTCCCTTAGACTACAGCCTCTGTTACTAATCAAAGAAAACACAGTAAAGCCTACCAATTAGTACAAATCAACAAACATCCTCACAAACATCTTTGCTGTAAAAAAAAAATGGTCATTTTTTACATTTCGAAAATGCCACTTTGGTTCTGGAGTGAGCGATATCCAGCTTGCATGGCATGAATCCTATAACGGCCACTACAATCTTCTAACACAGACATACCCTGACACTCACAAAAACAATTAGTACCATCACTCTAATTACAGTAACTAATTACTTCCTTCTGCAGGCAAACAGCTTAGCACAAATACACAAGACATCAAACACAGAGCAGGAATACCAGCTACCCTCAAAATATCCTTTTTTTTTAGTTATAGAAGCAAAAAAAAAAGACCACATGAAAACACGTGCACACACACACACACACACACACACACGCGCGCGCACACACACTGCATTTCACTCACACATCATTCCTAGGCTGTTTCATAAATATTTGCATTGAGTTCTTATCAGAGCATTTGCATTTTGTCTCTTATCAGTCTTCTTGCCAGGCTTGATAAAGAAAAGGAGCAGAAACATGGCGCACGCCCACTGCTAATGAATCTCCGCTCAGGCTGATGTCAGACCTCAACCACAGCTTCATCAGTGTCCAAGACTTGGCTCATTCCACAACTCTCCCTTACGTTTGTTTAGACGTCGTCTCTGAGGTTTCTCAGACGGTCGTCCGGGGGGGGGGGGGGTTTGAACACTGGCCTTGAGTGACAAAAATAGTGTTCTTCCCAACAGCCTCATCACTTTGAATATCTTTTCATATATTTTAGACAGTACATTTAAAAGCATATAAAAATTGACGTGTAACAGACCAAAAGAGATGACTGTTCCTTACCTGTGAGATTTAACAGGAGTTTCTGAACCTACAGAGGTGAAAAAGAGTTGTTCCTGTCCTGGGAAAAGGAGAGGGGCGAAAAGACTGTTGTTGTTTTGTTTTTTTTTTGGATAAGAGCCAAGGTGGGAAAGAAGGGTACATGAAAATGAAAAATGCATATTAACACCACTTGTTTTTTTAGGAGTTTCTATTTGTTTCTATTTGTTAACTCACTCATTTAAGTTTCATCCCTCAAAATCAACTTTATATTGGAGTATCAAGGTGTACACAACAGTAAAATGTTATGAATGGTACAAAATCCTGTGACTAAGGGATCATCCCTTGAGACTTCTGGATGAAAATGAGCTGCATTTCCTACTTAAAAAACACAAGTATCATTAAGAGGATATCCATGAATATAATTATATATAGAATAACAACTGATTCAAATACTGATGGAATTTTAAAGGAGAGAATCTTTGTGGAAGACTTTGATGAAGACATTATTTCTCACCACAATGGGCTGAACTGTAAGCTTTGAATCTGATAAACTGTTTTTTGGGGTTTTTTTTACTAATATAAATACCATGAATAACACGTGTATTACTCATTTATATGTCATTTATAAATCACGTGGTAAACGTTAAAAGCTGATTAGAATTTACATGTAAACAAAGCAGAGAGCAATGCAGATCCAATGCCTCTTGTCTTTGAATCATATATTTGGCTGCTTGGCAAGACATTTGTGCTATGTAACTCTGTTACTGTCTTACTTTCTCTCTCTCTCTCTCTCTCTCTCTCTCTCTCTCTCTCTGTCTCCTTTCAAAAATGCTCCCCTCTGCTTTCTCTCCCTCACACACTGTCTGTTCTCCCCATCTGTCTCCCTGTGTTTCATTACAGCCCAGATCTCTCACAGTCATCCGCACTGTCACTGTCAGGGTTCTGCATGGCAGGGATTTGGAGATTAGCTGCTCCCATATACTCTTTAAGCCTTTATCATAACCAAGTCTCTCCCACACTATTAAAGGGCAACACTGCCACTGGGTTGGCATACTTAATTCTCACTGGGAGCCAATTAATTAGATGACCAGTAAATGGGAAAGGCAAAAAAAAAAGAGAGAGAGCGAGAGAGAGAGAGAGACTGAGTAACAGACTCAGAGAGAGAGAGAGAGAGAGAGAGAGTGAGTAACAGACTCAGAGAGAGAGAGAGAATGAATAGATGATTTCATCTACTTCAGGACGCGGGAAGCGCAGGCCTATCCCCTTTATATTTATTGCAACAGATTTCTTTTCATTTTTCAAATAGCTCTCCCAGAGACATTTTACAGTAATTAAGGAGAACCAAACAAACAAAACAACAACAACAAAAACATAACTCCTAATAATAAGAAATAAATGCGAGGACGTCCTTATTTATAAGCGTATCTTTGGAAAGGAATTTCATACACGGACGTATGCAATAAGTGTCTTGTTTTTGTTCTATAACGTGTTGAAATAAATGCAGTCTCGCTTCCATAGAGGTTAGCGGAGATAGATGTATTTTTTTCATACATATAATTTCACAAGAGTGTGGCTTTTCTTTCCATGTGATGATTTGTTTTCTGTTTTCTGGTTTAAGCAACTTTGAGGAGTGTTTCTTGAGACAGAATTTTAAACATGCATCTCATGTTATTATATGGGCACAACATGATGTAAACATAAACAAAATAAAAGCCTGATGAAAAAAAGAGGCCTCGAGCGTAAACGTAAACCGTTAAGGTACGTCGTCCTTTTTCAGTTGGCTCAGCTGGCGGGCGAGATTTCTTTTTAAAAGATGTTTTTCTGCCCGCAGCTGAAGTAAGACTACCTGCACGTTGCCTTTTTTCTCAGTGAGGTTGGCAGAAAGCGTTCCATGAACTTTTTTGAACAGCTTAGAAAGATGACACTTTTTTTTTTTTACAAAAGAATCGTGGCCTTAAAGGCTAATTGCGGTATTTATCTCTGTTATAACAAGCCAGTGAGCCACACCGCGATGTAATCAAATTGAAATAACAAGCATAATTATAGTTCAACTCAATGACTGCCCGCGGTGCTGTTCTAACAATAGCTCTAATATGATTCTTGACTGGTAATTGATACGTTGTCTTTTGTGTTTTAAAACCGTAATGCTTGCTTGACTTTGTCAGACCTTTTTGCAGATATCAAACAGTGCCCTGTGTGGGACAAAACAATATTTGCTGCCCGCGTTTGTGCCGAGACATCCAAGAAGTATCTCTCCCTCTAATGGCTCCCAAGTTCCCTGTTTTTTTGCGTTTTTGATGTGAAAGATGGAAACGCTTGCGACAGCGTTGAGACAGTCACCAGTAGTCTTGCTCATACTTGATAGTAATTACAGTGTTGTTCATTTGATAATCCTGCTTGCCATCCCATTGGGACCTAATTAACTACCAGGAGCTTTCATTAGAAGTACACCTGCCTCACTGGATGTGTTGTGGCTAAAGTTCATCTCAGCTGGAAACAAGAGGAACAGACAGGCAGTTGCTTACGAACCGTTTTTTTTTTTTTTTCTGCGTTACCCTCAAAAGTATTTGGGATCGTTATTTCTTAAATTGATTTAGAAAAATATGTTCTTTTGTTCATTTTTATGACATTTTTTGCTGTTTTGTTGTCCTCTCACATGCTTTGACCTTAAGTTAGATATCAGTGCATTAATTACATTAATTAAAGAAAATTAACGTATTTGTCTCGGCCTCACATATCAGACAGAATGTTAGTAAAGATGTTACAATCCACTATCTGCTGTTACTACAAAACTAAAGATCCCAGCTCAGTTACTGGACCTAGACCGGAGAGTTCTCCGAAAAGTATGAGAATGTTTAAGACACGCAGGTGCCAACGAAGGACTGTGTTGACATTCCTTGGGTGTGAAACCGGTGTCTTTTAAGATGTATTCTAAGAGCACGTTGACAGATGCTGACTCTTTGCTCTGAGTTTGGCTTCCGTTTCCAAGGGGATGGAATTTTAGTTCTGCAGCCTCATTATCATCCATGTGTATAGACTTCTTTCATCTGCAGAGATGATGCTACTCTCATCCATATGGTGCAGAGGGAACAGCAGTCACCCGGGTTGAGGATCACTCAGATGTACCTCATTAAAGATACCAATCTACTTGCTGCTATACTGTTTTCAACAACAGCAAAAAAAAAAAACAGTCTCACAGTTCTCACAGTATACAATCTCTTCTCAGAGCGATGACCAACGTCAAAAAAAGAAAGAAACCGTAAAAGAAAGAGAGAAAGAAAGAAAGAAAAGAAAAGAAAGAAAAGAAACAATGTTGCCCACTAGAGTAAAATTAATTGAGGTCATTTACTATAAGTAAAAAAAAAAAAAATTAAGCATATTAGTTCTCAAAGAAAGAGTGTGAGAGGTTGAAGAGAGGGGAGTGGAGTCAGCTTAAAGAGTCAGCCTGTTCTTTTCTCAGTGATTAATTACCAAATGCCAATCTCCTCTAACAAGGAGCAGCTACACGCTGAGGAGCCGTCAGGTTGTTTGTGCGTGATGATTAGCATTCGGGGGCCCAAGGGAGACATATTAATGAGAGAACACATAGAGTTAACAATTCATATCAAATTTGAATGCAGTGACTGAATTAATTAAGCCCTCATTTAAAAGTAAGCAAGGTTTCTTCCCTTGGACTTGACCCGATGAGGGAGAATGCTAATGATTCTTCTTTTTTTTTGGGTGGGGATGGTGGGGGGGGTGGCATTTACACAAGTAATTAACACACATTAACAGCCAGATAAATATTACACTTTGCAAAGGATGGAGGCTTGATGACTTAATAAAGACAGGCCTTGTGGTTCACTTCCTTTTTGGCTAGTGTACCTTTGAAAAGTGAAGGCTTTTGACAGATTGGTTATGAAAATGCGCGGTTCTTTTTAAGATGAAATAACACCGATGATCTTTAATTTTAAAAGTTTAATTTAAGATGAACTGTAAGGGGGAGGGCCCAGAGATGATGTTGATATTCTGACGCAGGTGTTTGCAGTATGTGATTACACATTTTGAATGGAGTATAACGCACACGCACTGCTTCAGCATTCCTTCTGACGAGTCACAGGGTGTGTGCTGTACTTTTCAAATAAGGACACACACTGAGGCAGCCAATGGGATGTGTATCTTTTACCCTTAGCTGCATTCTGTAGAAGAAATACTGTGTGTGTGTGTTTTTGTGTGTGTGTGTGTGTGTCTGTGTATGTGTCCGAGATTCTGTTTGTTTGGGTGCTGCTTTCATATGTATGTGTCAATGCGTGCATCTGTGTGTACGTGCAAAAGAGTGTGTGTGCGTGCGTGCATTTCTGTGTGAGTATGTGCAGATGTCTGCGTGTGTGTGTGTGTGTGTGTGTGTGCGTGTGTCTGTGTCCTTGCATTTGTGTGCAGGTGTCTGTGTGTGTGTGCAGGTGTCTGTGTGTGTATTTGTGTGGAGGTTTATGAGTATGTGTGTGTGTGTCTGCAGGTGTGTGTGTGAGAGAGAGAGAGAGAGACCTCCACCAGTTTCAGGCCTTAGGGACTTGCTCCTTCCGTTTCCATCTGCAGCCATTTTTAGGGGGCATGCAGTAATTTCATGGCTCGTTGAGGGTGTGCAGAACCTCGGCCGTCGTCTCTGTTAACTTTCCCCTCGCCTGGAGCCTTTTAATGAAGTTATTAATCCAGCAAACAGAAACGGGCCGCTCCCTCCTGGAGGGAGGCGCATAATTCACCGGGCCTCGTCTACATCTGTACAACAACAAAACCGTGTAATGACAATTTCATTTGTTTCTGAAAACAAACTTCGCCGAGGAGACGCGTCACTTGAGTTAGCCTGACCCGTCGGGCATGGGGGCCGGAATCTGACGCTGTTGATTCACACTTCCACGTCCTCCATAGTTCTAAAAACAGCTGCTTCCTCACCTCAACTGATCTGAAAGCCCATCTGTTTCCTGTCTAATTGAATTGACCCTTTGGAGTTTCCCCTGTACCCACACTGTACTAGAAAAACGTGCTAAGACCATAGAAGTAAACATCAGAGGGAGAAAGGGAGAGGCATTCACCATTCATAGCTTATCACCAAAGTCCCACATGTCTCCTTAATATGCCTTGAATTTAAAGGAAAGGATAACATTATCTCAGTGGTATCCCTCATAGACAATGCTCATATATGACAGCAAAACACATCAAACACATCCTTTACCCACTGCACACTTCTCAGAGCTTACGTAGTCTTGGTGAGAGGTTTTTTTTTTTTTTTTTTTCTGGCATGAACGCAGATCTGATGGTTTTACGTTAGCTCCACAGGAGAAATGTTCCTTGCCACTACAGACCTGATAACTTGTCCAAAAATGACTCATGCACATTAAAAAAAAAAAAAAGAAAAGAAAAAAAAATCACTTGGAACACGTTTATCAATTTATCAAAATGAGTGAAACACTTCAAAAATTTAAAAACGCTAAGGGCAAAACCCACGCAGAAGTCACTACTTCAGTTTAATCCTGTGCCATTTCACACTTTAATTGCATCAGATAGGTTTTCACCGGTCCACTAAAAAAAATATGAAGGTAATAAGGGGGCAGTTCAGGTTGTCACAGTGACGAGATGGATTCATATTAATTTATACTCAACATTGTCATGTCGGTCGGTTTGACCACCTGGTAAATACCCTCCAGAGAGTGAGAAAGGGGCTGCACTGTGACCATTAAAAGATCTAAGGCTAATTCAGTACTTTAGTGCTGTTTTTGCCAAGATATTTGAATCTACTGTGGTGTTTTGTTTTGGTTTTTTAAATGTTGCATTATCTCGGGACAAATAAATTACTGTGACTTTAAACTAGTTATGCAAATTATAAAATTAGAGATTAGAGAGTTTAGTTTTTACTTGACCTTTCATGAACTGCTCATGAAGTGTTGCACATCTACAAGTTATTCTCAGTGAAAACATTGTAAGACAATCCATGTTATAAAGCATCTTCAAACAGACAACATTGTTTTTTTTCTTTCTTTCCACATTACTTTGCCAGATATTATTGCTGTGGTAAGCATATTTTAATTTGCATTTAATAACATAACCTATGTGTTGCAGTGTTGTAATTTCAGTATGTCAAGTGCGAACTACTCGTTTCTTGCGGCCTATTGAGTTGGTTTATGGAATACAGCATAGGGAACTGACCGCTATGGAAAAGGTGGCCAAGAAGTGAGGGAAGTAGGCTACTCAATAAGCATATAAACCAACCAGGTTAAACCAGTGGAACCGAATCACCAATGCACAAAATGTGTGTTGCTATGCTGGACTGATTACCTTTAGAAAACGATTTCTGATCTTTTTCATTTTAAAAGAAAAATAAATACATTTGCTCTGTACTTCGTTCTTGTGCTCCTTCCACGGGGTCACGCGGTGTATGATTTTCCTAAAGTGTCTTCCCCTCGACTGTCATATTCCTACACAATTATTTATATCACCTTCCCGTCCTGACTGAATAAGATAGCGACATAATTGCATGTTACTTTTTAATTACGGTGAAAAAATCGAACTTGTAAGACTATGGGCTGCAAGGTGCCATCGTATTGTTACTGTCTTATCCTCTTTCTCTGATCGTGTGAGCTGGGCTCCTTTGCTTAGCTACGATAAGCCCAATTTCCATGTTCACCGCATAATTAATCCATCTCCTGCGCGGTCGCGATGCCAACTCGGGCGTTATCGCGCTCGCATGCCTGAATGGCGGTGGAATCCTCTTCTCAATTGGAACTTATTGCTATGCCCATAAAGGAGAGGGTAGAAATCCTTCCATTCGAGTCACAGATTGTTGAGTAGATTAATGCCGCCCCCCTATAATCTCTGCATCATCTATAATGTGGCAATACATAAAAATAAATATCGCCTTCTGCTTGCTGAGCTTCCGTCCTGGAACGACAAGATTTCGTGCAATGTTTTCCATGGTGGATAAATTACTGTAGGCCTATATTTTCACTGCGGTAAAGACGTGTATTCGATTTGGACGAAACTCATTCTATGCTATGTAATTTAGGCCTATCCCTCGAAGGATTTGATCATGATTACATCATATTATTTATATGCATATATAAAATGAGTTGACTTGACACTCGCCTAGGCACAGCAACTTCATATAGGCTAATTTCTTCTGGAGCATTTTCACATTCGTATTCTTAAACGTGCTACTGTCTTTTTAAATACATTGGGGGCCCTAAACATTGAGCTGTTTTGAGGGTTTAGCTTTTCTTGAGACATAGTTTGTCCGGCACGTGTGACATATGGGTGTGCGCGTCCTCCAGACCTTTTCACATTTATCAAAATGGTTCTTTTGAACGTTTTGCATTAGATTTTTTCTGTAATTTACATCCTCAGATGTAATATGGCCAATATAACCTAAAAACGTATCAAGTGTCCAGGTAAAACTTTATTCGATATCAGAGTCTGTCTATATCAGTCTGCAATGCAGAACTTCTAAAATAAAACCCCATTTCTGTCAGTATATTCATACAGCAATAATTACAGCATTCCTTTATGAATAACCCGTAACCTCATATAAAGGAGGATGGGCCTTTCATCCTCGTCAGGCTTCAATTTAGCCTCAATTTTCATTCTCCGCGGACAGGATCTTATTTACCGGGATGTAAATAGAGCACGTGATGAAAATAGGCTTTTATGATTTATCATTTCTGAACTCAATGAAAAAAAAAAAATCGAAAGTGTGACAGAAGAAGGCTGAGCAGATGGATTTGCGCGCCTCTGTCAATCTGAAGTGCGTAACTATCAACATTGCGCCTACAGCTACGGTGCAACGGGAGGCTCAAACTTTATCTCGCAACAAAAAGCGCAACACGCTCTCATCTCCCCAGTCAGTCCGTGCGGATCACAGACCAGCAGAGCTTAACCCTGTAGAACGCGAGAGACGAAAAGAGTGCCGAGGAACAAACCGACTCAGGTTGACTGAAGATTCAATCGCCTTTTTTGCGACCGTATTTTAGGTTGAAGGCAGCACGTTTTCCTGTGTTTGGATGAGTCAAACCGTTTCGCTCAGAAAGTCTCGTACCAGGATCCAGTGACCAGCACGGACCAGGAATGTCCCGGAGGAAGCAGAGCAATCCTCGGCAATTCAAACGTGAGTGTCTCATTTGCGTCTAACGGATCGTAGCGCCTTTTCGAAACCGAAAATCAACTGACAAGTTTATCAAAGTTATTTACAAGTAAACTTGAGTATAATTTACTATCCATAGGTGAAATATATTTGTATAACTTTCTCAGCGAAACAAAAATCATATGCAGTAAATCGTATACTCTTATAGCTTAATTGCAAAACGAAGCCTATTAATCAGAAATTAAATCAGTTAAATTAGCTTTACTTTAACAGTTTGCTTACAAGTTCACTCACCATCAGAGGACTTTTTGGGTGCATCACATGACTGCTCGTTTTTTTATGCTGCATTGTGGATCATCATTAATCAAGAAAGAAAAGAATCTATCTATCTATCTATCTATCTATCTATCTATCTATCTATCTATCTATCTATCTATCTATCTATCTATCTATCTATCTGTTTGTCTGTCTATCTATTGTAGAGTAGGGTGCTATGTGGCTCACTTATTTAATTAATAGCCCACTGTATCCAAATCATGTGAAGAAATGTGGATAACTTATAGCAATATTTGGCTAAATAACAATTCAGGTTATGACTAAAAGACACTCTGTTCACATGCAGGGGTTCCTATAACAGAATAACTATTTGGAAATATCTTTAACGTGTGCTCATTTTACTGTCTGTCATTCCCTCAGTCTGTTAATGTCTTGTTTTGCTGTGGTGTGATATCGGTTTGTTATACCTGTTATTTTTTTTTTATTATTATTTCACATTCTTTGTTTGCCAAACATATTATACAGTAACATTGCTGAGAAGAAAATTTTTTTTGTCAAATATCTGTTTCCCTAACCATTTTCCTAAAGAGTTCAGTCTGGAGAAAACCACAGCTCATGTGTTTGTCTGTTAAAGTTAGAGCAAGGCAAACTATTTAAGGTCAAGTGTGATCATATAATGAATCCAGGACTGTGTGCTCGATTTGCAAAACATTTTTTAAAAAAAGAAAATGCAATTTCTGCGATGCTGATCAACATCATGAGCTTTTTCCTTCAATACTATCCTGTTCTAAGGGGGTGGGAAAAAAAAAAACAATTTATTTGGCAACAAATTTATAAGCGCTTTTGTCATTTACTATAAATCATGTATTCTGCTGACAGCTTGCTCCAGAGATTGTCAGTAATGTTTTAGTGGCGTGTCAGCTCATATTGCCTGCGCTGTCAGATTTTCAAGGAGTACGTTTCATATTAGATTGATGTCTGCATTTTTGATTTAGTCCATATCATTCCCTGCGATGTGTCAGGAACTGTAAGACACTACTCAAATGTAGAGTGTGAAAAACCGAGAAACTGGGAAAACTGGCTTTGCAAAGTGCTAGCGCGCAGAGATGGTCATAGCAAAGGACAAAAAGGTTGTTACAGAGTAAAGCTTTTCTGTCACCTCCCCCCCCCACCCCACCCCACCCCACCCCCTCCATTGAACACATTTTCCTGTTATCTAAACCCTGCGATTCAGCCCAGTATTTTCATATTTTGCCTATTCCATTCTCTTGGGTGCCCTCTGTGGCTGAGATAAAGAGAGAGTAGTGAAAGAGCTCCATTAATTTGCCCCGATGACTGAACAGATAAGGGCAGATAATGGAGATGATAAGCCAGGGAAGATATACCATCAGACACCCCGATTATTACCATTAGAATTCCACCCCGGCAGTCTGCAGTCGGCAGATAATCTGCTCCACCCTCCACCCCCACCTCCCCCCCCCCCACCCCCAACCCCCACCACTTTGGATGATAAGACAAAAAATAGTCACTTCGCACTCCCTTTATTAGCCTGCCTGGATATTCCGATAATATAGTGATAAATTATGGATTTTTTTTTCTACCCCTCCTCCACTTATTTTTAACCCCCTGCTGGAGTATCACACTGGATCCTTCTTCTTCTTTTTTCTTATGTAGAAGATAAGGAGGTCATTTTGGGTCATTGTTTCTGTCTCTGTAGCTTCCACTACACCCTTGCCCAAAGTTTGGTGTAGATTTTTATTGTAATAAGAGATCGATGGGAGAGGTAGATAAAGTTGAGGATGCACAGTGGGGTGGGGGGAGGGGTGGGGGTTGGGGTGGGTGGCTGGGTGTCTTTATCAGGTCTATCTCATTATAGTGAACTGGCAGCAGCTGTTGTTTTTGGCTCTTATCACCTTTGTGGCCAATATGCCAGTAAATTTGCCCAGAGTGGTGGACACCTCTTGCCAGCTTTGCCGAATTTATGGCCCAGACGTTAAAATATGGTGCAGTGTTAGGCAGGTCTGGCTGGGATGCTGGTGTGTGAAATATGAGGGTGACCTCTTAACCTCAAACTTATTAATCTTCTTATTTATGTATCTGTCTATTGTTGTCTTCTCCCCAAATCTTTTTTGGGGGGATTCGGTAGTGATACTTTTCGGGTCTATGAACAACAGTGGGTTTGCTGAACTTGTGCATTCATTTTGCGTCTGTCTGTATCGAATGCTTTTTAGTCTGTAAACATTTGCGCACATACATGCAAACATTTGCATTTACTTTGAACCGGATATAATGAGGAATATCTGTAACGATGTCGGAACGCAAAACTGAAGAATTCAGCTCATTAATTTGCTTTAAACCACAGATTCACAACCTTAATCTGTTTCAACTGTCAACCCCCCCTTTGTTGATGAGTCTTCGATAATTTATTTGATGAATGTCATCGCGGTTGTCGCCACTAACTCACTACTGTCAAAATATGATAATTTTTTGTTTCCGTTATTATACCCTATCAAGGATGTCAGATTTCTGTCCTCTTTATTTTATTCTTTTTTTTTTTTTAATCCGTTTTGATTAACTTCATCTGCCAACTGTCAGTGTGAGGCATCCCTCAGTTGGTTGCTATCTTCATAGATCAATGCAATGTGAAGAGGGGTTATTGCGTGCCAACTTTCTCCTCAGCATCTGTTCTTCGCTAATGAGATATGTAAGGCTGGGGCTCAGTGGTCTACAAAGGAGGAAGAGTGACAGGGTGGAATAAGAGAGAGCCAACTGCTCTCCTCTCCTCTCTCTCTCTCTCCTCTCCTCTCCTCTCCTCTTTCTCTCTCTCCTCCAGAGGAACACTGTGAGTTATTCAGCAGTCCTGGAACTCAAGCTGTCTCTGCCTACAGTAGCACTTCCATTGATTACACTCCCAGTTCACGAGTGAAGATGGGTGAACTGAAGACCGACTTTCATCTTTCCTATACGTTATTGTAGAACCGTCATGAAGACGGCGCACTGAGGAGGAGCTGTCGGCAGTTTCTTTAATTGGAATGTGTTAATTAGGATCTGTCTGGGTCGGTAAAAAGGGTTTTTTTTGTCTTTTGGTCTGACTCAGTTGCGCACACACACTGAATAGTTTTATATAGGTAAAATAATTGGATGGAAGGATATCTGGGAGACTATTTACATTTAGTTTCTTGGCTCTGTCTACGCCCAGAAACGTCCTCGATATTTTAAGTCATATTTCTAAGGAGGATTAAAGAAAAAAATGTTGCTGAAACACTCAGGTGTACGTGTAGCCCGAATTATGGAAATTCGATACATCATCAAAGAAAATCCCTGGAAACTATGAGGAAAAAGTTCTTCCAGAAATCTGATATTGCATAAATTACTTTCCACCTGGTCTAATCCTTTCCAGTTCTTTTCGTCAGTGAGAGTGTGGCGAATGGAATCAATGCAAAAACGAGATAAGCAAGATGTTTATTTGACAACCCTTAATCATTTACGTTCCAGCTTTGGTTAGATGTGCTATCAGTGATGTCCAGCAAGCCCCAGGTAACAACAGACCTTTATTCAGGAGTTAACCTTCATTGAACCCACAGTGTTCAATAGAGATGTTAATCAATGGTCACTATCAGATACAGAGTATAGTGGATAGGGTTTTTTTTTTCTCTTTAAAGAAACAATAGTAAACTCTATTTGGTTAGGTTTACATATTGAAAACCCTTGAAGGAAATCACCCCCAGGTTTTACACAGACCTTAAAAGAGTTATTGAATTAATAGTGTCTTTTCATAACTTGTCCGCCCCCTCAGTAAGGCGAGCAAATTGTGTGTGTCTGCGTGTGTGTGCTGCATACATACATGAATATGTTATCGAAAGTTGTCATTAGAATGAAACCTTTTCCCGTTAGCTGCATTCTGACAATGGCAAAAAAAAGTACTTTCTTGCATATCACATTTTCTTAAATATAATATTTGAAAGATCTCTGAACATCCGATGAGATTTTTATTGCATTTTAAAATATGTAACTTTGAATGCAGAGATTTTGTGAAAGGGGAATGGAGAACTGACTTGACGTCTACCCGAATAGATCCATAGAACAGGGTTACTCTCATTTACTTTCGGATTATGGAATTCTTTTCCTCCTGTATCTAGATGAATTCCTCAAAGCCCCTGCCAGTGGTTGGTCAGAGTATATGAATTATAGTCTCACACGCCAGGAGTTTTAGATGTGAAAATATTTACCGGAATGTTTGAATCAGGGATGCTCTTAGTCACAGAAAAATTTCCACTTCAGGAGATGTTTTCCGAAAAGAGTTGAAATGGAGGAAATCCTGTGCGATTGGAATAAGTGATAGTGAAATTTAAAAAAAACCCCCCAAAAAAACGGCATGATTGAATGAGACAGAGAGACAGCAGCGAGAGAGAACGAGATTTCAGTGCGTAATCCTCCTGTATTTTGTTTATTTGTCTGTTTGTTTGTTTGTTTGTTTTGCTAGAGTCCTACAGCTGAAGTGCATAACACTTTAAAAACACGGTATCAGCTCAGTGTACGGTTGCTTTGGATTTCACGTTCAGAAATATTATGTAAGTGAAGTGCTGAGTGAAGCAGTTACAGAGCTAAATATGTTCACCTTTATCTAAGAACTGGCAGGTGTGACAGCCTTTGCTGTGAGTTATATAAGCTTTTTAGTTTAATTTTAATACATGCTCTGTCCATACAAAATGAAGGCGATGCACTTTAAAAGTAGAATGTTGGTGGTAGCTGAAATCCAGGGGAGAATCGGTAATAGCTGGAGTTTCTGCAAACATCTTTTTTTTTTTTTTTTTTTTTTTAACAAACCTTACATAAAACTTTGCTAAGAACTGCTTTTGGGGTTCGGGCTGCCGCACTGTTGATACCAAAGCCAACCGAGAGCTTAATTCCTTAATTACTTTGATGATTGCGCTGGCTGTGAAACCATAGGATATTGGAAAAGTTTTTCTTTCTTTCTTTTCTTTTTTTTTATTTTATTCTTAATTATTCATGAGATTCTTTTTAGTACATGACCAGAACAATGATGGTTAACAAAAAGGCAATGTATGTGTTCCACCGGAGAATCCTCTTTCAAATTGATTGATTGACTGACTGTTGGTTTTGTTGATTGTATGATTGATGGATTAAATGATTTGTTGATGACAAACAGGTATGATGTTGAAGCTCAACACCTGGAGACTGCAGAGAGATAAACCAGGCTGTTCCAGTCGGGGAACCGTTAGTTAGTCAAGGGCACAGAAGGTCAGTGCACTGACAGACTGTCTAAGTTAAACATTCACCATGTGGCCACCGTCACATTATCAGAAGGTGAACCAAACAAGGCACTGTAGTCCACCGACGTCCGCCGACGGCTCTAAAGAGGAAAATCTGGAGAAAGAGGGAGAAAAGCATGTCTTAGGAAGGGATAGAATTTGGTGAAAGAAGGAGAAAAGGATGTTCTAAAGAGGACAATTTGGTAAAAGAAGGGAGAAAAGGATGTTCCAAGGAGGAAAATTTGGTGAAAGAGGTGTCCCGAAGAGAAGAATTTGGTGAAAAGACAGTTTTGTAAAAAGGAGAAATTGGTTAAAGGGTGGTTCTAAAGAGCTAGTGAAAGAGTGGTATTGTAGAGTGGGATCTGAACCCTATTCATGCCTCGGCACTGTGTAATCATTCCCTTAATCTCATTTAAAGATACGCTTAAACAATCGCTGTGGAGAAAAGAAAGAGGGAAGGAGGGTGGGAGCGTGAGGAGGCACAGAGGCAGGGATTATGGTAATCTGGGGAGAGATGATGGAATAAACTGCCTTCCCAAAGAGTGGCCGTATGAAACCTTATCTGTTCACTATCCCGGTAATCTGTGGTGAATTTAAACAAACTTTTCCCCCCATACGTATGACAAAAAAGGAAAAAAAAACAGCTTTGGCTTGTAAAGCATACATTGAGTGGGATGCTCTCTCAGTGTGATTTAAATTTTTTAAAAAAACTTTGTCTTATAAAGCCTAAATGAAAACAAGATTCTCTCTCAGTATGTTATAATTTTATCCTTTTTGAAAAATCTGTTTAACAGATGCTGCTAGAGCCTTTTAAGGGATAATGAATTCCCCTATGAAGCAATTAGCGCACTTTGTACAAGGAATTGGACTGTGTTTTGGTGTAGTCAAATTGACCATTTTCTCAGTTTGGAATATTGTGATGTATGGAACCACAGTCAGGAACCAGAAACGCAGCCAAATGCGAGAAACTTTAAAGGAGGATGACGGTTCTTAAACTGAGAGGGAACGCTGGCTAGCAGATTTAGCTAAGAGTAAAGGTAAGAGACAGAGCATGCATTTGTATCATATGAGATTACACCTGAGGAAAAGAAGTCACTTCTCTCTCTCCACATCTAAATTCTCCCTCCTCTGCTTCAAACGCATCAAACAACTAAACAGGATTTAAGTAAAGCCAAGACTGTTGTGCTTTTCCCTATCAGTCTAGTTTCAGGTCATTTTCAAGGAGAGCCTGTTCTGAGAACATGGCGGTAACTTCTCACATTTTCGTTTTTTGTAACAAGTTTTTAAGTACTTAGGGCAGCCTAGTTTAGTTTTTTAGTTTTTTTTTTAAATGTGGTGTACTCTCATGGCATGTTGTCTTTTTTCTTTTTTTTTCTTTTTTAGGCTTTCTCAGATCAGCTGATAGGTGTGTAAGAGAAAACCCTTGTGGTTCCAGACAACAATGAAGTCTGAGATTACACTTGGTCCATGGCAGCATCTGAGAGAAAGAGAGAGAGAGGGAGAGAGAGAGAGAGAGAGAGAGGGAGGCATCGTGCCACTGAGGCGATTGGGCAGAGAGTTGAGGATGGCACAGTGCTGTGGATGAGATGCCCTTATCTAGTGCCAAGGTGCCACAGCTGTGTGTTTGATGTACTGGTGATTCAGGGAGGGAGGTATGCCTGTCCCTTCTCCTCAGGAAAGCGAGCCTCTCTCCCACGAGCGTGGGTTTCCTGGACCAAATCAAACACACACACATACACACACAAACACACAGACAAATAAAAGGATTTAGAGTGGATTTCGACAAACAGTATATCCACAACTTTTTTTTTTTTTTCCTTTTTTATCCTCGGGCCTTATCCGGCAAAACAAACATTGTTTCGTCAAACGTATTTTTAATTTTGCCTGAGAAAGTGTTTCACGATGCAACATCAGAACGACGCACCTCTGTAGTTGTTAAGACACTACTTGGTTTATGCAGTAAATTTATGAAAACGCAACACATAAAAGACGCCAGCGTTTCTATTCATACAACAATGCCGCATTCAACATGTTTCACACAATGCCTCTGTGAATGTTTGATTTTCCAGTGGAGACTCTTGTAGACGGATGCGAACAGAGCTTTTGTTAGGATGTACTATACAATAGACAGCCGTGAAAACACAGCATTGTAAGAGACCAGGATGTAAATTCATTAAGAAGGAAGGTTTAGAGCTAAATGTAGGAGACAAGTCAGAGTATCCTCATGTTCTTTATAGAAGTGTGTCTTCGTAAGGCATGTCTATAGTCACATTTAAGACTTGTTCATTTGTCTCCAAATGAAGTGAATGTAAGAGAAGGTTTGTGTGGAGTGACTGTAAGTGAGGGTTTGCGTATTACAGAGATGGTTCGGCGCGTGGAATGGATTTCATCTTTGACTGGAGATTTCCAGCATTCAGTTGTTTTCCACATAGCTCGGTTCGATTCTTTAAATTTTGCACAGTCGAGGGAGTTCAAAGGCAATTTTCTTAATTAGGTGTGCGAGTTGAAAATCTGCATTATTCCAGAGCTCTGTAAAAAATGCGGTCCACACTGAGCTCCTCAGTCAGTCTCAGGTGCTATAGTGGCGTATCCAGGGGCCCTGCCGGGTAACCCTGTTTTTTTTTTTTTTTTTTTTTTGGCATTGGGTAGATTGTGGCATGGCTTTTTCCTGGGTAGGGGACAGGGCTGATTTCCATGCTCCTGTGTCCTGTCAGATTCAATTACCTCACGTCTAATTAGGAGTCCTACAGAGGACCCTGCGCTGTGATACGGGGCAACATGCGCTAGCGTGGAGCCGGCTGATAGCGTGCAGTGGCGCTATCGCCATGCAAACACACGCCTCCTACATCGCAGGCGGGCGGCAAATCCAAGCATGAAATTAGCAGCCACTCCGATCATGCCTCCATATTTTATTGCATATTTTATTCCATGTGGAGTTTTTTTTTTTTTTTTTACCCTCTGTCTCTCTGTCTCTCTCTCTCTCTCTCTCTCTCTGGCTTGCTCTCTCGCTCGCTCTCCTCTCGTGTGCTAGAGTTGGAGAGAAAAAGAGAGAGACAGAGGTAGAGGACAGATGACAATGTGATAAAGAGCATTTAAGTGGATTGTTTCTAAGGTCGTTCAAAAAAAAATTTTTTTTTTTGAAAATCAGTGTCATAAAAAGAACATGTTTGTCGTGTAACGTCATTTTATTTTTTTTTTAGGAAAGCTCAGTTTCAACTTACCTCACAAAATGACTTTACTGTCAAATTACAGCATGTGTTTTCCTGTCACTGGTGTTAATTAAAACCCGACTGTTTATAAGCCTCCGCTAGTAGATTTTAAGAATTCATCAGAAGTCAAGAAGAAAGAAAAAAGAAAGCAAGAAAACGAGAGAAATAGGCAAGGTTGATTTTTTTCTTTCTCTCTCTCTCTCTCTCTCTCTCTCTCTCTTTTTTTTTGAATGAGATCAAACATCACAAAAGTGTGACCTTGTTCAAAGTGATAGTGTCCCCTCACCGTGTCTGCCCCAGATCCTTTTCATGCACTCAGCTAGTGCTGCCCTCCTACAAAGGAGCAATTCATAAGAGCAATGAAAAGACTCTAGTAACTCACAGAGATCAGAGAATCTGTAGCAGCATGGGCAAGGGAGTGAGAGGGAAGAAGACAGAAGACAGTGTGCACACACACACACACACACATGCACCAAGACACACACACACTCACACTCTCTCTCTCTCTCTCTCTCTCTCTCTCTCTCTCTCACACACACACACACATGCACACACACACACTCACACACACACACACACATGCACCAAAACACACACACACACACACACACACACACACACACACACACACACACACACACACACACAGCACACTCTCTCTTTCTCTCTCTCTCTCTCTCTCTCTCTCTCTCTCTCTCTCTCTCTCACACACACACACACACACACACACACACACACACACAGCACACTCTCTCTTTCTCTCTCTCCGTCACACAGTCTCAGATTTTCTAGTTTTGATTACGTTATTTAAGCTTAAAGTTAGAAACAAACAAAATAAAAAAACAACCATTAATATACATTAATATAACGACACATGGATTATTAGACAGAAAGAGAAGCAGTAGGATCCATCTGATGGCACACTGGTCCTTAAAGCTTTCATGTCCCTCAGGAAACATTTAACATTTCAGAGGAACTCTCATCACACTATCAAAGGTGAAATGTCTCCAACTTGTACTCTTCAGGTGCTGGCAGTTCCTCTCTGGCTCTTGATTAAGAAAAAAAAAAACATTAATATGCAAATATCAAAGAACATGTACAGCTGGAAGGGAAAATGAATCACATTGATTGAACGCAGTAAAAAAAAAAAAATTATAGAGAGAGGAAGAAAATTAATCAAACATAGAAAAAAAAAATGAACTTTGTGATTGCATGGGTATACCACCCAAAGGCATGGCAGGCAAATGAAAAATCAACATTGTACCGACTGATAACGT
Source organism: Chanos chanos (assembly GCF_902362185.1). NCBI lineage: Eukaryota > Metazoa > Chordata > Actinopteri > Gonorynchiformes > Chanidae > Chanos > Chanos chanos. The sequence continues at coordinate 8,414,559 of NC_044506.1, read as the reverse complement.
AAATTAATGAAAAGTGTGTTCTTTCTACCTTCAATGCCTTTGCTTGTGTGAGCAAGTTATCTCTAGTGGAGGAGTAACCCAGGGCTTTTGGATCAGTTCCTGTTTCTTGCCGGAGCTGGGAAATTTTCCTTTTGTTGTTGTACCCAAACAATCAGAGTCGTTTCACTATGTCCCATTGTACTCTCCAGACATGAGACATCACGTTGCCTTTCAGTTCATCGCTTTGCTATCTGTATGGCCAATTTATCACATCTTAAACTGAGGGCACCTTGGTAATTTAATCATAGGGGTAATATAAACATACTGTTATACATATTTTTATTGCTACAGTCTGATACATAGCGATATGCGATGAGTAACGCATTCGTTTAATGAAAGTGTTTGTTTTAGTCGGTTTTAAGATGCTGAAGGACGGGGGGCGGGGGGGGTGTAAACTGTGAAATAAACAGAAACAGAGGGTTTTCGCATGACCTCTGCAAACGAAGCAGTTAGTGCGTGAGCATATGCGATGTGGCTGGACTCTTGTCTGATCTCTCCTCATTTTAGGGGTGTTTGGGAATGGTCCGGAGACAGACCACGAGGAGGGCCTGACAAAAGAGGAGACGGAGCCTGCGATCGAGGCGGATGCTTCTTCTGAAGAGAACTCCCCTCGCGCGGCGGACCCGGAGAACCTGGGTCCCAATGATGAGGAGCAGTCCAAAAAAGGTCCTTCTTCCATGCTCCCTATTTTAGACACATTGCATATATGTACACATGTATATCTCTATCTATGTGTGAGCGTGTGGTCTACCTCGTGTACATCAATGTCCTCGTTGTATTGACTTATCGGTGGTGAACCGAAGGACCCGAGCCATGTAAGGAATTTCATAACTGAACCCCACAGCGTTTCAAAAACTGAATGGAGAGGTTCTGTTTTTTTTTTTTATCATGCTGAATCTTCCATTCCAGTCAGAAGTACACAACTTTCAAAGGAACCTGCCATTTTCTCCACCTCTCTCTCTTCCACTCTGCCCGGCAATGTGGGGGTTTAGCTGGGAGGGAATATGGAGGTTTGTTGGTAAATTCAATTTAAATTGCAAAGGAAAGATCTGAAAAAAAAAAATTCTATATTGAGAGAAAAAAAAAAAAAAGAAAACACCAATACATTGCTAACAACGTTGTTGGTCATAGTAAATAACAACATAGTTCCTGGCACTTGCTTGAGGGAGCCAACCATCAAACTCAAGCTAATAGCATCAACTCTTTGAACTAAAATTCAATTATGTGAATGTCCTCTGGTTATACCTCACGATCACAAGAGGCTAATTCTCTGTGATGCTACAGGTCAATGTATGTGCGTGATTGAACAATCATCTGGGCTTTTGGGTTAGGCAACTCCAGGCCTTTTTAAATGCAGTTGCACTCAAAAAAAAAAAAAAAAAAAAGAAAAGAAAAGAAGAAAAAAAAAAAAAAGGTATGCTTTTTATTTATAAATGATGAATCTACTCTTTGAAATGCCTTTGTGTTTTAGTGCCACTCGCCAGCATTTAAAAGTTTGAGCCTGAAAACCACCATATAAACTACCTGTACTGCCTCGCAGGGAAGAATCTTCAAAAGAACAATCTTACACACTCTCTCTCTCTCTCTCTCTCTTTTTTTTTTTAAATTAGCAGAACGACACGTATTGCTTTCTTTTGTTCTACTTGAAAAGGAATGAAGCCCGGACATGTTACCCCGTTCATTTGAGCTGGTAGTGAGATTAAAATTGTTTTTCTTTTTATTTTATTCGGTGGTTCAGTGAATTACGTTTTTGAATTAATGTCCAATATGGAAAGGAACTATCTTTTCACCTTTTGAATATTCATCGCTTTGCTCAATTTGTTTGTCTCAGAATTGTATTCGGCAGAATATTAACGGAAAAACAGGAATACAGAATGTGACTAAAACTCTTAGGAGTTACTCCTGATACATTTTTCTGAGCTGTTATACTTATCAAAAACTGCTTTGAATATTTATATTCAATTTATTTTATAAACAGCCAAACACATGAAAAATACTGCACTCACACATTTGACAAATATCAAACCAACAGAAGCACAAAGGCTGCTTTTTTTATGTACCGAAAGTGAATTTTCAACTTAATTTTTCACAAGCTCGCTTTTTATTACATTAGCGACAGAATCCTATAAATAGACCAAACAGCAGCTTCAAAGTTCGTCTGAATCTCTTTGTTGTCTCAGGTTTATCCTGTCTTTAACTGAGGTATCTTTTTTTTGTTTTTTTTTGTTTTTTACTGTTTTTACTACACTACAGAGTGAAACATCAACTAAAGTCCTAACTTAAAGTTCTAACTTAAAAGTGAAAATCTTAAAAGTGAACTTTTAACCCTGGAATTAAACAGATCTGTAACAAGTTCTTGACGAGTTAATCTCCTAATGAAATTAGAACTGTAAGTGTAATGTATGACGCTTGTTCACCAACAGACTTGAGCCTGCAAAACACTGTGGACGAGATGACTCAATCTTTGAAGTACACAGCTGCTTTCTGTTACAAACAGAAGTTGGTAAAAACTTAAGCCGGTAACTTGAAATGCACATAGAAGTTGTGAAGGACTCTCCAGGCAGGAAATT
>NC_044506.1:8399450-8406950 GCF_902362185.1 Chanos chanos | reverse complement strand
GCTGTCTGAAAATGTTCCAAACGATAACAGCTAACCACATACAACACTCATTTGTCAAGCGACATTAGATGAATTGATGACAGGGCTTTAGTGACGATAAAACTGTTCATACACATATTTTTATTTTGTGTGTGTGTGTCTGTCTGACATTCTCAGATGTTCAGATCAAAAAATGACAAGTAAACGCTGGAGGGATCATTGTCCTGAACAGTACTGACAGACTTTGATAAATTTATGACAGATTTTCATATACTCATTTATGGCACTCTAAGTGTACATAAGCTCTTTTTATTTCCACACAGCATTGTGTTTGCATATGGGTCTGTCTGTATTAGGATTTGTCAAGCACAGCAAGTCATGTGAGTGGGGGAAAAAAGAGAAAGCTATCTTTAGGTGAAGATGTCTGTTTAATCTCTGAGAGAGAGAAAGAGACGGAGAAGGAGAGAGGGAGAGAGAGAGAGAGAGAGAGAGAGAGAGAGAGAGAGAGAGAGAGAGAAGAGGGAAACCCTGTTGGATGTGCTGGTAGAGATGGCAGGCAGTGGACTGCTTTATCTGCCGATCTCCAGGCATCTCAGAAATGCTCCTGAAAGTGGATGATTTAACACGCTCCTCCACTGTTCACATCCAAACTGGATGGAGAAAGAAGCTTAATCCACTTTATCAGAGGCCTGTCAAACTGCTGAGGCTAAACCCTAATCAAAGAGACAACCAGGTCACCCAGGATCCAGAGTCGAAAGCAAAAAAACCTCCCCCCCCCCCCCCCCCAAAAAACAGTTCAATTCACTTTATGATCTGGTAATTGACTGCAGGACTTAAAGGAGCATTGACCTAGAGCTGGTTTCTGTCTAAAGATCAGAAGTGTACAGTATAGCACTAGAGCTAACACGGGCTGTTGTTTTGATGATAACCGTTGTTTTTTTTTTCGATCACCGATGTATTTACAGGAGAGCTTGAGATGGTGGGTGAGGAAACGGAGCCCCGAATTCGTTTCCGACAAGCGCTTCCCATGGGAACCACGTGGGGACCTTTCCAAGGAAAGATTGAGATGCCTGCAGGAACTGGAAGCGACACGGTATGTCAGTGTATTTCCTAGTTCCTCTCTTTCAACTTTGTTTAGGTCTAGATTTGACTTCGGATGTGACAGAAAAGATTTTGATCAATTTGATTTTCAAAAAAACCCAGCTTACTTCGATTCCTAATTTTTTTTCTCTCTCAACTTGCTGATTTACTTATTTTTCATTCAATAGACATTTGATGAAGAAGATAACAAGAGAGAAAGAATGGATGGAAGGATAATTAGAGATGAGGGTGATCTGGAGAGAGAGTTATTGAACTATCTGTCTGTTTACAAATGTTTCGGAAGTTTAGGCCATTAGAATGTGTGTTTGAATGGGGTCCAGACAGTGGGAGAGAATGTGTTGTCTGTGTGTGTGTGTGTTAGACAGCCGGGGGGAAAGAATACAGAGAGAAGGAGTGAACGTGTGTCATAGAGAGAGAGAGAGAGAGAGAGAGAGATACAGAGAGAGAGATACAGAGAGAGAAGGACTATGTGTGTGTTTTGAGGAGAGAGAGAGAGAGAAAGAGAGAGACAGATAGAGAGTGAGAGAGAGAGAATGCGTGTTGAGAGGAGTGAGAGAGAGAGAGAGAGAGAGAGAGAGAGAGTGAGTGAGTGAGTGAGTGTGTGTGTCACGGGTAATCTGTGCCCGTGGCAGGTTCCCCCTCTGAAGCGCACTGGTATCGCAGGCCCATTGTTGCGGTTGCTGTCAGAGCAGGCAGAGTGTGATGCAGGCCTGGGCTCGTCTGATAAGGGGAAAGAGGATTCAGCGAACAGGGTGGGAGAGGAGAATCACACAGACAGAATGCAGTGGAGCTACACTCAGCTCAGCTCTCACTCATATTCCCACACACACACACACACACACTTAGACACACTTAGTCTACATTCACACACCTATAATATTCACTGTGAATATCTGAATGAACCTAGATGGAAGATTCTAGAAAGTGGACAAGATATGACCTGTCATTGTTTGAAGTAATCAAACACTTTCAGCAGCAGTGATATTCTCAGTTAAACAAAAAAGCGTGGTCTGATTTGGCTGCTTAATGTGCAATATGAAAATCACAACATTAAAGAGCAGCGCTGATTAGAGAACAGATAAAAATTTGTGATTAGAGTTGATTAGAGCGCTACTGATTAGAGGGCCGATAAAATTGTTCTGAATTCATCAAAGGAAGAACACACACCCATAGTCGGAGAGAGAACGCGTGACAATGCTCCGCAATGTGTGTCAGTCGCTAGAACTTTCCGCTCCTTCAGCTCCAAGACGGAAATAAAGAGATCAAGAGGCTCATGGTCTAAGGCTTCTGTGATCTCTCAGGTTTGCTGGACGAACCTACACCCACAGGAAGATGGATGCCCGAGAAAGGGTGGCAAGGCCAGGCTGCTGAGGACTGATAACTTCACCCCCCCCCCCTCCCCCCCTCCCCCAACCCCTCCATCCTCCAACCCCTCTCCACTGTCCTCCTCCACTCCTCCGCATCTCAGTCACCCCTTGCTTCTCATCCTTTCTTTCTTTCTTTCTTTCTTTCTTTCTTTCTTTCTTTCTTTCTTTTCTCTTCTTCCGTCTGGGTTCCGAGACAAACCCCTGTCAGATGATCCCCGGCTGTGGCCTTGGCCCAGGCCTGCGAGGAAGATGACAGAATTCAGCAAAAATGCAGATCGGGGAGAGAGCGTCCGACGCATCCGCCGCGTTATCAGGCTAACGAAAGATAAAGGGTTATGATTAAACGCTGAGAGAAAACGTCTGGAGAATGCTGCTCACCCTTCCCCCCGGCTGTTGGTATAAAGTCATCAAAATAATGCTAATTAGGCACCAGAGCTGTGGTGAAATATATGGGAAGGCAAATATGGTGTTGTTGAATCTCTCTATGGTCATATGGAAATTAAGACTGACTTGTGCTTTGTAGTGGCCAAGACAGTGTCCAGAGAAAAGAATCATCATTAGCATGTTATCGCTTTGCTAGCTGGCGAACCTGTTTATATAACTGACAGTCTTGCATTCAGGATGGATAAAGATTGAGATAGTTTTCAATATCTTAACAGATGCCCCATTACCCAACAGAATTAAGCCACAGCCTAATTGGCTCTTCAGTAGTCAACTGTGCCAAAATGTGCACAATAACTCATAAATAGGCCATATCCTGAAACATTAGCCTTAGGGAGACTTATCAGGGTTGTGATGAAAACCTGACAAAAGTCTCTCTTAATTTGGACATGATCAGAGAAGTTGGTTTGTTCCATAGGCCGCTATGGGATGTACATGTACATTCTGCGTTTTGCCTGGTGGTCTGACTTACTCCGATACAAATCTTACAACTAAGGGTCTAAATAAGAGCCTATCTCTCAGGGAGAAGGATATAAAAACATCAGGGCAGTCAATAATATTCACCCACTTACGAAAGAAAGAAACGTCTTATCTCATTGATTTGTGTTTCCACAATCCCTCAAAATCGCTAAAGCTTAGCTCTTAAAATGGAGTCCTCAAACGGAGCACCCTGAAATATGCTGAAGTACCCCGACACGCCCTTGTGAGTAAGTGACTTGAATTACACAGACAGCTGAGAAATCGATGATTTCTTTTTATACTTTTGGAGAAGCACCAAGACACAACACATGTTGGTACAGGTCCCCATGTATTAAAGCCCAGGAAGGTTACATATATCATGAAGTGTTTCCCTGACATCAAACTGTAATAGATTAGAGCTACAAGGCTTCTGTGACTTCTCCCTTGTCGCTTTTCTAAACTGTTCCTCTCCAGCAGGCTTGTTTTTGCTTTGTTTTGGGGGTTTTTTTATCCTGTTTTGGAGAAATGGTCCATCATGTCAGGTTTGGGCGGCGAAAATACATGGCCTGATGCGGCCAAAGTCATTTTCCTTCGGATTATTAAGTATGGGCTCCCGGGTTCCTTTTGAAACACACACCGGTTCTTTACATTCTTCAACTGCCGGGCTCAGGAAGCCGGAGCGATGGGGCAGATATCGCTCTACAATGTGCCTAAAGATCAGTCATCTCTATTTTGTTCCCCCCTCTCTCTCTCTCCCTTCTTTTTTCTCTCCGAAACCATCTGAATACTCCGTAGGATTCCAACACCCCACCCCAAAGGACCAGATCACATCAGGTGGAAAAAATTCAGAGCGGACTGTAACAATACATCCATTCAAGCCATCCATTCAAGCCAGAGTACCGGGGAGCAAGCCTAACTCCAACCTTGCCTGCCCCCACCCCCCCTAACCCCCAAACCCCCCACACACACATGTCTCTGAGAAGTCCTGCCTCTGCACCTCATCTGTGAAATAGCCTATTAACACAACTGGCCAAGTGTGCTTCTTTTTTTGGCGGTTCAGAATGGGATGAATCGAGTGAACGCATGTGTGGAAAAGCAAATCAGATGCGAAAAGTTGTGTTCTGGTGTACATTTTATGTATGTCTCGTTCTGTTTTTGTTTTCTTTCCAGAAAGCTCCTGCAGTTCTGAATGGAGGTCCCAAATGGTTGCAAGATGTGGCGTGGGTCAGTGCAGAGGATGGGAAGAACAACTGTGCTGTATACAACAAAGGTTAGCCCCTCCCCCTTCTGTCCATACAGTGACTAAGCAGCCAATCCCCTTCCCGCCCCCTGGCCAACATTACACTCATCATTATATTTATGAAGAAGCTCTGCTTGTAAATGGACAAACAGGTTACAGCGTAGGGTTAAATTAGTAAAATTACTACTGTCCCATCAAGGATGTTTTCAGCACACCTGAGTTTTTAAGGAAGCTGTAACCATGACACACAGAGTGAATGTAATCCTTTCTCAAAGGCGAAAGAAGAAGAGGAAGAAAAAGGAGATTCTCCACGAGAGAACATTGACCTCTGGTTATTCATCAGCAAACTGAACGTGTAACAGTTACGAGATAGCCCTTTATTGGATTCTAATATTCTTCCTGGCCATGAAAGCGATACTTATGCTAAACTCTTCTATTTTTTTTTAATCTGGCGCAGCTTAATTGATTAATCTACTTACAGTACATATGTAAGTTCAACAGAGAACTCTCTCTCAGTAATATTAAAAAGACTCCAGGAAATATGAGATTTAAAGGCTAAGATCACATTTATCTGTGAACAGAGAAAGAGAGAGAGACACTGAGTCAGAATAATAGCAGAACATCTAAAGCAATGTCAAATTTCATTATCAGTGTATTCAAACAGCTCTGTACCCTGAAGGGGTCTCCTTGACTCCTCGAAGCAGTGACACGATTGTGTTTAATTAAAAGACAACAGAGATTGAACTGAATGGCTTTCTATGGGAAATTATTAATGAGTTTGACTGAGAGTGTAATTGATAAGACTCAGTCGTAGGATATCTGTTGAAACGTTTCAACAGCTGAGCAGACAGAGCCAGGAGAAGAATTCCACTGCAGTGGTTATCTCTACTTTTCTTTCTTTTACCTTTTTTTTTTTTTTTTTTTTTTGCTTGTTTGTTCCTGGAATTTTTGATGCATAGTACAAGTGCGTTTTTCATTTTCATTTTTTTTTTTTTTTTGGGTAAACAAGGGAAGAGCCAAATGAGAAGTTCCTTAGTGAACGAGTATGAAGTTTAGAAAAAAAAAAAAAAACCCACCACGGAGTATAACTCTTAAACATGTGCTCTCTATATGCTCTCTATCCTGTCAGAGGGCTTTGGGCTTATCTTGAATGACTGTCGAGTCTGGAAGTGTCAAGGCGAAGGGAAGAAATATATGAGATTATTACGCTGCTGGATGTTGTTGGGGGTTGTGATGCATCGTAAATCCTAGTTTGATCACGGTGGATGGTTGGATGAGGAGACGACGAGCCTTAAGCCTGCGTGCTAGGACTGCTCCCAGTGGTGAACATAACTGAGTTCGTTTTTTTTTTTTTTTTTTTTTTGCCTTACCCTGGTCATTAGATAGCTGGACTCATCTGTCTCACTGCAGTTTATCAGCTTTCACTGTTTTAGTGATTGACGGACTATCTGACAGCATTGTGGCTCTCTGCAGCAGTGATGAAAAACGTAATGGAAGTGCACAACTCCGGCAAGGTGAAGCTAGGGGCACTGAAGAAGAAATAAAAAAAAAAAAAAAAAAAAAAGGGAACTGGCATGGCTTTGGAGCAGGAAATGGGGGGGAGGGGGTTGGCTTATCACTTTTATAATATCCTTGGTTTGGTGGATAACTGTAGACAGACAGAATAGAAGCCCAGCTACCTATTGAGTCTACGTTGAAAAGATTTATACTGTATGTGAACCTGACAGCTGATTTTGCTTACGAGCGTAAGAGTGGGTGTTCACAGTGTAGTGAATCAGCCAAAATAGATCCAGTGAGGGGGAAACTTAGAGCAATCTGCAAGGAGACAGAGAGAGAGAGAGACAGAGAGAGAGAGAAAGAGACAGAGAGAGAGAGAGACAGAGAGAGAGAGAGAGAGAGAAGGACAGCGAGAGAGAGAAGGCAGAGAGACAGAGGCAGAGAAACTGTGTGAGTCAAGAGGCAAGTGGTGTGTGTGTGTGTGTGTGTGTGTCTGTGTATGTGTGTTTGTGAGAAAGAGAGAAAGATCACACAGGGTTAAAGATGATTCTTACGTTATCTCAAGACACGCATAACATGCTGCTCACACCAGGAATGAGACAGAAATTATATGAATCAAGGCATTTTTTTTTTCATGTGTTCCCTCAAGACACTGAAGATTGTGTTGTTGACACTGACTTTTTCTTTTAACAATGATGACAGGCATTTTCTTACCCAGGAGACATGTATTTATTTATTTTTTTGAAGTTTTCATAAATAAAAACACTTTAAAGAGAATATTTGAAAAACCTGGCCTTCCCTGGCGAAATGGATGAGTGTATAATCTTCACTCTGGAGGAGTTTTTTTTTTGTTTGATATACACTTGAGAGGACTTTGGCAGAGACAAAGTTTAATTGAGTTTTTCTTAAACCAACTGGGAGAAGTGCTGGAAGGTACCAAAGCAGTTGTACGTAATCTTCTCTCTTCTAAGATGCTCTTTGGAATATGATCTTTTCTTCCCTTTTCTCTATCTTCTTCACCTCCCTCTCTCTCTCTCTCTCTCTCTGTCTCTCTCGCTCTCTGTCTGTCTCTTTATTTCTTGCTTTTTCACAATGTTTGAAAAGAGAGAAAGGGTCCCAAACTGTGATATGTCCCCAGATAATCGTAATAACTTCTGTTCTGATTTTCTTCATCTGTAGTCGGTTCCATTGTTCTTGAGAGATCTCTGAGATCCACCCAGATTTCCCTCTCCAATCCCCTTCTGAAGAGTGCTGCATCCGCCGCAGCGCTTGAAGAGCGCTTGTGACGTTTCCCTCTAGCACAATCTCTGTCTAGCCTCCAGTCTCTTCAGGGTCTGGCTAGAGAGAAGATATACTGGCCGAGATAATGATGCAATTTGCATGGCACGTCAATCATTCGCCACTGCACCCCGGTAC
>NC_044506.1:8364450-8394450 GCF_902362185.1 Chanos chanos | reverse complement strand
CCAACTCCTCCCTCAGCAAGCTGCAATGGCGTCCATACTTCCCAGCGCTATCATTAACAGTAAGTGCGCCATTATCAGGCTGAGACACAGTGTCTGTGCTGATTAATAGTCTTGGTTAAAAATGGAAATCCATGTCAACAGGTCATCTTGGCTTGGATATATGTTTGGAAAGGATAAGAGTATTCCTAAAGGGTGCGGACGACCTTCAATTTTCTGCAGAAATTAAATGTTTACCCCCATGCCTTTTCTAATCACAATAACACAAATTTGATTTAAGCAATATCACCCACTCTTCGAAGCGGGTCCGTCGGGTCAGGTCATCTTGCTTTAACATTTGATTACAGTGTTAAAATAAGAGATCGTCTTTTGCCTCCATTACCCACTGGGAATGTCGCCTCTAATGCTAATTTCAGCACCACCACTCTGTGTAAAATATGATTGTAAGTTAAAAAATAATTTAAAATGTGTGTGGTTTTCGCCTGTTCCTGAAATTATAGAGAATATCTTCCCCTGCAAGTCATGTGGGATCTGGTACAGAAGTGAGAGAAACCTGCAAGCACACTTGATGTACTACTGCAGTGGGAGGCAAAGGGACCCTGAAGTGACAACTGAGAAGATCAAGAATGGCAGTCACCAGTTACCTCGTGTTTGCTCCTTCCCACAATGCAATATGAGCTTCTCCGGCTCCCATGCCCTGGAAATGCACTTATCCACGCATACTGGTAAGTGGAGCTGGCGCTGATGGAGCTAATGAAACAGACCTTAAGATTCATGTAACCAATCAGCCACTACTCCATCATCCTAACTGTCACAATCATAAAACCTGAACTTCATGGGTATTTTTTTTTTGGGCTTTTTCAGGATTCAAGATGGAGGAGAGCACATCAAACGGGAACAGCTTGAAATGCACTATCTGTGACCACACTGCCGACACTCTTCTGACACTCCAGCAGCACATTCTATCCCACCTGTCTCAGGTGGGTCTCAGGTGTAATCATTGCCACTTCCGGTTCCAGACGCCCAGAGAGCTCTTAAAACACCAGGAACTGCATGGACATGGCAGCATCAAACCTCCTTCCGAGGCTGAAGCTGGACGTTCTCGAGCCGCGGATGGTCCTCAGATGACAAGACCTGAGCTGGCGCAGAAAGACGCCCCACACAGTCCAACGCAGATCCATGATGTCAATTCTAAAGCAGAGCAAGACAACGCCGAGAGCGGACAGGCCGCCTCTAAGGGTGACATCAGCTCAGGACAGAGGGTGAGTTTCTCATACACCAGGGTCAAGTCCGAACCGTCCAGCCCTCGTCTGGCTTCCTCGCCAATCCAGCATCACATGGCCCCAGCATTTCCCATCTCCCCCTTCATGTCGCATGTCCCTTTCCCGCACGATATCTCCTCTGTCCCACAGGCATCTGAGATTCTGGCGAAAATGTCAGAGTTAGTCCATCGCAGGCTGCACCATGGTGGGAACAGCTATCCTCCGATGATGTATAGCACGCTTGTTCCGAAAGGAGCGACATGCTTCGAATGCAATATAACTTTCAGCAATCTGGATAATTACCTGGTACACAAAAAGCATTACTGTAACAGCCGTTGGCAGCATATACCCAAGCCAAATGATTACGCCTCCATTCTGGACAAAACTGCTGAGGCAGGGAGTCCAAAAAGTGGAAACAGTGGTTTGGTGAATATCCTAAACGCAGGTGGACACTCCTCTGAGGTTAACAGTCCCCGAAATGATTCCACACACTTAAATCCACCTGTGTTTGATCCTTTACACTCAGGTGGGAAAGTAACGGATGAACTCCCAGTACTGGTTAAAAAAGCCTTAACTCCTTCTGGTGCAGAGGAGAAACCGAATGGTATGCAGGATAATGGTATGCAGGAATTTTTAGGACACAGCCCTAAAATATCCCCGATAGAGAATGAAATAGACCCCAACCAAACCACGTGCGAGGCTTGCAAGATAACTTTCAGTCGACACGAGACGTACATGGTGCACAAGCAGTATTATTGCGCCACTCGTCACGACCCACCCGCAAAAAGATCCCATGGCAACAAAGCGCCAGCCAATCAGAAATCAGTACGGGCGAGAAAGAGAAGGAAGGCGTATGAGATGACAGCACCTGATCAGGAGCAAATGCCCCCAATGGGACAGCCACCTTGCCATGGGATGCCTCCTGGAGGTGTTCTGGGTCAGTACTTTTCACAGGACGCAGCAGAGAGTCTCAGGGAACAGTTTCACCCGAGATACGTCATTCAAGGTTTGGTCCCCAAACATCCCGAAGCATCCCTGACGGTTGCAAAATCAGCCCTGGTCTCTAAATGCAATACGATAGTTCAAGACGAAGTGGACACACCTATGGATCTCAGTAAAAAATGTTTCCCACAGTTTGGGAAAATGTCCCTCTCCCCTAAAGGACTCATGGACTACCATGAATGCGCGGTATGCAAAGTTAGCTTCAATAAAGTTGAGGATTACCTCACACACAAACAAAACTTCTGTCCTGCTACAGCTTTGGATAACAAAATGCAGCATGATATGAAAAAAGAAGGCAGTGGTCGAATTAATGACAAAACCCTGGAGAAATCGAATGAAAATACCACTTTTGACCTTAGCGTTCAACAGGCTAACATCAAAGCTGCTAGCAAGGAAAAGCCAATCTCACTGACTGACGAATCTAAAAATACATTCGAATCCTCTGGAGGTTACCCAGGTGAGACTAAGAAAATGAGACGAGATGAGCAAATATGGCCATATTATGAGATCAAACCCACTGACTATGCTACAGGGATGGTGATGACACAGAGTGAGCGAAGACATAGCCCCAGTGAGGGGACTGAAGGAGAGAAAGATCAGCCCATGCCCGATGGCTGTCAAAACAATGCGGAGGATCCTGGGAGCCCCCAGCCCAAAAACAGAGGTAAGACAGCAGCCGATAATGCCGGCCAGATCCCCAAGGATAAGGCAACGGATCCAGATGGCAAGGAACACAGTCCTCCTTTATCAAATGACTGCGTGTCATCCTCCACTCCAGACTCAGAGAGTCCGACGGAGCCCAAGGAGGACCTGTCTCCATCTCCCACGTCAAAGACTAACAGAGAAGTCTCAGCCAGCATAAAGAAAGGTTTGAACGGATCAATCCCAACAGGCAATGTGAAGTACTGCCGCCCATGCGACATCCAGTTCAACAACCTGTCAAACTTTATAACGCACAAGAAATTTTACTGCTCTTCGCACACGGCAGAGCATGTGAAATGAGATCCACGCTAAGCGTCTTATAACGCGCCAGTGTCAATTTTACACAGCAGCTTGTGGACAATCAGTCAGGAGACACATCCCTCTGTGGTTTTAATAGCGAAATTTGACGTATGTTTGTTTGTTTGTTTGTTGAAAAAAAGTAATGTGTGTAATATTTTATGCTTCTTTGTGAACGTATTTATTTATTTCAAACGATTTCCAGTACTCCGAAAAAACTAAGAAGATTTGAAATCTTGAAGTTTCTATCAGAGTTCTTTCTAATATCCTAGATTCAAATTGCAGCTGTAAAAATAGTATTCAAATAAACGAAATACACAGTATATTAATGATTTACCCCTGTGTTAACTACTGTGTCAAAATATTTACTATTATAAAATGCTGGTTATTAAATTCTTCTTAGGATTGGAATGATACAATTGTCAATACATGTAAACTTTAGTTTGTCTTTGATGTTTCTTTATACTTGAATTTTTTTTTCTTTCTTTACCCAGAACTCTTTTGAAGTACTTGTATGCTCGTATTTGTGTGTTTGCTGATTTCTGTCTCTCTTTTTAACACTTGGCTGTTAATGCAATACTTTTGAGAAGAAGAAGAACCACTACTAAAAGCAGTATTATGGAAGACGTGACTCTTTTGTTACCTGGACCCCACAAATTGTCTGTGGATAAAATGTTTACGTATTTTGAACACATAGTAAAAAGGGTTACAGTGGATAACTCTGTATGTTATCATTCCAATAGAAGAAAAAAAAATGTTGTTGAAAATGTGTTGCTATGCATGTACTTGTATGGAATGAAATTCCAGAAATGTCAGACATTTTAATTTCATGTGGCATCCAAATTAAATTTCTAATCTCAGGACTGCTTTGTGATGGTGTTTAACTGAGGAGAATCTTTGATTTTGCATACTATTTGATTTTTATCCTTTTTCTCTTCTTTTTTAACACATGGCCATCTCAAACGATAACAGCCTACATTCAGTGTTTTTCACTTCTACCCACACATGTCACACTCTAGCACCACCAAGTGGCTACTGTAGTGTAAACGCGCACAATAATGGCAGAGTATTCAATGACATTTTTTCAGCTTTACTGAGTGTACAGTGTTAAAATACATAAGTAATTCTTTACTTTTATAAAAATCTTTCAAAATACAATGCTATAAATGTATGAAATTCTTACTTACATATTCTCATATACACATGAACTCAAACTATATACAGAAATCTCTGCCTAAATCAGTTCATGTAAAAAAGAACATCAATTTTTTTTTTAATGCACAGCGTTTATTTAAAATTAAATGAGACAAAAAATCAAGTGGAGGAGTCATTGAAAATTTTCTATCTCTGTCTCCATTTCCTAGAACAAAAAGGTAAGAAAAAAAAATTATACAATCCTTACAAACAGACAGATCAGTAATGTACTTATTTTTAGACTTGCATAGTTTTGTTTGAAGACTGACTCACTTAAAAGAAAAAAGTTCATTCTGGTACCCATAGCCACACAGAAACGTATATAAGATATAAAATGTAAAAATTAAAAGCATTGTTTCACTCGTCCTTACCTGGATGAGAAGGGTCTTGTCGTAATCTTTGCGGTGTCTGTAGATGCATTGACACAACAGGGCATAAAGTTTCTCCAGCTGATTCACCTCAAAACCCTCAGTCTTGAACACGACATGCCTGTGAAGCTCCTACAGTATCGCGTGAATACAGAGAGATAAGGACATATTCACAAACAGAAGAGAAAGAGAACAACGTTGATAGGCAGCTTAAACTGTACTGTTTGAGTACCCGACAGTTCATTCCGAAAGGTTATTCATCAGTGTTTACTTTAGTCACAATGCACTTTCGTTTGTTCTTCTAAAGTGACTTGAAATTGATTAAATCACTGGACCCTTTTGTGTAACCTTTTGTCACGGCTGATTACCTCGAGTTTCTTGTGGTCGATGACAAGCGGTGGTGTTTTCTGGTTGAGGATGTCCAGGGCCTTCTCCAAATTGATCAGCTGAGGCTGGTGGACCAGGGACTTGTTGCCACGTGTTATTCGACCAGTACGCCTCTCTGTTTAGGGTCAAAGGTCAGTTGTGAGGGAGGCTCCAAGAAGCAAAAATCCAGATTCCACATGGAATGTGCAAGTATGTTTGATCATACTGAACAGCTCATGCTCAGACATCTTGTTCGGATTTAATTCATGAGAATACAAATTTTCTCTAATCTAAAACGTCACAGTGGATTTACAACATAACACTTGGTATGTTTCTGTAGGCACACAGTGGTGTACAGCAATTCTGTATTTCCACGGATGACTGATGACCACTGATTAAACACTGCACACCATAAAACTCCCACAAAATTCCATAACTGCACACAAGAGTTAAACATAACATGCAAAAAGAGATTGAACCAAGTATCAGAACGTAAATCGTCATTTTTAATGAAAAACAACAAAAACAACAACAACAAAAGATTAGTTCTATGACTACTTGTATGCATGCAGAATTAGAGCGGAAAGAGCATGCCAAAAACCCAAAAGCTCAAACCTTTAACAGTCTGGGTGAGTTTCTCCTAGTGTCACTTGGATGACAACTTATGAGACAGGGAGCATACAGACCTATACCCATGTTCCTCTTCAACCTCACGCCTTTTTTGGGGAACAGAGGTTTTTGTCTGAACACGTCCTCTGACAGAGGCTGACAGGGGTTGGGACGCCCAGCCTGTTTTGGAGCCTCGTCGACTCTTTCAAGCCCACCTCCCCCACTGGAGCGGCCAGGGCGTTCTTCACCTCCTCCAGGACCCTGGGCTCCCTCAGGGTCAGGCAGCTCTCTTTCAGTGAGGATTTGGGATTCTGATTCCATACCTTCAGTAAGGGCCTGCACCTGCAGCTCCCGCCCAGGTTCAGAGGCCTCCCCCGGGCGACGCTCTATTAAGGAGTCCCTTTGGTCTCCCGATGTGTGGAGAACAGAACCTTGAATCTGTTCGTGCTGTCCCTCACATCCCTCCATCCCCTTTTCTTCTTCATCCACCTTCTCTTCATTCTGCTCTGCTTCTTTGTTTGACTGATCTGTGGGTGTGAGGTCTTTAGTTGGATTCAGCGATAAGGAAGATAAAGAGGGCCTTTTCTTCTTCTTAATAATGCCAGCGCTCCATCTGCTTTTTCTTGGCTTCTTCTTGCGCGCTGAGATAAGCAAGGTAGTTAAAAGACGAAGTAACTTTACAATGAACTTAAACAAAACGAACAGAAAATGAAATGATGGAGGAGGGGGGGGGGGGTTGCAGTTCAGTGGTGGATCTCTCTGCCTTTACTGATAGCCTACATCCTGATTCTTCACCTCACAGTCTTCGTGGGAGTCTCTTTGTTTCTTGGTCCCTTAAAGGCTGACTCTCCTCTCTTAAGCTGACTGCCGCTCTTCCCCCTTACTGCAGTTCATGTGAATCCTTCTCTGTTCTCGTCTTTTCTCTCTTCATTCTTTCCCTTTCACTCCACCCTCTCCTTCTCTACCTCCTCTCTTTCATCCCGTCCTTCTTCCTGCTCTTCCCATCTGACCTCTCTGACCTTCCCAGACATTGTTTTAAATGTCTACCCTCAGTTTACGGGGTTACAGAACTTTTAAGAGACCCGCTCTCAGCTTCTTGAGACTCACAATATTATTTTTGATTTTCACGTATGATACTTACTCAGCTCTCCCCATGTTCAGCACATTATTCACACTAAGCTTCTGCGCGAGCTCATTTCAACCGACCCTTGCTGTCATTTATAACATCTGTAGATGTGTCGAACAGTAAATCATTTTACCAGGAAGAAAATAAGAAAAAAAAAAGACCGTAAGAGAACCTTACTTGGGGGTTTTCGGTTGGCGGCAGTAAAAGGTCTGGAGGCATCTTTGTGAGTGGTGACATTTGCTCTCCTCACCAGACCAGATCCGTCATCTTTCTCCTTCACGTGATAAAATGACGGGGCAAACCTGGACGACGCGCAACCTTTAACGCACAACAACATCAGACGACAACAGCGTTAGAAAAGCTCCACTGTTACGATTCGTTTGTCATACACAGCCCGTTTTTGTTTGCTGGGTTTCACCTTTACCTCTGTTATTGCGAGACTCTCTGATCTGTTCACAGATCCTCTCAAAGTCTTCGTCCAGCTCATCACGAATAATGGCATGAGCAGTGTCTTTCAGCGCACAAGCCCGATGACGAATCTGGCGATCTGAAACGTGCACGTGCACACACACACACACACACACACACACACACACACACACACACATATATACACATATACATATATACATATACATATAAATAACTGAAAACACAACACTGCTTTATATCTAACAATCTCCTTTTTGATATACGAACACAAAATATTAAATAAATCATCATCTTCAATTTGTACAATCTGTGTCTATGTAGTATCTATACAATAGTATATCAGTTATTCTGACCAGGACATGCTAAAATATAAATTTGTGATATATCTCTGTGCTTCAGTTATAACCATTAAGGAGCATGTATCTCTTGACCACACAGGATACTACAGTACATACTTTAGGTAGGTATATATTAATGAACTTGTGAGTATGCCTTACCTGAGGGATCACTGTCAGGGTTGTATTCTAGAGCATTCTTCCATATCAGATCCATATCGTATAGATACTCCTTCACAGTGACATACTTGTGGAGGTCAATCTTGGTGAGAATGGTGGACAGGTCCATTGGCTGTTTTATCACAGTGGCGTAGTCCGGAACCTAGGAAGGAAGGAGGAAGCACAGAAGGACCGGTCTCAGAACAGTATGAGGTTATAAAAAGTCTTACAACAGTATTAGAGCTCAGAGAAATAAAATGAAGGAGCCAGTGGAAACAATGAGGGAGACAATGATGTCCTAGAGGAATGTTCTGTTTCTGCTGAAATCTATAGAACCTTTGGCTCCCACTGTTCATTACGCTAAGAATCTTAGAATCTCCAGTTCTCTAGTTGCCATGGTGACTGATTGATTAGCGTTTGGCTAACCTCCTCAATGTCCACAGGTTTGGCGAAAGCCTTGAAGCGTTTGTCCTGGTACAGGCGCTCAGTGACGTTACGCAGGAAGAGGCGAAGTTCACGCAGCGTGTCCTCCTCTTGTTCCTCCAGACGTGCACGCTCGAGTTCGGTCATCCGCCGTGGGGGCGGAGGTGGGGCCAATGGAAGGATTTCCATGGCCTGCAGTACTGAATTCATAGGTTTGGAGTAAATGTTGAACTTACAAAGACACATACACATACACACAGTTTCCTAAACTACATTTTCTCCTACACGGATTCTAAAACATAAGGACCAGCTTGGTAACCTGGCACGAATTCTGATTCACAAAGCCAAAAATTTGACACCCACTGGCTTTCTTTTTACACGCCGGAGGCTTGGCAGCCTGAATCAGGATGAGGTCCTCAAAGAATTTCCTTCTCTCCTGCTGGGAGGGAAGGCTTACGTGGTACACCTCTCCATACTCCAGCCGGAATAATGCCTGGACCTGAACCAAACGAACAAAAAAAAAAAAACTCTCACTCTCACAACCTATTTTTCGAAAAGATAAACCAGTAAATCTGTTCACTTACTTTGTAATAACATTACTCCTTTGCCTGTATGGCATCTGCAAACATTCTGTTTCCTTTATGAGAATATCGTACGAACAATATTAATGTTTGGTCTTGTAGACTATAACTGTGAATAACACTGTGTATTGGGCACACACTGGCACATTGGTAGGAGGCAGCCAATTACCTCCTCAGACAGACTGTCATAATGGACGTTGCAGGTGGCCAGCAGGAGGATGGGAGAGAAGGAGGGGATATCCTGGAGCAGACTGAGGAACGTGGCCTTCAGAGGAGGCCCAACTGTGTCCCACCACTGCTGGATATGAGGGATGTAGAGGATGCTGGGAGATGTCCTCTTCGCCTCACAGAACACCTGGACCATTGAATTGAATTGAACTGAACTGAATTGGAGTAAGCTGAACTAAATTAACCGAACACATGTAGTGTTAAAAAAATCACCGTTAAGTAAAAGACTTCTGCAACCTTTAACTTCTGAACTACAGTATCTAATCAGTATCTAATGTGTAGCATCAAAACTTCTGTAGTTCCACTCAGCCACGCATGGACTTATCACTAAGGTCTCCAATTCTACAGTAAGTGATATGGGGCATAAACTGTCTTCACAGTGTTACAGCACACAGTTCTTCAGGGAGTTATATGTCATAGTGCGTCATGAATAAACACGCGTGTACCTGTGCACAGGCCTCCTCAGGGGAAGTGGTGCTGACTCCAAACAGCACAGCCATGTCCAGCGTGTACACGGTGAACTTCTCCAGAATGTAGAGCACAGCTGGGCCCAGGTGTGCACTCTGGCCAGAGCCAGGGCGGCCAGACAACAGAAGCCGCGGCCGAAAAGAGGTAGGGTGGTAGGCTGCACCCCTGGAGAGAGAGAAAAGCGAGAGAGGAAAGATTGAGAGAAACGCAGCAGAAAAAGTAAAGCATAGCTCTGTCATATGTAGCATACTATGAACTTGTTAATTTCTTTTATACAAATGAAAATATAATTCTAATTCTAATTAATTGTCAAATTGAACTAGAAAATATCCAAATTCTTAAACAGATGCGAATATTGTTATGGTTGGGTTAGAGGTATGATAACAGATAATGTAGAATGTAAGAATGATATAATTACGACATTTATTACAATATATTTTGACTCAACAATTTTTACATAGGACTTCTTGTTGCACAGAAAAGTTAAGAAATTAAGAGTACTAAAATGTCTTCTAACAGCAATACAAACACAAACTGTGGTAGATCTAATGAATGCAGAGAATGCTGTGTGTCTCACCTGCTAAGTGGAAGGAAACTCCCTTTAGGATTAGTTGGCTTGTGGATGGGGCTGCAGGACATGCCTTCATCTTCAAAGTACATCACATCGTCCTCCAGAATACTGGTGGCTAAGTCTTAAAAAACACAGAACAGAAAAGCATTCATGTAATTCAGCACACTGTAATTAACAGAATCAGGAGTGCTATTAGACCTACTAGCATAAAGTATGATAACAAGGCAAAGATCTATACGATCGGCCGGACACTATGTCCAGTATTAGCAAACTGACTTTTCATTTTCAGTTTTTATGTTTAAAACGTCTGTGCTTTGTTTATTGCAATGTCCAGTAGGCAGTCTGTGTGAGATGTATGGTACTGGAATATTGCTAGACTGACCTGTCTCTTGCTTCCTCTTCAGCCCCTGTTCAGCATGAGGAAAGAGTTTCTTCAGAATGTTCAGGATATCGGAGAGGGCGGAGCCTAACAGGGGCTGCACTGCTGTTGCCAAGGCCTTGGCAGGTGATGCCACCGCCCTTTGAGAAGCAGGCACCATCTTCCTCATGGCGTTGACAAAGTCCCACCCATCCACGCTGATGGAGGACACGTCCAGTAAAAGCTTCTGGGAGGTTCCATAGATTTGAGGGTACCGCCGTCGCACGGCGCAGAGAGCGGCTTCTGCACATACGGCTTTTATGTCTGCACCACAGTAACCTGGGCAATAAAAAAAGTGACTGGTGTTTTTCGGAACCAAGAAAGAGTTGATCAAAGGACAGATCGACGCTACGACCTAGACCTGATTCTAAGAGTCTACAAATCTAGCCTAAACCGGTCCCTAAACCCCTGTCTAACCTTAAACCATGCCCAGATATGCCCTTTGATGAACTTCTTTCATTCCACCAGTCTTACCAGTACACTTCTCAGCGAGTTCTTCGAGGAACGCATCAGACGGTGCAGGAACCCACTGCCTGGTATGAATCTTCAGTATGTCCTTACGCGCCTGAGGTTCACATGCCACATACATATATATTAATTCATATAAATCTACTATTATTTTATTTGCCCCTTACACGCGGGTGAACCTGCGGTTTTCCTCTATATGAGTCATTCACCTCTCTATCGGGGAGGCCAAAGAGGAACTCCCTGTCGAAGCGTCCAGGCCTGCGCAATGCTGGGTCAATGGAGTCTATCCTGTTAGTGGCTCCAATCACCACCACCTCTCCCCTACTGTCCAAGCCATCCATCAGAGCCAACAGAGTGGACACAATGGAGCTGTGGAGTGACAGCAGATTCGCTCATCTCATCTCAACAGGCTTTTAGAGAACCCAGCACAATTTATGTGATCATTTGGGTGATGCGTGGTGACAGTTATTCGGATGGTGGGGCTCGGGCGGTGTGGTAGACCCGGGATAAATATGTTTTTTCACTATCTGAAGGATTGGTTCTGTCCCAGTGATCCTCACTGATTCCCCTTTTCCTTGTGGTCTTGCTTGCTTAGCCACTAATCTGAACTGACACGATAAGATTCTCTATAACTTTTAAGTGCTGTTCTGCCTCAACCTATTCAGTCCAACTACAACTTTTTTTTTTAAAGGAACAAGGAATAAAGCAGGGTGCTGGGACACAGCTGATAATTCAAACACTTCACCTATATATTTAACCCGGGCCTGGGGCATAGCGAAGCAGTTTTAATCCACTTAGTCAGAATAATAATGTCAGAAACCCATGATTACAGGACTTTCTCAAAGGACACCAGATAAACGTATGAAATGTATAAAATAATCTGGATATCTCACATGGTGTTGTGATAAAGTAAAGGCTTACCACACTTTTTAACATAAGAGATTTTAAAACAAGTAATAACTATGCCTTCTATCCCCTTATCAGATGATTTGCATAAAAATGAAGATGCAGTATGTCATATAGGGAATCAGTAATCTAGCCAACCTGTGTATTTGATCCTGTCGGCTGGATCTAACTGGTGCCAGCCCATCAATTTCATCAAAGAAGATAATGGAAGGTCGCGTCTGGTAAGCCTGCCGACAAAACAAATAATCCACACACAACTTAAACAGTGAACACACACGCGGTCGTGTGATGGGCAGGTGCTCTGTTTGTAACCAGTCTTTGGACTGACCTGGTCGAACAGTAGGCGGAGCTGCCTCTCAGACTCGCCCACCCATTTGCTGAGGCAGTCAGCACCCTTCCTCATGAAAAAAGCCACCTTCCTGTTTCCATCCCGGCATTCGTTGGCCAGGGCACGAGCCACGAGCGTTTTCCCTGTGCCCGGAGGACCGTAGAACAAGCAGCCCCTGTGGAACACACATGGAAATAAAAATGACAGCACTGGTTAGACAGGCATCAGACTCCCGTTTCGTTCACATCTGTTCATGAAGAATGTGACACTCTTTTGATATTAATAATGATTAGAAGGATCCATCTGACCTTGGAGGCTGTATCTTGAACTTGTCAAACACTTCAGGGTAGACCAGAGGAAAAACCACCATCTCCTTCAGGGCAGATATATGACTCGCTAGGCCACCAACACTGTCAAATCGAACCTAACAGGAGAGGATGGAACCCGCTTATTCCTCTCACACTTTGGAGATGCTAACCGGCTAATTTTTTATTTTTTTTTTTTTAATATGTAATATTAGCTAAATGGAATGTTAGCTTAACGCGTGGCTAAATAAGAATGAACTTGCCGTGTGGTCGATTTGCATGGGGTCAACGTCGGCGAGGTTCGCTCCAATCTTCATTCTGTCCTTTTGGATTCCCGCGACGTCCTCTTTACGCAAATTGATCGGCAAGCATCTAATGAAGACACCACACCGTTATCTAATCTGAGTCTGACTTAGGAGTTCCCACCCAACAGAATCTTGCACTGGTGTGAGAAAGATCCTAAGAGATTATGGCTCCTGGGTTAAAGTGAAACACTGATGTTCTGCTCCTTCCTCTTTCTACAAAAAAAAAATCACTCTAAAAAGTACAGAGCACTACTTCATGTAGTCATCCCACAAGTACATATCACCAAATGAGACTTGTAGAGATCATGAAGCCAGAATGACATCGAGTTCTAAGCATCATTCAATATGACATCACAGGTCATTCTCTGTGAGGTACTATCCTAGATCTGATTCCTAATAGACTTGCCCCAATAGACTATAATGTAGCATTTCTTGAACACAAAGCAAGATCTGTAGCGCACTCAAATAGCTAACCGCCTGTGCTGTGAATTTAGTGACATTTAGCTGATTTTTACAAAAAAAATTTAATTAGGCAAACTTATCACAGGGAATAATCATAGGAAACTCTGTCTCTAGAGAACGTATACTTGAACTTTAAAAAAAAAAAAAGACAAGTTTCTACCTGTTTGCATTGCTCTCAACATTTTCATCCTCAGAGGAGTCATCCTCTTCGGAAGAGGATTCATGGATGTATGTGGCAGGTCTTCTCCTACAGCCATAAAAAAACAACAACAACAACACCATCATTACATACCAACAACCCAGCAACCTTCACTTAGGTTTCTTCATCTGACTGACATTCAGTCCTGGAAAATCTTACCTGCTGATTGATCCAATCCTGATATTTCAAACATGGAAGACACAGAGAATGAATCACACAGCTGAAGATGCATCGATATCTCATTAACAGCATGTGAACATTTCAATGATTAGACAGTTACAGTGGGACATATGCAATTTTTTTAAAAAAAGTATAAAAACTGAATCAGCACTGATTTTGAAAATAAAAACTATTCATGGGTGCTTTTTTCTTTTGAAGAAGGAAATCGGCAAATCCCCCTTTTTTGTCTGGTATAACCTCCAGTGACTTGCTAAAAGCATGTATCAGACAGAGAGCTTCGCGTAATGACCTCTTACAAATGATGTCACGCGTTACAAAACAGAAACTGTCACTGAATCTAGCAGTATGAACTTTTTCTCCACAGAGAATTCGTAGAGTGCGACCGGGCCAGACCTGGCACTCCTGCGACTTGCGGTATAGACGCTCCTGGGCACAGACGCACTGATGCGGTAGCTCCCTCGAGCTGACGGCCTCTTGTCAAAGAACACGGCTGGGTTTCTCGGCTCTAAAGAGAGACGATAGGGACTTATTTGCTCTTTGTTGTTCTAATTCATCAAACAGATTTCTGTCGAGTGTTGAGGTTCTTCATGGTATTGCAGGGTTGATTCTTGAGAATGTGACGCATATGAGAAAAGCGTACTCACAATTGAGAGTTAAAGAAAAAAAAAAAAACTTAAACAAAGTCTGTAACATCTCTTGGCACTACTGTCTACTGAATAACTACTGTCAGCTACTGAATAATTACTGTCAATCAACTCAAAAATGAAGGTGTGGTAAAAAGAAAAAGGAAAGACCAAGAAGGCCTTTAACATCTGGAAAGCAAAAATACAAACCGCAAAAAGGTGCCCGATAACGCTCCACGGCTTTTTTCTGTCGTACTTCGTAGCGTTTTGGATTATCCATCTTAACATCATCGTCACGATCGTCATCATTGTCGTCACCATGGGAATTTTCATCCTCGTCATCAACGGAATAATCTGGAAATCATTATGAATCACTTGATGCAGGTAAACAATTTGAACAACATTTTCGCTTTAAAAGAAGCATAAAACAAACCTTTACGGTTTTGAGTTCTGGTTAACTTTGGGGCTGGACGCTTGACAGTCTTTCTTCTCTTTGGTCCAGAGGTGTTTCTCTGGAATATAGTCAGACACAAGAAACATATAATTACAGAAATGTCTAAACACCTGGGATGGAGCCTTCCCTGTCTCTGCACAATACATTTAATGTCTCTTTTACCACACCACGTTAAAATATGATTGCCAGAATTTGTAAACTAATTACAAAAATACACATGTATAAACATACACAGGTGCTTGTTGGGGGTAACGATGCTGACCTAGAAACCAGAGGGGGATGGGTTCTAATCCAGAGCATGACTGCTGAATGCCTGTTTGTATTTGAGCAAGACATTTACCCTTACAGTTGCTCTAAAGACGTGTGACCCCCGTACATAAATATCACAGTAGCAGTTTTAAGTCACTCTAGAGCATCAGTTAAATGAACAATATCATATTAAACAGACAATATCAGGATTGTCCCATTTTACTTTTGAACATGTTGAAGGCGTGAAGCAGTTCTGTTCAAATCTACTAGCCTATCCACAAAACTACTATAGAATTTGCATTATATCTCTGTCACATCCACATATTTGCTTATCACACACAGCCCGTGGCTAGGGAATTGAATACAAATGCATCTGGCCAGTCTCTATTTTGACCATGGGCTATGAGACCTGGTGAGCAACGATAATGAGACGCGTCAGACCGCTGATTGAGACAAGGAACAATATGACCGTGAGATTAGTGTGTCCACAACCCAAAAGAGTAAGAGAAGGAGAGGGAACAGAGGGTGTGGGCAGAAATGTGTGCTCCACCCACAAAACAGGACTGATAAGATGAGAGACGCACCACAAAAAAAAAAAAAAAAAAAAAAAAGAGTACACACATTCAGCAGGATAAAGCGTACACAAAACATCCAGCTGAAATATAAACACAATCTGCCCGAAGATGTATATCGCAAACTATAACTATGTAAATTTCAAGTAATGGAAAAAAAAATATTAAGTGTTCTTACTCTTTTATTCAAGTTTGTTCCTTTCAAATTATTTTTTGGCGTAGTGCCCGTCTTGTGGAGAGCTGTCTCGGTAGTGCTGTGAAATGCACAAACAGACATGAACACAATAAACGAACAAACAAAACAAATAAACAAACAAAACACCTTTCCATTATTTCCATTTAAAAAACTGTATTGCAGAATATTTCCGTCATGAAACACTTGATTTTTCGATCAAGGCGAATTCTGAGTGTACTGTTTATATTTTCGAATCTGGAGTGAAGTAACATAGGATATAGACAATGCAAAATGCATTTGTAGGCCCGTCACTGACTTACTTTGTGACGACAGTGTTGTGTATGACTCTAGTACTGCGTCGCAAAACTTCCTTGGCTCTACCCGTAGATCCACCTTGAAGAAAAACAAATTTGAACACACTCTCCAATAATGATGACGCCATTTCATATTTATGCTGTTATATTAAATCAGTTTAAATATCGACGTGTAAAGGTTAAACTGATCAGACTAACCTTGCTCTCTGGCTTCTCCATTCATCTGAATTCCTGGAGGTCTTCTTTGGGAGAGACACAACATACAGTGACTTGCGTTTCAATGTGTTCTTTGATTTATGCCAGTTAAAGCTCGACACAAGCTTCATGGCTAGTCGAACTCCCTTAATCAAATCAGCCATCCCCTTTTAAAATTTTTAAAATAGCAGTTTTGGGTGATTTGGCCTCACCTTATCAGTTTTGTCTTTGGGATCCCTGATGGAAGAGGTAACTTGAACTCTTCAATTGGGACAACATGCTGGTTATTCTGTTTGGAGGAAGAACCCGTAGCAATAATCTCCTCTTTTACAGATAAATATTCTTATGTTTGTGCCTTATTTCATGCATTTAATTTTCAACTTAACAGGGAATCCAACTCAAAGAGGCAAACCCACTGCGAATCTTTCATCTTTAAGCTTGTTGTTAATTGTTCATTTTATAGATGACAACACAGCTGAATGTCCTGAAGATTTCCTCAGAATGAGTAATTAATATAGCAACAGCAATTTACACACATCCAACATGTACACTAATGATTCCCCTGCAAATACTCAGCGATAAAAGAATTACGGAGCAGAACAAATAGGGTGACCCTAACGTCACTCTGTTTTGACAGCGGCTTGACTAGGCAGCTGTTTATTACTTGGTTGCAGAGACGGAGTAATTACAACACACATGTCTAGACAATGGGAACATAAACCACATTAACATACCACTTAGTTATTAACTTATTACATGACATGAATCTAAAATATGTTTCAAGGACTTGTCACACGAATATAAATTATTATTTGAACTGACATAGAACTCACGTTTATGAGCTGGTGCTTTCTTGGTACCGTTTGTTTGAACGGGTTATCTCGTTTGGGATCCTGATGTGACCCATGGTTCGACGAGGGATCTGTATCTGAAGTGTTGTGTATGACCATCCTAATTTTTACTTCTGACACGACCCCACAGAGAGAGGAAAACTACGGTATAATAAAATTACTCGAGTCCGAAAGAAAAATTAATCATCAGTATTACTGCACAGCCTCTGCCAAATTTAAATCCTACCAATGCACACCCGTCATAAGAGTATAAGGCTGCTTCATCTACGTTCAAAATTTCGCTCTCAAAATTTCCTCCACTAACGTCATACAGGCGTACCACACAGTTTTGTTACGCCTCCGATATACAAAATAGGTCCTAATAAAGGAGAAGAGAGAATAGAAATTAAATCAAAAAAGAGAATTAAGTATTCAGTTTGGATGAATATTTGTTATAGAATCTTTCAAAAAAGTGCCGGTAGTTTTTTGACGCGTCATACACATGTCTTACCATTGTGATGTAGTTCGATTGCTGAAAATCTCATAGAGGTCATTCCGCCGATCGGACGGAATGAACATGCACAGTGCAGTGAATGGTTTCATTTACAACATCAGCTTTATTTTAGCGCTTCTCCACGTATAGCAATACAACATTTGGCTATACTGAACAAATAATCATCTTTAGTCGTCAATGACATCTATTAGGCTTACAAAGAAGCCCAAAACTAGTCCGTCCGTCAGAACTTGCCTGAACTTGAACTGTTATTCTTGCAAAGGATTTCATAGCACACTTCAGCCGCTAATTCAGGCATATTGTAAATCCATGAAAATCGAGAATAGAGACATAAGGACTGTCATTCACTGCACAGGAAATGCAATTTGTTGTTGTCTTTGCAAATGAGCCGTAAATGGATGAATGAATGGATGAATGAATTGCTGTCCTGATATCAAAGATGTTTTATTTCTTCGTTTCAGAGCAAACTTATAACATTTTCCCAATGCTAAATTTTCCCAACATTTTTTCCAATGCTAATTTAAAGTTATAGCTAATTTGGGAGCTGTTAACTCACAGTCCAGTTCAACAGCTTCAAGTCTTAAGTGTTGCTTTAAAACATCCCCTCTTTTTCCAGACATAGGCCCTACTGATATGAACAAATTTAATTACGACAGGGGATGCGGCTGTGGCATACAGCGTCGTTCCAGTCATACATACAGTACATACATACACATACAAATACACGGAGAAACTAGAGAGATAAAGCACCTTCTCCATTCAAACACACTGCTGTGATATTTAACCACAATGGTAAACAAAGACTGGTCCTTGAGTACACAGACCGTACACTGTGTCTTATAACTGTATACTGACTAACTATGTTATACAGTTGCAATGCAACTAATGCAAAGTACACAGTACATTGCTACAGTACAATAGTAGTAATCAGACGGGAAATAAACTGGAGCCGTGTACATTTTAGAACGTTCACAGTGGTAACAAAAATATCAAATATGCAAAGATATTTAAGTGACATTTAATTGTCTCGTTTAATTAACTCGTTCTCCATTTAAAGTCACAGTGCACTTATTTTTTTTTTTGAGCTGAACTCCGAATGTTTTGTTTCGAACGGAGAGGTTTGTGTGAAATAAAAAAAACCCAAACAGTCAGTTAAGGGGGCACTCAAGGACAAGAGTTTGTAAAACACAAGTTCATTTCAAACACACATTACACACACGTTGCAGAGGCACAAGTGGCATGGCTGGTCTCAGGTGTGTGGAGCTGCTGTGCTAGTTTCCCATACGTAGACTCATCTGTTTCTGGTAGAGTTCAAAGTCCTCTGGTATGGTGTCTGATAGTAGCACACACAGACAAGTCAAAACGCAATTCAAATGCTCCGTTCCATACCACATAATTTGGAATGAACAACAGAATTAGTTTGTCAGGCCCCAAAGACATCATCTGAGTCTAGTCTAGGAAAACTGCAATGACAAAAACTATTCAGCAAGTACGCACATGATTTGAATTTCCACTGAAACAATAAAAGTGTTCTCTGTAACCCATAGACGAAGTAATAATAATGAAATGGCCTGCAGATAATTGGATAAATGATTCCACTTTCCAAAATAGCTCCATAACCATCTTACCAAATCCAAGTTTCAATAATAATGGAAAACCTAACTTTTTGGAGCATTTAAACAAATTAAATAAATTAACTTAAGTGCTAAGTTTTGGGGCATTTAAATAATTGGTTACAATATGAAACTCACCGTTGCATCGATAGCCAAGGTTGGACCAGATGATGTTCTCCTGTGAGAAACAGAAGACTCCCAGACGCCCTCCCCTCATTGTGGTGTCTATCACCACACCTGAGTCAGCTACCAGGGCTGTGCCTTCATACAGCCGAACCCTGAGACCACAAACACAAAGACCAGTATGACGCTCATTATCAGATTTAATCATGAGGAGCTTTTGGAGTCTCTGGAAATTACTACTACTACAAAATGATCCCTCTCTTTCCATGATAAAACAAGGAAGAACATGTCTCCTTGTCTCCTTTCAACATTAAAAAAAAAACAAAAAAAAACATGTGGATGTGATGTCACTCATGTAGCAAAGAGTACACAGCTGAACCTGAGTGAATTTTCCTTAATACGGTTCAGAATGGAAACAGTTAAATTAAAGTATATAAATAACCCATCATATTAATGATTTCACACTTTCTATTTGCCTTTATTTATTTGTCAGAATTTCGAAGTGCCTTTAATGGGTGAGTTTTGTGTTTTGGGCGGTATTGCACGTAGTAACTCACCTGATGTAGCCCACCTGGGGTCGGTGAGTCAGGTGCCAACGGTATGACGTCCTGTCCCTCCAGCCGGCGTTGCGGGGGTCCTTCCAAAGCAATGTGGCCTCTCCATCCGTGTCACCCGTGTGCCACAAGGCGTTTCGTAAGTACTCACCTGGACCGGTGCGAGACTTCACCGCCTGATCGGGAGAAAGAGTTTTCAGTGTCATTTGCTGGAAACTCTGTATGCTCATCTGCTTTCTACACGAGGCTGCTCGGGGGAAAGGCTGGTTATGTGACGATAAGGACTGAAGAACAAAAGCTGATATGGTACGTGCCTTCTAAAATTATTTGCGCTTTGAAAAAAAAAAAAGGCCAAAAGATTGTCATTCCGTTTGTGTAAGTGACAAAAGAAACTTGTGGACGGATTAATCCACTAACGTTTTCTCTTTTCTCAGCGCACAGCTGAATCCACCGAGTAAGACATTGCTTAGTCTCATTATCGAGGGGGGGTTTAATTCTGCTTATGCATTTACACATGCTAAAATGTATTCTAAGAGTCACCCTCTCTCTCATTCGAACCCGTGTCCTCGGTCCGACCTGTTACCTTAAGCTGCAGTCCCGGCTGTGCAGAGGCTTTGAAAGGCAGCGTCTGCCAGTACGTCTGTTCCGTCTGCTTCCACATCACCACATAGAAACTAGACGAGTCCTGATATCCGAAGATAAAACCCACGTAGTCGTCATCCGTCGCCGTGTTCACGTGGAACGTACCTTCAAAGTCCACTCCATTAAACGCCGTGTAGCCTAGAAGAACAGGGATGGTTGTACTTTTTGAGGGAGGGGGGGTTCAAATACAGGCCCTAGATCATATTTACATGTTAATGTAATGCGTCATTCCAACCAAGTTTATTGGTTTATTTCCCCCGTGAGTTAAACAGCGAAAGAAAATGTAAAATGAGAAAGAACAGAGAGATGGTACTTAACCACCTACCAACAGCCAGTCCAGGGTCACTATTCATAGTCTGTACTATCTCCATACCCTAGAGCCACATAAAGAATATTAGACCTTTGACATGTGAGAATACATGGTCATAATTACAGTGACAGGTGTCTGTAGTGGTGACACTCACCTGATTGAGCACCACCCAGTTAGGGTCAATTTGGGCGTCGCCCTCTGGGTCCAAGATCACTGTTTGAAAGGCCCTGAAATCAGTCATGGTGACCTCTGAACTCTCGGGGCAGGCGTCCAATGGGTCGATGACTTTGTCGTTGTCGAAGTCAGTCTCACAGATGTCACCAACCCCATTTCCTGATGGATAAGAGCGCAACAGGAGACAACATGTGTTATGTGAATTAACTTGTATGGGCTAAAAAATAGGCAAACAGAGACTGAGTTCCTTTGATTATCTCTACAGACCCAAAACATTAGCTTCCCTTGTTTAGTACTCTTGGCAAATTAACAAGATAAGACAATTCTGAGCGTGAAACACATAATACTGGTCCGATGAATGGGAGCCCGTCTTTGACCAACCGTCTGAGTCTTTCTGGCTGGGGTTGGGAATAAGGCGGCAGTTATCCGGGCCAGGGGGGCGGACGTCCGGAATGCCGTCGTTATCGTCATCGTCGTCACATTCATCACCAATGCCGTCGTTGTCAGAGTCGAGCTGAGAGCTGTTGGGGACCTCCGGGCAGTTATCTCTCGTGTCCTGATGTCCATCCCCATCTCTGGGAAACACAACGGGAGACGAGCACAAGAAACGCAAAGACAAATTTCTAACCATCATTAAGCAACTGATGAGAAAAGCTGTGACTGAAGAGCATCCACTGATGGGTTTGACAGTTAGGCAGAGTTTTCTGCTCAAATTTGGATTTCGGAATCTCTGCACGTTGTAAGTTTAAACACAGTGTTTTTTCGTCTATGAGCGATTGTTTCATGAGGAAACTCACGTGTCTTCGTTGGTGTCACACACATCTCCCACTAAATCGTTGTCCATATCTGACTGCGGAGAGACACGCGAAGGACAGACACATGGAGAAATTGGACAGTGGACAGTGAAATTTTTTACAGTTTTTTAAATTTTCCAGATTCAAGAAGATACAGAAGCAGAGTGTGAAACACTATTCTTTATCAATGACTTTATAATTACAGTGTTGTTACATTGAGCAGTGGTATAAGTTCTGTTCTATGTGTTTTATATGGCAAATGTATTACACTGGATAAATACTCTGTAGCTCATCTTTCATTCCATATGATTTATCAGCCAAAATATTACCAGCGAGTTTGGTTTGGCCATGCTGCTGAATAGATGTTGGAATGCAATTGAGTTCAATGCTATTTCATGACAAGTACCTGCATGGGGTCATTGACCTCTGGACAGTTGTCACAAGCATCCCCCACCCCGTCACCGTCACGGTCGGTCTGCATAGGGTTGGGGATTTTGGGGCAGTTGTCCAACACATTGGGGATACCTGAAAAAAAAACCCCAAATGAACAAAAAAAAGACATAACTCACTCTCTTGAATTATGAACAAGGTTCATAATTCAAGAGAGTGAGGCTAGATGCTCAGGTGGCGTTGCAGTAAATCACACCGATGTTTCGAGCTGGAATCCACCACCTGGACTGAGCATCTTCAAGGACACAACTGGCCATGTTCTCGGAAGGTCAGTTAAACAGGGTAGCCTGCCTTTTATCTCATTTCAGTTATCTTAATTGCTAGTGGTCTGCGTATGCTATTGCAGGGAAATAGCATTGGCTTCCATTCACTCTATGTTCCCACGGCGATACTTGCAAAATGGCAAGTGAAAAGATACACTGGTTGGTTTCATGTTAATTAGAGGACACTGGCACAAGCCCTACCCCTCCCAGATTGGTGCGGGATTATCCAGTGCCAGGCAAAGTATACGGTATTTCGGGATTTTGACATGCCAAATTGGGAGGAAAAACAAGGTTAAAACAAACAAACAAACCAGAAAAACAAATAAAGTATTGGTATTAGGGTATGTAAAGAGGGGAACGCTGTACCATCTCCGTCAATGTCGTTGTCACAAGTGTCGCCCATGCCGTTGCCGTCCGTGTCCAGCTGATCTCCGTTGGGAACGTTCGGGCAGTTGTCACAAGCGTCGCCAAACGAGTCGGTGTCAGAGTTCTGCTGGTCCTTATTGGGTATGAGGCGACAGTTATCCTGAAAACAGACAAAAAGGAGAGTCACACAAACTGACTAATGGCCACGTAATGGCCACAACTGGCCAAGTCTAAGGAACATATATTAATTAGCAGCCACTAAGACATTACCAAATTACTGATTAAAAGATTTTCCGAGAGCAGCCCGACATAACTTTTTTTTATAACCGTACTTGTAACCTCAGCAGTAAACTATCCTTCATGCAATGACTTATCTGAGCTTTTTCCAAGAATCACACCCCTTCTATTAAACATCACTATGCAGAAATCCAGAGATCTGGACACACCTCCACGTTTTTGATTCCATCTCCATCTGCGTCCTCATCACACTGGTCTCCAATGCCGTCCCCGTCAGCGTCCTCCTGGCCAGAGTTGGGCGTGTACGGACAGTTGTCCTGCTCAGGAAACACACAACCTCAGCCTCAGAAGGCATCAGCAAACCAGCAGTACAGGGGAAGGAACTGATTCTGGAGTATCTATGACAGCATACCACTGAGAGGCACTCAATGTATATGGAGAGAGAGAGAGAGAGAGACAGATAGACAGATGGAAAGAGACAGAGAGGGAGAGAGAGGGGGGGAGAGAGAGAGAGAGAGTGAGAGACAGAAGGAGAGAGACAGAGAGAGAGAGAGAGAGAGAGAGAGAGAGAGAGAGAGCACTTACCGCTCTGCAGTGTTTATCATTGTCTATGCAGGGAAGAGACTCATCTGGGTAGCCATCAATATCAGAGTCAGGACCACAGATATTGCCATTACCTGCCCAGCCTACATTACACTGAGAAAGACAAGGTTGGGGACAAATAAATCAGAGTATTTTTTTCTCTGAAGAGTCTGTTTAAGTGTAAACCTTTTCTCAGGCACTTTCTAACAGACAGGTACCCTAGATATTTTTTGCTAATTACACAATGAATGGATTACAGATACTACACTTGCTTTGCAGATGTGTGTGTGTGTGTGTGTGTGTGTGTGTGTGTGTGTGTGTGTGTGTGTGTGCGCGTGTGTGTGAGCTTGTGCATGTGTGCACACGCGTGTGTATGAGTGTGTATCAAATGTGCATATATATGTACAAGTGCCTGATTAGGTTAAGGTGTAGTGCTGGTGATGAAACAGAGCGGACTCATGACATAGTGAACCCATGTCCTACCATATGACACAGAGAGACAGAGAATTTCTCTCACCACACAGGTGACTTCCCCAGTCCTCTCCATAACACAGTGGGCGTTAACATCACAGGGGTGGTAGCCCAGAGAGGCACAGGTCCTCCTAACAAAACATCCAGTAGTCTGATTCCCCACAAAACCCGCTTTACAGGAACCACACTTATATGAGCCCTGGGAGTCAGAGAGAAAGAGAGAGAGATGGAGAGAAAAGGTGAACGTTCAGGGTTGTAAATGCAGGGGAAAAAACAGTGGATGAGAGAGGCAGAAACGTAGAAACGTTAAACAAACAGGGTGTAAAACAGGTGATGCGGCAAAAGCAGAGAGAAATGGCACTGAGAATCTTTAGTTGTTTAACATTAAAGTCCTTTATAAAGCCTTTTAAAATGTCTTACCACCGTATTAATGCAGACAGAGTTAGGCACACAGGCACCTGAGTGGTCAGCACACTCATCAATATCCACACAGTCCTGGAAATGGCACAAACTTTAGTCATATCTGCTATTTGTCCAAAAATGCAACTTAAACCACCAGTAATTTAAATACAAGTCATGAATATAATACATACCCATAGCATGATACTGTTTCAGAGTCAAAGCAGTCCAATGTATTGTTTATATGTAATATAACCATACTAATAGACTGAGACAGCCTGCTGTGTAGTCTACAGTGGTGTATCTTTGCATGGCTAAGCTCGCTTACAGCATACTTCATACATCCTGATCTCTTAGATTACACACTAAAAAAAAATTCATAATTAAGGCAAAAGGCACTCTTGTTCACATCAGGGGCTGAATTTTGTTTAGTCGCTGGCTGAAAGAATGTCTTGAAAGCACACAGTCACTTGCAGTTCTACGAAGAAATCTCTCAGTCCACCTGAGGCACTTTTAAAGTTATCATAGAGCTGTTCTTTAGAGTTAGCTGAGAGTGGACCATGGTTCTGACCTGCTTGTGATTCTTGGCAAACTCCAGGCCAACCCCGCTGAGATGAGGTCCAGAGAAACCAGCAGGACAAGGCTCACATGAGAAGCCCTTGGCTGTGTTCACACACCCCTGTGCTGAGAAACATGGCTGGGCCAAAGTACACTAACGGAGAGAGAGAGACAGAGACAGAGAGACAGAGAGACAGACAGACAGACAGACAGAGAGAGCGAGAGAGAGAGAGAGAGAGAGAGAGAGAGAGAGGGAGAGAGAGAGAGAGAGAGTGTGTATCTGACAAATATTTACACTGAATAATCTAGCCATCAATGCGCTTTCTGTATATCATCAGAATTCACAAAAAATGGAAAAGATAATGATAAAATGAAAAGAAAACACGAACAAAAACAGAAAAAACAGCAAACACATATACACTACATACAATCACACATAATGGGATTAACTCAATTAACTACTGAATCAACCACTGAACAAATTAACATCATCATAGCGCTACTGAAGTTCAAATCTTACTCGTCAACTGATTTGAACAAGTTTAATGAACTAACAGTCTAGACCTCGCTGAACTCCTAAAGACAGTCAAGAATATTTTGCTCTTGTCTTTGCTCAACTCTCTTCGTCTTTTTTTGTTAAGTCAAGTGAAACTCATGGATACCTCATCGATGTCCTGGCAGTATGTGCCATTTCCTGTCATGCCCTCTGGGCACGGGGCACAGCGGTACCCGGGGTACTCAAAGGTCTCCATACAGGACACGCCCTTGTAGCAGGGGTTGGGCTGACAGCGGGACTGGGGCTCATGGAACCCTGGGAAGAGAGTGAAGCAGCACACAGAGACATTACAGAGACGTTACAGAGACGTTACAGAGACGTTACAGAGACATTACAGAGACATTACAGAGACATTACAGAGATGTTACAGAGA
Organism: Chanos chanos; assembly: GCF_902362185.1. NCBI lineage: Eukaryota > Metazoa > Chordata > Actinopteri > Gonorynchiformes > Chanidae > Chanos > Chanos chanos. The sequence continues at coordinate 8,368,368 of NC_044506.1, read as the reverse complement.
CATTACAGAGACGTTACAGAGACATTACAGAGACATTACAGAGACATTACAGAGACATTACAGAGACGTTACAGAGACATTACAGAGACATTACAGAGACGTTACAGAGACGTTACAGAGACGTTACAGAGATGTTACAGAGACATTACAGAGACATTACAGAGACGTTACAGAGACGTTACAGAGACATTACAGAGACGTTACAGAGACGCTACAGAGACGTTACAGAGACGTTACAGAGACACACTCTGCAGTCAAACTCCTCAGGTTAATGAGCTCGTCTGAAACATTAGCAGTTGCTACAGCTTATAATGCTACAATCTGTCTCCTCTTCATCATTGTCTCTGTTTTTCTATTTTGGTTGGCTGGTTACTCTGGTTTCTTTCTCTCTTTCTTTCTTTCTTTCTTTCTTTCTTTCTTTCTTTCTTTCTTTCTTTCTTTCTGTCAGTTCTTATCCTGTGCATCTCTCATAGCTGTGACACGTAAGTATCACTAATTACAGGAACATTTTTTTTTCTTTCACCGTTAATCTAAACGGTCTCTTTCTCATATGACCTCACTCTTCCCAGCAAACCCAGCTGAAGACATCACTCACCACAGACTTGGCACTCCAGGATAGTGTTTCTGATGAGAGACATCTCCTTTGTCTGCACAAACGGAGAACAACACTTACTTTAAAGGTCTGAGTCGTCCACATTGTGCTTACACAAAAAATAAAGGATGAGTAAAGAAAGGATGTGTGTGTCTTTGTTTCTTCTTCTCTGTTTCTGTTTTGTCTGTGTGTTTGTTTGTTTGTTTGTTTTTGACCTCACTTGTTCTCTGATGTCCTCTCTTAGTTCGCCCATGATCTGGTTGAAGATAATGAGTTGACCAATGAGAGCCTTTGTATGGTCACCTGAGTAGAAGAGTTTATAAAGAGCATGGCGAAACAACATTTGCACTTTTAAAAACATACTATTCTCATTTGTGCATTTGAAAGTGTGTGTGTGCACGTGTATGTATGTGGTATGAGCACATGTATGTATGTGGTATGAGATACTCACCCAAAATGGCATTCACATCACTGCTAACTACAGAAAAAAACAAAAGCAAATATTAGAATTTCAGTTCAATGGTGGCATGAAGTACATTATTGATGATTTGTACGTTTTTAAAATGTTATGGCTCAAATTAAGACCACTAGAGGGCAGCAGAGTGACGTGACCTGTTAAAAAAAAATCAGTATTATATGGCTCAAAATGATCTGAATTATTATGCAATTTTCTTAAAAATTTTCAGTTTTTCCTGAACTCTCTGCTGTAGAAAGATGGAGAGTGAAACTTCCTTCAGTACCTGTGTTGTATTCAGCAGAGTCTCCCTGAAATGGACAGTCAATAAGAACTCCTGCTTTAGCCAAAGAGCCTCCCAGAGCCACCTTCAGAGACTCCACTGAGCCCTGAAATGTGTGGAGGATATCACTGATTTCACTGCATGACCACGAGACTGCGCACACACACATGCACACACGCAGAGTTTTTCTTTCTCAGACACACAACCATGCACTCAAGCTTACATACACACACACACACGCACACACACACACACATACACACACGCGCACACACACACACACACACACACACACACACACACACACACACACACACATTTCCTCTCTCAGACACACAACCATGCACTCAAGCTTACATACACAAACACACACACACACACACACACACACACGTTTCCTCTCTCAGACATACAACCATGCACTCAAGCTTACATACACACACACAAACACACACACACACATACACACACACACACATACACACACACACACACGCACACACACACACACGTACAGACACAAACATCTTTTTATTTGGATAAATGTGGGTTACACTCATTAAGTCCATGCCACTTAAGAATACATTTAAAACATAAATAAGACATTTAAAATTTTGTATTCATAATTAGAGAACTGAGTAATGAGCCCGCAGACTATCAGCTGCACAGACCACGACAGGGCTGCCTGCCATTTGACCCGCCTCTGAGACTGCAGTGCCTACACGGGAAAGCCACTAAACAATAGCTGCACTGTGCCCTCCCTCCTTCCCTCTCTCTCTCTCTCTCTCTCTCTCTCTTTCTCTCTCTCTCTCTCTCTCTCTCTCTATCTCTCCCTCTCTCTCTCTCTGTCTTTCTTTGTGTTTTATCTCCTCTCTCTCTCTCTCTTTCTGCTTCTCTTTGATTTTCTCTTACATTTCCCTCTCTTTCTCTGTCTTTCCCTTTCTCCGCCCTGCAGGTGTGGGCACACAGTCAAACCCAGACGAACTGGCAGCTATCAGTCCCACAGAGGTAACCCTGTCTGTAGGGCAAGATGGCAACTGCAAAAATTCACTTTCAGCTGCTCAAATGGACCCAAACCCATATTCAGTGGCTTTTTACAACCAACGAAACTTCAAAAGATGTCTATCTTAGTACTGTGACAGAGAGGCACAGTGTTGAAACTGTAATACTTAAGAGATCATGTGAAAATAACATTTTTAAAAGAGCAAACAGTAACCTCTTTCATGGCTGTTACTGTCTGCGTTCACTTATAAAAAGTAGGAATTAGACTAATGTTTCCGCCTGCAGTTTAGCAGGTGCTAAGCATGTGCCCTAAGTGAATAATTTCGTGTAATTACCGGGGTAATTGTTGTTTACCTTTGTCTGGCTCCTAAAATTGAAATCTGCCAATTTAGCCTCAGTGTACAAAGTTCTAAACACAGTGCCTGGTTCTTTTAATGAAGAGGAGAAACCGGGACTGATTCCTAGGGTGAATCATCAACTAAAATGGAATTTCCATGTTAAATCACTACATAGGCTTTGGAAAAGTAGCTAATTAATGTGGTTTGCTTGCAGATTTCATTTGCAGTTATATCCTCTAAACCTTTATCATCTCACGTGGTGTCATTCTTTTTTCAGCCGGACTCTGGATTCTGAGTTACCTGGATCCTGGCATAGGCCTTTTGCCCGGTACGGATGTCGACGGAATTTGCCTCCGACGGAAACCCAGCCAATAGAGGCAGACCCTGGGCAGAATCGGCCAGTCGGCAGTTGACGTAGAGTTCCAGGTGGAGGTGGCTTCTTCTGAGCCCGCCCACTTTGAGTATGATTGATTGGGTGCGTCCCTCAGCAAGGGCAGGGTTCTGCAGATTCACAGTGTGGACCTTTCCGTCTGATCGCACGTACCGCACGAGAACTGAGATACGAGAGAGAAAGTGAGAGAGAGAGACATAGAGGGAGAGAGAGAGAGAGAGAGAGAGAGAGAGACAGACAGAGAGAGAGATGTGGGCATTAAAGCAGAGAACCGTGAAGTACGGGAGGATAAAATGGTATTAAATGGATATGGAGTGACAGAAACTTGCAGCACTAACTCTCAAAATGACCTCCCAATCAAAATACTGTTCGGATGCACAGTGACCGGGGCTGCAGACAGAGCACATCTACAGGCCTCTGGCAGTGCTCTCCAATCCAGATTAGTCCATCTCTAGAACAACTCATCCAACTCATCAAGGGATTATCAAGCCATTGGTCAGCTGAATCAGATGGGCCAGAGCTGGGCTTAGCTAAAATTTACTCAGGGGAGGACAGCTGCGACTGTGTCAAAACTGGCCCAAAACACACAGTGACCAAAGATTACATTAGACTGATTAGGCCAGAGAGTTAATTAATTATGTTTTTGGAGCGTTCTTGCTTGTAGACATAAGCACCATTCTTCACATGTATTTGCCTACTCTAACGTGTCTGATGGTATGTGTGTGAAGATTACTGGGTCTCTCCTATGAATTAGTTTCACAAAATCTACATGTTTAGTTTAGACATTGCCCTGAGAGCAAGTACCTTTGTTAATCTTGCCTACGAGAGACACTTCCAGGTACTTTCTGTTGTCCTGTT
>NC_044506.1:8294450-8361950 GCF_902362185.1 Chanos chanos | reverse complement strand
AGGGGAGGTTCATCAACATGGGATGCTGTATGGTTAAAATACAGTGATTTTCTAGGAAAGCTGACATCATTTGATGCTGATTGTTGTGCCATGACCAATTTGGAAAGACAAGCAGACGTTATGACAGCATATATTGACTGAGATCTCATTATCTTCAACTCCTGTAATGAGTGTCTGTGCAGTTTGTGTCACTTTCCATAAGAGAGAGAGAGAGACGACAAGGAGAAAATACGCAGGAAAGAGGCAATATAAGACGTGATATGGAGACCAGAGAGAAATAAAGAGAAGAATGAAGAGACAGAACTGTTGGAAAAAAAAAGTGACCACGGTAGCAAACGTAAAAGAACAAAGAAGAAACGAAAGGGTGAAAGGCAAAGAAAAAAAAAACAGTGTTTTGAAATGAGTACACTCTAAAAGCTTGTAACATATACCATAACACAACCTTTTTTTTGTGTAGGCACATAAGTGCAACACAATGGGGAACAGACAAACACAGCAGGTCCAGACGTCAGAGAACACAAGCAGCGGCTGAGTTTTACTGTGTGCGGTTCTAAGCCCAGACAGAAGCTCACGTTATCCTTGTCTTGTTTTTTGTTCTTGCTATATGAACCGCTATATAAGAGTGCACTCAAATTTTACTAGCCCTCTGTGCGTGTAAGAGTTTAAGACCAGTACATTGCAAAAGTGACAATACGTCTATCTGCCTTTCTCTCTTTCAGGGGCCAGGCGCCTACATTTACGGCGTATATTAGTGGTCCAATAAACATACGCACACACATACGCGCGCGCGCACACACACACACACGTGTACACACAACACACATTAGCTGTGGTTAGGTCCCGAAATACGACCTCCAGAAGTGTGTTTGGGATGCAGGGTATTCTCAGCATGTTGCTGTAAGAGATTTATGGCAGGTATGCTGTTAACTATTATTTTTACAAATTCCAGAATTCCTTGTGTGGCCCATGTATTACCCTGCATGTTATTAATAGAAGATTTGTAGTAGAAAAGAGGCCAAAAAAAAAAAAAAACCCTCAAATTTTTCATAATTTTGCTTTCCATTTTTAGCATGCTGTGGTCCTACTGAACCACAGGGTGTATCTCCTTTAACTCTCTCTCTTTCTCTCTCTCTCTGTCTCTCTCTCTCACACACACACACACACACACACAACACACACAAACACATAATCTCAACCGCTTGTTATAACTCAGGAGTTTTTCAGCATTTCAGGTTGTGCTATCTCAATCTTCACAGTCTTCATTTCCTCGTTTATCTTAAAATTTTGTTTCTTTATTCTCAGCCCTTCCTTCCGTGACGTTGCGAATTTCCCCTCACCAGCATGTCACTCTCTGCTCTCTCCCCTCACACTGTTATTCATGCTGACACATGGCAGAGAATCAAAGCTCAGAGGGATGGAAGCGGGGCGACAACATTACTACCAAGGGCATCTCGCTGTGTCTGCCTTACCAGGCAAAATATTCTCCCAAACTCTCTCTCTCTCTCTCTCTCTCTCTCTCCCTCCTAAATTTCCTCCCGAATTCTCTCTGCCTCCCCCTCTACACCTTGTCCAAAGTTTTCCGTTCGCAAAAATTCCCTAAGCTCTGATTTTTTTTCCCCCGCTCCATCTTCGGCGTTCTTTGATGACGCTCTCTGGGGATAAGATGATGACAAACCGACTAATCAGCCGCTTGGTCAGCCTAACCTCGCTGTGCTCTTCTGTTTTAGTAATGATGTGTATGAGCCGTTCTTTCCTCCTGAGAGTTTAAAGGCATTCTTGCAATTATTCCTTAGGCACAGTCCCACATCCTCCTTTCAACCTATTACTCAAATATCAGCTATTTTCAATCTCAGATTTCAAATATGATCGATCTTCTGAAATCTATGTGTTAAAATAAAAATGTTTACACAAATAAGAGCTGATGACAGAGCCCAGTGTTTCTGTCACTGGTTTGACATTTACCACTATTTATGAGAATGACCTACTGTTATTTGAAATGGTGCTTGTTTAAGTGGAGGATTAAACTGTTGCTAGGAGACATCCACAAATTTAACACAATACGGATTGTTCAATCTTCTGCAACATCGAATTTCCAAAACTAAATAACATTACTTATATTTGTAATGAGAGACACCTAATCCAACCAGGGTTCAGATGATCTTTTTGCCTTAGGATTCATAGTTCTAACTGAGCTTTGGGAACCAGATATTCAGTTGGTTGAACTGTTGCTCATTGTTCTTCTTTGGAGATCTCATTAACTCACAGGCTCTAGTAGTGTATTACTCTCCAGTACTGGAGAGTGTATCTGTTATAGTAAGAAGCTACACAGAACCAAAGGTCTTTAGTTCAATAGTGATGGCAAGTAAAAGGGTATATCAAACTTCAGGAGAAACTTCAAGAGGATTAAGTTGATTATCAGAGTCTAAGCACCATTAGAAAACCTAAACGTGTGAATACTTGCGCGTTTCAAAAAATAAGTCGTCCAGCAGAATATATGCGCTCAAATCAGTCGCCTTGCATTTTAAAATTTGAGTGACCACAATGCAAATTACGACTGGTGAAAAAAGTTCCCTATCACGCTCCGCTGAGCCGCAAGACATTTAGTTACTGACGATGTGTTGTTTCCTCGACAAGCTTTACAAGCGTAGAGAAAGTGGGGACAATAACCGGTAAGGTTGGGATAGTCATTAATGGTCTGCAGTCATCCTGCAGTACATTTAAGTCATACATTGTGTCCTTAAGGAGTAGATTTTGAAGTTCAAACAACTGCTCAAACATTTGAGACGAATAAAATTAATAGATAAAATGTGAAGAACATCTAAACATCTAAAACAGACTTTTAAACAGAAAAAACTGTTAAAAACTATGAAACTGAATGTAGTTTCAGTGTAAGTTGTTAAAATCTGTTCCGGTTTTCCTATTACCTTTCATTTCTGATGACTCGCAGAGATGGCCAAATAGTGCTGAAAATAAAATCAGCAGTTTTGTAACCGGTATCCTCGACTCCATCCCGAGGTATGACTGGGTCCGAGCCAAAAATGTGAAAGTTTAATGCAGACGAGTTATCAAAGTTCACCTCCTGCGCCTTCTCCGCGCAAACGTAACGGAGAGGGTTTGAAGCTGAGCGAGATGATTCCTCGAGGACCGCTGGCCTGTCCAAAGGCTCTATTAAGTAGCCTAGTTTTTGGCTTGCGTTCCGGCGCGTCGTGAGTAAGAGTGCTCCAGGGTAAAAGTGTGTGAACGGGTGAGTCAGGCTAGTGATCCGCACCACTTGGGGTGTGCAGTCCCAAACACTTTCCTTACCGAAATGAGAAACAGGAGTTCTGCCGCAGGCGGCGACTACAGTGTGCCGGGGAAAGATAACGAGCCTTGTCAATCAAGAGTATTTACTACCATTCAACTCCACCGTGCCCCAATGTCTTTGCCTTGCCAACGTGTGCCCAGCAAATGAAAGTGAGATGACACTACACATGTGAAGAAAATTTATGCATTGTATGGCACGATGTGTCAGCTTATTTAATGTTTGATAAGTGATATACGGTATATAAGAAAACGAGTTTGTAGGCTATGTTTTGTTTGTAGGCTATGCTCTCGCTTAGGCACACGTAGAAGCTGTCTGTATTTAAGACACACTAATGTATTTTACAGATGATATTCAATCTTAAGGAACTTTAAAAAGTTATACATTTATATCTTATGGCCTTGAATATGCCTTATATGCCTGACATTCATAAAACTCAATATCCAAAGAAAGGCCGAAAATCGCCCTTCGTCGGATAGTAAATCAGACAGACATTGCCCTTGACTGACCCAACATGAATTCAGTTATGTTGAGTCTGGCTGAAATCCCCAGTGACTATGGACACACACACTCTCATGTTACAGAGAAAATACAGACTACTTCCTTCAAAGCGCTGGGCATTTCATTATAGCCCACACGGCGTCGAACTGCACGGATGGACGTCTTCATAACAACAATTCTACGGTAATAAAGGTACTAAATGAAATATACAACACCGTATGACGTATGTGCCCCGTTGTTGATGTGCCAGTTCTGACTGTCAATCACGATACTGAAAAGGTGGAGAACTGTCTATTACGTCCACTTCGTCAGCACTTGAGCGTCAGAAGTGAGTAACTACCATTTATTTCAAATGGAGGGTGCATTCATCTCCTGAACGTAAACACGGGCTGATTTCGTTTCCAGAGAAACAGCAGGTTAACAAATTGCTCTGCTCGCTGTATGGTCTATAGGCTCCGACCTCACTGAAATATCTAGCATAAAATAACAAACTCTTTCTCCAGGCACACCACTGGGACACATCAGCGCAGTCTGATTTAGTGGGCTTTTGCGCTGTAAATGGCTTTTGAGTTTCTACAAAGTTCTTTTGTACTCTTAGGGCCCGCTGACGGAATCCCATTCATTATTCTAAGATATATCTAATTTTGCGAGTCTTAAAGACTCTTGTGGGTCTTTAAGGATGATATTCTGTTTACGACTCAAAAACGTCAACACGTAACATGAAGCCGAATAGAACGTACACTAGTTTTAGCATCTGTGATTTAGGTAAACATTTACATTAAACTTTTTTAGCCAAATGACAGCACATTACTCGTCATATATACAATTCTCTGTTTATATCAAACAGCTTGTGCTCTTGTTGAGGAACTGCCAAGAAAAAGGCAGAAAGACAGAGGACAGGTGGGGAAAAGCACAGCTTTTACTCAGTCTTTAAAGAGGATGTTTATAAACCATTGCTGCCATATTTGAATCATCAAAGATGACATTTTATTGGCCACTGTTTGGATTTATATCTTTGTATTGAGACTAATATAAACCATTATTAGTGGTTTCAGTGTTTCTGAAAAGTTTGCTGTCAGCAAACTGCATAAATACTGCAGACATAGGATACTAGAAGTAATATTTCTGGATTTGATTCCATATGTTGTCTCCTTTCGTTTGAGGTTAAGTTTAGACAACTGTATAATTTTAACCCTACACTGTTATGTCAGGATAAGTATTTGTTTTGGGGCAGTAAACTAGGTCACATTTATTGTTATAAAGTACTGTGTCTCTTTACAAATCTCTTTATTTCCAAGAAGGTGCTTGTTCTGCATCTGAAAAAATAACAACAACAACAAAAAAAACAGACCTGAGACATAAAAGCCTGTTAATGATGGTATTTTTTCTTTTTATGAGAAAATGACCTGATATCAAGTCACATTTCCGTCTGAGTGACAAAGTGGAACCCTACAAAAATAATGTCTCAACAAAAGACATGGCCCTCTGACTGAAACAAACTGGTAAAGAAAAAAAAAAAGAAAACAGTGTTTAACACTTTTTAAAGAGGGTTCATGCCAACCTATAGCTAATAATAATAATAATAATAATAATAATAATAATAATAATAATATCAACAGCACCAACATTGGGTTGGCAAGGAAACTGAACCCAGAATAATGAACAATTCTCAGTGAGAATGACCGTACATTGTGGCAGATTAAATACAAATCGAGGTAATATAATATACAATGATCCTCTTGTCTTTGAACATCAGACATGTATGAGGGTAGACTGTGTGTCTTTTGGTGATATCTTCTTCCCTTTCCTGCTGCCGTTGCCATGGTCACCAACGATTAGTCCTCGTCATCCTCGCCACCATCGTCGTGGCCAGCACTTACTAGCGCCTCTTGAGGATGGGTGCGTTTAATGGTCACAATGCCCGTCAATATGGCGTAACCCAACATAGCGCCCATGGCAAACAGAGCTGACAGGATCTGATTCCGTCTCTTGTGTGGCTCATTGTCAAAGTCACTGCCGTCAGTATGGACAGACATCTTACGGTTTGGGATATCTAGAGGAGGGGAAAAAAAAAAAGGCAAGACAGCAAAATGAAGCCAAAGCTCTGCTAGACTGTTTAAAAACGCTAACTTTCATCTTCTGACTGTAAAACTACACTTTAGGGCTGAATACTTTCCCTAGAAGTGTGATGAAGTACTGTATAGCACAAAAGATATAAAAGATCAAAAAAAGTTTTAAGTATTTGTCCATTTATCCAGGACATCCATTTTCGTTTGGACTTAAGGACTGAAGACGTCAAAACAACCTTCGTTTCAACCCAAAAAAAAAAAAAAATGAAACGCTGCGAATGCTCAATGCTCAGCACTTCCATAAGCGTGAAAAAATCCACTGGAGGCCAGAACTGTGACGCGTGTTGTGAGAAGTATGATGGAAGCGAAAAGGTACAAACCTCGTCCCTCTGACGGGAAATAGAGAACCAGGATGTTGGTGCAGAATTGCCTGAGGTTGTCCAGAGAGTTTAAGTGCTGCTGAAGCTTTCCAGAGGGTAGTTTTATCTTCAGGAGTGGAGCCAGGTGACCAAACACATAGGCATCCAAAGAAGACGGACTGTAAAAATGGAGAAGACATATTATCACATTATCACATATACACACATAATCCCCCAATACACTCATGTAAATATCCTTATGGACAGACACACAAAGGCCCATGTGAACACACACAGGCACACACACTCACACACACACACTCACTCACTCTCTCACACACGCACACACCCCCCCCCCCCCCCCACACCCACACACACACACACATTCACTCACTCAAACACACACGCACACACACACACACACACACACACACACACACAGGCAAACTGTCTGTTGCTTTGACTGTAAGCAGTGGTCACTTACGAGTCACCAAAGAAGAATTTGTGAGAGCCCAGTCTCTGAGAGAGAAGGGTCAGGCATTCCAAAGCATCTCGGTACAGCTAGAGAAAGGGAAGAAACACTTAAAACCATACAGCTGGCATCAGAATAAAGGCAAAACTCCTATTCCTGATACTCTTAATGAACCCGCTTCTACGGACCATGTGTACTCACAGTTCTTGAAAATTCAAGGAATATGAGTGCTTGACTGAAAGGATTTTGAGACGAGTCCATTGAGGTCTCAGTGGAACACGGTGTGACATTTGGAAAAACGGAAGACTACCATATGCGTTCAAACAAGCGCAATCCTAAACAGCAGCCAACAGTTAAAAAGGAATCCAACTGTTTTTTTGGGGTAAAAAAAAAAAAACAACAAAAAAACCCCACATACAGTAAAATCCATCTTGTCTCTTTTTTTAGAACCTCTTTTCAAACTGCGCTTATGATGCCAGAAGACCTGTTTCCAGGGCAACGGATCATCTGACGGGATAACTGCTCTGTTTTGTAAACACGCGGTGAAGAGAGACATTTGGCGCCCTTAGTTCATTGCAGATGGCTTACCTGGGCCAGCTCAAAGACCATCAGTTAGTCTCCTTATGCAACACAATACAGAATAGAAACACACTTTCATTTTAAGGCACGAAGCACTGCCCATCTCTGTGAGGACAAACGCTTACTTTCTTTTTTCCGTGTCGACCAACATGCTCTGTTCTGGATTTCCATATCACCTGTTCCCCTTCCTCTATTTTTTTTGAGACGCTCTTTCCGTTCTAAACTCTCTTTTTCCACTCTAGGATTCCTTTCTTCACCTTTTCTCTTCATCTCACCTCCTTTTCTATCTCTTCTCCGGGCTCCAGGGTTGGATCTCCCCTCACTAGCCTGAGTTTCTCCAGCTGCTGACCATGCATACGGTTGGGCAGCAGGAAGTTGAGGGGGAAGGGGATGTTTTCAGCATACCAGCAACGAGTCACATCCACGTAGTTTTTAGAGTCCACCCAAAGTGTGTAGATCTGAGGAGGACAGGAGGAAAAGAGAGAAAAGGGATAAGGGGGGAAAAAAAAAAAAAGAGAAGACTAATGGTGAGAATGACGTACAGTGTATGCTATGGCTCAAATATAATAACTTCAGCTCAAATAGATTACAACTGAATTCAAATACAGGTGCACTCTTATATCATTACCATTATGCTGTTTCATTGTTATGTTATATTACTATCTGTTCAAGGGTCAAGATCACATATAAAGAGTCAGCTTGTCTGAGTGAAGCAGTTTTGCTGTAAGGCATTTGCTTTGACCGAGTAGAGTTCATACTTTTAACTGAACGTTAGACTCAATTTTAACTCTAGTTGGAATTTCAAAGAAGGGAGACGCTGGACGTTGTGTGATTACGGTTTTCCACTCATAACTGGATTTATGCCTTTTTCTAACGCGCCTGCTGGCTCTGACATTGTCTTCATTATCTGGTCTTTTACAGAGGAAGACGCAGCTTATGCAAAAGGATGTGAGGGGCCTGTCAGCTGTCGGCTACGGTAAACACCACTGGGGATTCTGAGAGAGAGAGAGACAGACAAGCCTGGTCGAAAGCTCTCTTCTCTTTCATTATAGAGAGTTAGAGGACCCATGCGTGGCTCATCAAATGCTTCCAACTGATTCATCTCTTTCCCCTACTCCCTAAATTCACGCTCTAGGACAGCACAGAATCAAGGGACGTCTTTTGGCTTCTCTTAAAACCAAAAAGATAAGATTACCTGTTGTGGATTTTACTGGTTAGAATTAAGTATTTTCTTAGCCATAAAGAATACTGTCAATATTCAACTGACAACTTGGTCATTGCTAACTAGGTGGAGACCAAGTCAGCTAATTGCCTTCTTATTAAGACATCTAAGTTTTGATGAGTACACATAGATCTTCATTTTTTCCCAAAAATGTAACAGATTATTTCATTTGTTCTGTTTAATTCAACAACTATACTCTCTTGTAGCACGCTTACACTAGCTGATTGGTGGCAAGTCTTTCTTTCTATTAAGAATATAAATGATGACAAGTATTTCCTTAAGAATAACAGTAATCTTAGTTTAAGGTTAATCCAGTGGAAGATACTATTTGCAGGGCCAACAATGAGCAAAAAGACGATTTTTTCCGTCTCGGGAACGTGCCAAAGCTCCCATTAAAGAGTTTATTTAAACTCCACTTGAAATTATCAAAATTCCAGTCAATCTGGAATTTGCAACCGCAAGAATTAACGAAGTAAAAACATCCCCTGCGCAGACATGACATGGGTTATTAATTATTTAGAGAAAGAATCTCAAACATGGAAAAGAATTTAGAACAAGAATTTTCGGATTTTTCCTGTTTGTTCCCATAAACATAAACTTTCCTTCTTTCTTGCTCCTTTTGAAGAAAGTCCTTTGTTTGTTATTTTTTTTTTGTTACAGTGTTTACACATGCACAAATATTGTAGAACTGCTCTTTCACTGGATTTGTGCTGATTATTTCTACTGACTGCTGATTGTCTCTCTTTTGCAGTGAAGAAGATGGATGTTTTCACGATCTGCCAATTTGTCCAAAGCCCTCCCCCTTCCAGTCACTGAACATCAAACATCGATCACAATAGAATGAAAATATAGTTTCATGATTTAGAGAAAGCTATCTTCTTACTAAAATATGTATTATTTGGATAGCAAGGTCAAGTGTTCCATCTGAGTGAATTCTGTATACATGACATTTTTTTTTTCCATGAGCATTAGGGAGTGGAGCATCTTGGGAAATGCTGATAGAAGCAATTTTTTTCTCTCTCTCTAATGAACTATTTCAGAATCCACAGGGATCCTCCATTGGCACAGCTGTCCTAACCTGAGAGAACATTGACCTTTGGAAATTTAGATGTTGGCAAACCACAAAAGACGCCACACCGTCGGACCCTGCGTGGGTAAGCTGTGAGGTTACCTCCTTTGTTAAGTATTGCAACATGGGGAAAGGCAGACAGTAGTATTTCCCAATTATTAAGAGACAAACTTAACTCACTCACTCACTCACTAATTCTCTCACACATTCTCACCAGAGCAGGCAGCAATTTTTCCTCCAGCAAAGAAACAAAGGCCAGGGTGTCCGCCCCCTCCTTGGCCGACAGGTCATAGTCTGCATTGTATTTCTGAAAGACAAGAGAGGCAGCTAATCAGCATTCAGGCTTCAACAGAAACTGTCAAAAGTCCTTTTGTGCTCAATCCGCTGAGAAGGTGGGGAACGGAATTCTCTGTGGACCGGGATAATAGATAACCTGTAACAAAGCTATGGGAAAGAGACAAAAACCTTAAGCTCTGATTTGACTGTTTCAAAATGTATCTTAAAAGTCGTGTGGTGTATTCTATGCGATCTGTATTTTGTTTCTTTTCTATGTCATTCAGTGCCAGAAACAACTCGAAGACACTGCGTTTTCGAACTACATCTACCAGCTTCACAAATAAATATAAAAAGTGACGCTGAGTTTCGGTATGGCACTAAAATCATGCACCTTGCCCTGTACTTCCTCTTAAAGACTGATCATACACTCTTGGCCCATTCTTTACTTTGCTACCACTAATTCCCAATAAAACTGCATTCCAAACCCACAGCCCATAAAAACAGAGGCCAAGAGCCATAACGCTGAAAACCTCTGTGCCAGCAGCAACTTCCTGTCAAATCCGCTAACTCCGTTCACCATGATCGTCAATGCCAAGGAGCAAGTGTTCTCCCAAGTGAGACCGTAAATCAGCTTCAATTTCGTTTAAAGTTTAACCGTAAATATGCGAGCTAATTAAGAGAGATGCACAAAAAAAAAAAAAAAAACTGGGGGTTGCAAGCCAATTTTTCTGGTTTTTCTTGTCTTGAACAGACTGGATCCGTTTATCTTATTTTTCGCATCCAAGGGAGAGGCACTGACCACGTCTAATGGGTTCCATTCGAATGGTCACTGTGAAGTGTGGTTAGCCACAGGGTCTGAGGGTTGACAGGGTTATAGGGTCAAACAGGGAAGAGGTCACGGGGTGTTTTACAAGTAGCCAAGGGAAACAGTGTGAAGCTAAAGATTACCCACTGTGAGCTGACACATTAATGATGTGGATGGATGGATGTTTCTTCAGACAGAACCTTAACAGGTCTTTCTAAGAGTGGACCGCAAGGTTTCCCAGCACAGAATGGGATAATATGACTTTTGTTTTCACTGATAATCATATATAATCAATATTCATATAGACACAGGGTTTTTTTTTTTATTTAATACCAAGACATGACCCTGTTTTAAGAACATATATGAAAATGAGTAACACTTAACAAGGAAAGATCAAAAACGAGTTAGAAGTATATTTGGAAGTATACTTGTACAGTTGAGAATTTGAAATGCGATTGTCACAGTGAAAGCAGCTGAAAGGCAAAAGAAATCCAAGTGTTATGTTTGTCCTCTTGCATTTGTGTGCAAGAGGCTTGAACATCCTGTAACCAGTCTCTGGAGCACCATCAAACGTCTCTAGATGTCTCTTGCCGTTTCCTGTTTGAACCGCTCCATAATCACTCTGTGTCTGTGTGTGTGTGTGTGTATGTGTGTGAATGTGTGTTTATCACTGGGCCCCGTTTTGTGTTTCAGAAGCTTCCATTCACTTCTTTCCTGTCTGGTAAGTGTTCCTAATATGGCACAGATGGATTTCATTCACCTGTTTCCTGAGCGCGTGTATCTTGAATTAGCCGCCGTGAGGCTTTGAGTTACGTCCTCACCTGTTTTCAGTGGGTGGCTTTGTGTGTAGAGGGCCCCCTAAAACAGCTCCGTGTTTAAAGCTGGTTAAACCAAGTGGTGGTGGTGGTGAGGGGGGTAGGGTGGTCAAAGAGGTCACTCACCTGTTTCCTGAGGTGAATGATGATTTTACTAGGCTGAGACAGACTGCCTTCTTCTCTGGTCTTCAGTGCAGGCAAAGTACCTATCAGTGAGAGAGAGAGAGAGAGAGATTAAACGTTAGCTGACTTTAAGCATCAAAAACAATAAGAGGAGCTTTAAAGGCTTTCAGTAGACTCGCGTAGACAAGAACGAGTGGAGCGTGGATCTCGTACTGGCATACGAAAAAATAAAGCTGTTCGCTAAGGGTGACAGAAGTCAAGGGATCCACGACTTTTTGACCTATGGTCACATGAACTGTGACCCTGACCCGGGAGAGGGGTCAAGGAGTTACTTCTTTCCTAATACATCACATGGCCGTTGGCCCTGTGTCTTCCTGGGTGGGATCTTTGGTTCTTACGGCTTTATGTAAGAACCATCAGGTGATTGGTCGCCCCCTGATTACTGACCTGCGATGGGCTGACATCTCTCTAGCAGGTCAAGGAAAGAGGGGCCTCCTTCCTTCTAATTCTCTGGAGCGGCTTTATCTGGTGGAGCTTTGGCGTACTCTGGTAAGTTATGGGAGTGGGTTGACAGAACAATCTGGAACAGAATGATAAACTCACCTGTAGGGCTTCTCCAGGGATTGGCGATCTTGTGAACTTTAAGGGGAGCGCCGGCAAATTTGGCATAAGCCTAAAGTAAAGAGAAAACAATGACCGAGGTTCAGTTCAAACTACAGACATTTCCGAAACAAAAAACCCGTCAGTCACATCTATTCTTTCCCCCCCTCCCCTGTGTTGGAAGCTCTGTTATTAATTCTGGTCTCAAAGAAATTCACTGACATGAGCTCATGTCTGGAAGGGGTTTTTGTGCGGCAACTGAGACAAAAAAAAAAAACAAAAAAAAAAAAAAACTTTGCAGACCCTTTTAGATCGACTTCAGGCCCTGTTTGTAAACATCTCATATTTCTGTGCCAGCTGCACTTAATTGAATGCAGAGTCAGTCACCGCTTCATCACTGACGGAGCTCTCTGACATGTTTGTGAAGGGTTAAACACCCCTGTGTGAAAGGATTAAGTTGAAGATGCATGTGTGTGTGTGTGTGTTGGGTGTGTGTGTTGGTGGGGGTGTAGGTCAAATGAGGCCTGAGGTTGTCTCTCTAAGGTACGACTCTTCTCCTCCTTTCCCCAATTTCAAAACATTCAGGAAGTTGCAGTTAAAAGGACATCAAACACGGTGGATCTAGACCACGGATTCCAGCATGGTTTTGGGCTCTCTAGTGTGAGACAAGGAATGCACCAAGCCTTACAATTTACCCCTTTTTTTCTATGCTTATGGGAAATTAAAATGAATGAAACCACATGGTCAGACAGAGAAAACGAAAGAGAGAGATAGAGAACAAGAAAGAGCAAAGGAGAGAGAGAGAGAGAGAGAGAATGGAGCATGATAACAGGACAAATAAATCAAGTGCTCACCACAGCTTAGCAAAAGTAACTGAGGCTTTGAAGATTGTGAAATTGTCAGTTCCATGACGTGACTGGCTGTTCTCTACTGTACTGGCTCTGAGTACAAACAGTGCTTTGTGGCTTCTGTGATGTGAAGTGACTGATGCACAATATTCAAAGCATTTTGCTTCTGTTCACTGTCCCTGACGGCCAACCATCTGCACTGCTGTCTCTCTGCTGTCTTACAGCCGTCTGCATCAAAACGACAATTTATGACTACAATCAGGCGTAAAGTTCTAGTAAAGGAGATGATTGTGTGAATAGCAGAATTCTCAACATTACCCAGTGTATGTACCTGGCAAAAGAACAGCATTAGGCAAAACTCTTGACTGTAGCGAAAAGTACAGCGTGCTCCTCGTCGAAAAAAAAAAATACACACGCGCATGCACGCACACGCAGACCTCAAGACTGCTGATGATGCTGGAAAATTCCTTCACAGAGACCTGAGCGAAGTCTCTTATTTTGTGGCGAGAGAAAATAGTGCCTCGTCTCTTGTTCTGACATATCATATAACGATGCTGCATCACACAGGCTTATTAAACGCCCGCTGGGCAGAGATGGTGGTAAAATGCCTTTACTCGGCGGAGAATTCGGTTCTACGAGTAACGGGCTACTCCCCCTCCCATTAAAACAATCTCGTGCTGCGTTACATCTCAGGGCAGGAAAAGGGGTCTTGTAAACGATGAAAAAAAACCATCAGTCTCTACATTGCGAGAAATAATTCATTAACAACAACATGCAATGCTTTTTTTTTTTTTTGGCCATAACATAAATCAGGGTAAGTCATGGCTGTGACTGCTTGACATTTTCTTCCTCACCAACAAAGGAAGGCAAGTTACAGTGTAAACAACGTTGCTAAATATAACCTCTTAAGGAGTGATTATTTTCCTTTTTCATCTCTGCTCAGAGAAAAAAAGAATTTGGTGCTGACTGTGACGTTATACTTTCCAGCAAAGCAAAGCAACGCTTAATTTTGGCAAACGTCGGCAAAATATATTCCATGGATATTATGCAACCCACAGAAATAATGAATAGTTTCTCAAATATTAGTTTACTCAATTTACCAATCCATTAAGCCTGAAAAGAGACTGAGCACAAGTATTCTGTGGGTTTAACTCTGTTTAAGTGTTATTTCAGCTTTTCAGATTTTGGGGGTGGGGAGGGGTATTCAGCAAGGTCTTTCTTAAAACTATCACTCCCTAAAAATCTGCTTATGGCAGCAAGACTCACAAATCTATCAACAAAAAAAAAAGCCTCCACTCATGGAAGACATTTGACATTACACTCACTTGCCTGTAGCTGTAGTAATTATAGAGCCCTTCCTCAAAGGGTGTTGTTACGGTAACAAGAGACCCAATCCCCTTCTGTGGCTGCGCTGTAGCCGTAGTAACCACAAACCGCCTCTCTTTACTCGGAATGCAGGTTAAGAAAGAGGAAATGCCTCACCATGGGCAAATGATTTCAGGCAGAACAAATCTCTCTGCCAGTCTCCTCAGACATTTACATCCCACAGACGACTGGAGGGAGAAACATTCTGGCAAAAAATCACCCAAGATGTTTACTGTTTGCATTTTTCTTTGTTCATTAATGAAGTTTTCCCCTCTCAGTCAAAAAAGAACATATCTTGCCGATTCACACCCTTTTGCGGTTTTTGTGTTAGAAAGACACTCCTGAGCAATTCATTTGTCCTTTATTTCTTTCCTTGTTTTCTGATTCATACTTGTAATGACCAATGGCTTCATTGTCAGTGTTCAAAAAACACTTTTGTTTTCAAAATAGAAAATGGCATGAGATGGTAGAGATGTAACACCATTCTGAAATTGTAATGTTGATGTTTTTTTTGATAGTCACATGTGAGTTTCCTGGCAAGTGCAGAAGGCTATGCAGCAAGCTCTGAAGGTTCCTACAGTTCGTATGTGCAGTGACAGGAAGGTGATCAAGGGAAAACCAGACTGGCTCCAGAGCATTGTCCTTTTCTGTTCTAGGACACAGGAACTACACAGACTGAGAGTACTTAGAGGTGTGTTGGAGTCATCCTGGATCACAGAGACCCTCTGCAGTGAGGTCAGCTGTTGTTATCGCCATTGTCAGTGACAAGAGACATTCCATTGTTTGTTTGTTTTTTTCTTTTTCTTTTTTCTCTCTCCTCCCTGTAGTCACTCCGTGTGAATTCTGTGCGCGGTCCAAGCCCTGATTTAACTGACGAAAGCATTTGGCCCGTACAAAATAAGTAACTCAGCCAGTAATTAGTCAAGGTAGTTTGCAAAGAATTAATAATGGTTGGTCATGTCATTAGTTTCTCACACATAAGTATGTAAATAATGTCATTAAGTGCAATTATGTCAGTAAACGTGACCCTCTCCTGTTTAGACAGCTGCAGGGGTCAAACAGATAATCTGCCCTCTCCGCCTAGCTATATCTAAACAAAAACAATGGCTTGTGATAAGACATGCCAAGTTCTTGCATGGCCTTCTTCTTAACAAAAGGGAAACTGGGTTCTAACAACCACACCAAAGGTCAGCCACGCACAATGGCGTGACCATACACAGTTTGATAAATGGCTTGAAAATTTCGATTTTCTATTTACTACGACATCAGAATGAAATTTAAGTGTCTCATCTCTAGATAAAGAAACAATTGTCAACCTTACAATAACAAATGTGACACAGTTGTGTATTTGGTTAAAATAACTATCTCATTGTAAGACATGTTTGTCATCACTCAATGAAATGTTTAATGAGCTATCAACATAAGGATTTACAGACTTAGGATTGCTTTGGCAACAAAAGACACTTCTCAGCATACAAAGCTAAACAATTAAGACTTTTAATTACACGTTAGAAAAATGGGTATGATTTGATCTTCTTCCATTTAAGCAATAATATTGACTTAGTGCTGACTAGACAATTCAAAAGTAATATTTTAACCTGTGGCTATGCCAGAGTTGTAAGTACATTTGGCATAGAATGATGCAAGCTTCCTGGCTACACTTAAGGACAGTAAGGATCCAAAGTAGATATTCACAGGTCAAGTATTCTCTAGACTTTAGAATTACTCACTTGCTTTAAAACTTACACAATTATGAACAAAACTATATCAGCGTTAGCAATACATACCAGCCTAGACAAAACAGACAACAGATTTTCATCACTATGCAAAAGGTCAAACTTTACCCCGGGTTTGTCTTATATTCGGATTTCTACAATTTCGAGGCTTGTCATTTTGATATTCGCTTGACAAGTGTTATTCGCGTTCCCGTGGATGTTACAGTGAACAGTTCATAGATGGAATAACAGTGATGATTAATCAATCAACAGCTAGGACGGCCTACTGGGTGAAATAGTGGGTTTTGTGTAATCGAAGTGAAAGTTAATTTCACATGCGGTCAGGCGCGTGGTTTGTTGGAAGGGCGAGATTTTGTGTCTGTCATGCATTAACTGTACTTGAGCTGGAACGGGTCACCTCCCCCATTCATACAGCCTGGGTTAAAGAAAACGATTAACAAAGAGCGGTAACCGCGGAACATGCAACCGAGACTATCGTACTGTAATTCAATTTTAAACTGTGTTTCTTACCAGTACAGTTAAACAATCGATATCTACTGACGGTAATCCCCAGTCGCCTTTCCAACAGTACAACTCCAAGGGAGCAGCCATCTTTTTGTGACTGAATGACCCTTAGCTCGGAAGCACTTGCCGCTTCACCGTTGCCACTGACAACAGTAGTAGCAGCACACGTGTCTTATGTGACAGTGTGGTGCGTATTGATTGGATGTCGAGCAGGTTTTTTTTTTCATTTCCCCTTGTCTTGTAAAGGCATTGGACCCCCTTAAAGAACTACACACATTTCCCCCAAAACTTCAGAATTATATACTGACAAAATATTCCCCATATATTTGCTTTGAGTTAACCCCTCAACACAACTCAAACACAACAAATTTAAAATGTCTAGAGAATAGTACCACCTATAAAACAGTGACAAAAAGCTGTCTTAAAAATGGAAGAATATCTTTGCCCTGACTCGCTCGCCTTGTGTTCTAAATCTAATGAGTGTGTTACTGCACTATAATTTATTTGACACTAGATGGCGCTTAAAGCACATGGCACAGACACGGTGGGAAACGCAGGTGAATGCTTTCAGCATCAATAGCCAGATCAGCTCACTTACGCAAAGCACAACCTCAAGTTAACGTGGTTCATTCACACACACACACACACACACACACACACACAGATGATTGTATTAAGGTGGTGACTATCAATCTTTGATCGGCACATACAAAATAAAAGTTCATAAAAAAATTTCTGTAGGAGTAGTAAGTGAGTGATGTGGCTACAGTTCGATTCATAACGAATATAAGGGACTCTCCAGGTCATGTCGTACTTCGCGTTAACATGAAAAACATCCATGAAAATATTTACAGTGATCAAAAACGTTCACAAATAATCTCATCATATTTTAAAATAACTCCCAAGTAAATGTACATAAGGTTTTAGCTTGAACTCATCCCTTCTCCCAAGAAAATAACAAAGTGCAGAGAATGACATTTCAGGGACCAACCTACTTCTGAGAAGGAGGGCACGCATTTTGTTGGCAGTTCTTAAGGAACTAAAATGGCAGAGCTACAGGTCTGAAGTAAACCAGGGGAGGCTCCAGAACAATACTGACCGGGGATGCTTAAGTAGCATTCACAAACAACAAAGAACTCAATTTTAACTCTGTTACGTACGGAATATTTTCTCTTTGAACTGGTGCAATGCATGACACCCTTTTAAGTAAAACTGAAACTGATTAAGTGGTCTGGCCTAACAAACTCGGGAGTTACTGTGCAACTCAGGAGGCAGTGATCAGTGGATTTTTCTGATTTTCTGTGAGATGTCTCAAAACAGTTATTTTCCGCTGGCCTTACTCTGTTCTCGATTTATCAGCACTCGCGGTCGTTTTGGCAAAAATGAGGGTAATTACCATAGAAAAACAAATTTACTTTGCTAAGTCTACATCTGTGGGCAAATGAGTTATATACAGATGAATGTGCTTTAGACTCTGTGTTTATTTTGTTGTTCTGTGTGGCCCTCATTTGAGCAATAATTTATAGTCATTTATGACAACAGCTACTTCATAAATTTCTAAGGCTACCAAATTTCAGGTGTGTTCCCCGCTGAGACGCAGAGAAAACAGGAAGTAAAGCAATTACAATTCAGCCAATAAAACCACGGAAAATTTGTTGACGCATTTGATGCCAGGTGCTTAAAAATATTTATCAGCTCAGTTGCACAGTATGTGGCAACAAATGTTACCGCGCGCAACACCATGAACTCACAACAACAGATTTAATTTTTTTTTGCCAAGAGACATGTCAAAAGCGTGTGGAACGTTTTATGAGGTAGTATAATGTACAATATTAAAAACTAGATTTGACAGGCCATCAAAAGGCTGCTGGTGTTCTCTGAAGAATTTCTATGAACTTACATCTCTTGGCCACTAGATGGCACTAAAGGCAAATGGCTTCGGCAACAAGATTCTAGGACGTGGTGTTGTCTTGCAAGGAACAGGAGTAGAGGACTTAAGTGACCTATCCGAATCACACTACTCTTTACAGGACTTCGTGGTACCGTCATATTAATCTTAAAGAAAGGCATCTTATATATGACATTCAATCAAACTGATTATCAATCAGGGGGGAAAAAAATCATCACATTCTCATGCACGCCAGTTCTTTTTTATTTGTCCTTGCAGAAACAGCTGCCATGCAATGTTCTCAACAAACCAAACATTTGGAAAGCATATCCTTGCTTAGACTTACATGCTGTACGTGAGGGGCGGTCAAAACCTGGAACTTACATTCGTGTTGTTTTTGAGTCTGCAAAGCACATATGTTACCAACTGTCTACATCCTTCACATTAAACCATGGGCAGATTTTTTTATTTTTATTTTTTTTTGCTTTTAAATGCGTTTTATATAAATAACTACTACCAGGATACTGCCCTTAAGAGGCACCTCTCTAACCTATTTAATGCCATGCATTGCTTCGTATATATTCATGATTAAATAGCTGTGCATGGATGTGTACAGTTATATTATGCATGTAAGGCTTTTTGTTTGTTTGTTTATTTGTCTGTTTGTTTGTCTCATTTTAAAAACTGAAAAAAAAATGTTCAACACAGTTGTATAAATAGCAACATGAAGAACCCTAGTCAAGTTTAATGGCCTCGTACAGCTTACAGTCTCAACGTGGTGTTTTGGTTTTTGACCCTTATTGATCCATAGTGAAAGGTGACCTTTACTGTGGAAATATTTAAGTTTGAAAGTGCATTCAAGAACATTTGCAGTGAGTTGTTACCGAGCATGCCCTTGCAAGTCTATATAGCATATTAGGCTAATCCTCATGACCCAATGGTAATAAACACCTCATCTTTTCCTCGCTCATTCTTTTCATCACCATTGATACATCATGATATTCTTATTATCATCCTCAGACATTATGCCTGTGAGCAAGGGCACTGGGTGAGGTTTGCATTTACATCATCATAAAACTGAACAAGTCAGCACATTAGTTATGATACAGAGGTTATGAAAAGTTATACATTGCTTCTGCCTATGACAAACTTGTGATTTTGTCACGTAAGGTGCAATGTTGCTGTCTGTTAAAAACTGTTTATCTCCTGGGTGTGAAAGAAGTAGTGTAATGTCTGAATATCAATCCATTTCCATTTGATTCAGTTCAGTTGAATTCAGAGTATTCACATAAGTTCGCATAAGTTCAGTTCAGTCTGGTTCGGCTCAGTTCAACTCAGATCAATTCAGTTTTATTTATACAGCAATGTTTAAAACGGTCTTTGTCACAAATACAAAATTTCAAATTCGACACCACTAGCAGTCATGCCTTTTTCAAAGAGTGTTTATCAATGGGTATTTATATTCAAAAGTGATAGTATACGTCTTAAATCATCTTTAAGAAACTGTGAAGTATTTATGAAGACATTCTTACACAGCTGACAAGCTACATTATACAAGTTAGAAAACTATGGCTTAAGTGAAAAATAAGGGCATCGACAGTGTCATTGCTTCTCTCATGTAAGTTTTCAACATCTGGAGTCTGTGAAATAGTTGTAAACAGATATCACGAATGTGATGAAGTTACCAGAAGAAAAAAAAATCAAACAAACCAAAACGACACTAGAGTTCTGGTGGTTTTTATTTGAGCCTCTACGTGGCTCTGTCGAGCATTTAGGAACAGCGTGTACCTCTGGAGTTTTTTTTGTTATGAGTCATAATACGCAGACCCCATTGTGGTAAACACACATCTGCGCTTACTCGCAACATCATCATATTAAGTACATACCCCTAAACGTACTCACAGTATGAGAAAACCACTCCCTTAGCCACCCCCTCATGCTGACGTCAGGTGTGCATTCGCTTCCATGGTCCCAGCCACGAGGTGTTCACGCGTCGGTTCTGAGCAGTGATTGGTGGAAAGTGACACAAACAACGGATTTCGACCAATGGGAACCGTGTGCATGTGCCAAGCCACCCTGTGCATTCCATTTCCACATGCACAGCTGAAGCGATAAACAAGCCTAGTGAATCACTGGTGGAAGACTTGCCGTATATAAGCAAAGTTGAAGCTATTGTGCTCAAAGCCGTGGAACTACCATGCACACAGGATCCATGTGAGAACAGAACTGCACATACAAACAATAGCTCTGCTCTACCGTTGTAGCATCATTTGCTAAACACGACAAGCGCAGTAGGATTGTGAATTAGATGCAATTTGTGAAGAATCAGTAGGTCACCTAATAACTGCCAGTTTTTTTCGTGCAGTTTGAATTTTCTTCTTTATCTGGATACTCAAGTGAAACAATCATGGTTGCGATGACGAAAAGAGTGAAGGTCCTCGAGATCGTCTTCAACGATCCGTCGAAAACTTTTTACTGCAGCGGGGACAAAGTCGCTGGGAAGATTATTGTAGAAGTGTCCGAGGTTACTAGAGTCTCGGCCATGAGGGTCCTTGGAATCGGATGCGCCAAAGTGGAGTACGCAAAAGGAAAACAGAGATGCCGTGAGGAAATCGACTACCTGAAGTATGAGGAGGTTGTTCATCTGGATGACCATCCAGCTGGTAAGAGCATGAGTACCACACTTTAACATACCAGTAACGCGAGCGATAACGTATTTGAAATAGGTAATCAGACAGTTCCGGGGGGGTTGTGTAGTCCGGCTGGCCTATCTAGCCATTAGCCACACTGTAGCTAGCCAGCTGAAACGGATGAAGATGACCAAGCGTTGGAAGACTTGTATACGGAAAAGATGCAAGCTTTGACAACTGATTGAATCAGTTATAAGTATTTTGAGCTATAAGCACACCCGTTAAGCGATGACAGTCTCAGTAACAAGGGATCAGATATCGCTATGATGTGAGCAGGTATCAGTAATGTCATTCTTCAATACCTGAATTCAGTTAGCTACGAGTACGTCACTTAAATACAATTAACAACTTCCATAGACTTAAAACAAATTATAATACATTTCATTTATTTTCTCTATTAGACTCTGATGGCTCGGTTATCCTCAGACCAGGCAACAAATATGAGTACACCTTTGGATTTGAGCTTCCTCCACAAGGGTAAGTGCACTCACCCACATTCTTACACCGCAACCCGACACTGGACGTTTTGAGGGATGTTGCTTTGTTATTGTGTACCATCTCTAAATTAATTTGTTTTGATTTTTTTCCCCTTTGCAGGCAGATTGTGTCTTCCTACAAAGGCAAATTTGGATATGTGCATTACTTTGTGAAGGCTCTTCTGGAGAGACCAGCTCAGCCTGCCCTGGAGTGCAAGAAGCACTTTGAGGTGGAGGAGCCAATTGATGTGAACACCCCAGATCTTCTGGTAAGCATTCATCACTGTTGAAACACTGATAGCTTGGATGTATGATGCGCATGGTTGCCCTTGTTCTCCAATTTTGTGTGGCTTTAGAAGGATTATATTTGAGAGATGCTCTTGCTCACTGTTTTCATTGTAAAGCTGTAGAAGGTCTTTATAAGCGATTTAGTAGAGGTGAAACAATACTTTCGTGTGAAGAATAGCTTAACACTTGACTGCTGTTTATAAGGCAGAACGAATGCATGGTGACGGTTATATGACTATTGTTGTTTTTTTTTCCCATTTATAGTCACCCACAGGTGGCATGAAGGAGAAGAAAGTCACCTGCATGTTCATTCCCGACGGTCAGGTGTCCCTGAACGCACAGATCGACAGACGCGGCTTCTGTGAAGGCGAAGAAATCTGCATCGATGCCAAGTTTGAGAACACATGCTCTCGTATCGTTGTTCCCAAGGCAGCCATTGTGGCCAAGCACACCTACCAGGCCAATGGCAGGACCAAAGTCTTCAGACAGAAGCTATCCTCAGTGCGTGGCAACCACATCATCTCAGGCATGTGCGATGCGTGGCAGGGGAAGACCATTCGCGTGCCCAAGATCAAGCCCTCCATCCTTGGATGTAACATCATCCGCGTGGAGTACGCTCTCATGGTAAGTTCATCTGTCTAAACTCGGAAGTGGCGTTCTAGTTTCTGAGGTGATTAACCTCAATAGACCACTAGAAGACTGCTGAACACTGTTATTTAAGAAGCTTAGAACACAGGAAGTGCTTACAATCTGCTTGCAATCACACTAGGGCAATCTGAATGAATGATATCTCATATATTTCTCATGTGTCCCCACAGATCTATATGCACATTCCTGGCAGTGACAAGCTGGTTCTGGAACTCCCCCTGGTCATTGGCACCGTGCCTTACAATGGCTTTGGCAGCAGAACCAACAGCATGAGCAGTCAGGAGGGCTCAGTTAGCACAGCATCCGCTAGCTGGGTGTCCCTCCGCATGCCTTCGGCACCACCGAGTTACTGCGACGTGACACGGGACTGCCGCCTGGACACACCCCTCACACCTCTGCTGGATGACTACGATGGTGGAGACAGCCCCATCTTCATGAATACACCCCAGTTCCAGTTCCCACCTCTGCCAGCCTACTCTGAGGTGAGTTTGAAATTGGCAGTGAATTGGTAGCTGAGATCGGCAGTTTAGATCCACTGCGAAAGCACAATCATATTTGACACTGTAGGTAGACACTTTTGAGTGCTGATTTGACGTATTGTACTCAGGTGAGACTGAGACCTAATTGGATTTTGCTTTTCTCTCTGTCTCTCTCAGGTTGAAGAGGAATACAACGGCAATGCTCGCATGCTGCAAGTCTGTTGAACAGACAGACTGCACTTCTAGAACTCTTGGCCGTTATAAAAGAGCCACTTTCTTCTCTAGGCACTTATGAATTTCACTTCAAAAGGAACAAAGAGAAAGACTGACATTAGGAGAACTAATGTTAGATGAGAACGAGAAGGTGCGAAAAAGGTTTGAGGTCGAAGTTTGCTGAACGAGATGAGACCGGGCGAGGAAGAGAGGAAGTCGAGGGCGATTCCGGGACGAAGAATCTGAAGTCTGTGCTTTTTCTTTTATGTGCCTGCGCTGTTGACCATACTGAAATCTGGCATTATTTGCATCTGAGGCAGTCAACGTTGGACCGTTGCTGTAAAGAGTCTCAGCGCGCCCAATTTGAAAATCCACATTACTACGTGTGGTTTGCTGTATTCCACTGTATAAGCTGCTCCTCTTGAGAGATGAGATTACTGCTGAAAGTAATGAGAAGAGGGATCATATCATAGCCATGTAGACACTCCTAGACTTTTCCTTTTGGGGGCCAAGCAATTTCTTTTCCGTCCCCAACTGACAAAAACAAGCTCTTAGCCCGTTTTTTTTTTAGCTCGTTTTTGTTGTGTCCGTCCTTGATCATGTTTTTAGAATCATTCCATGGAATTCCTATTTTATCTGTTTTGGGATTTCATTAGGCGAACCAGCTTTAGCACATATTCATTCATATCTCTTTGATTCTTTGGTAGATTATGTCAGGGACGCGATGGAAAGTTTTGAACCGATGTTATCAAGGGACACTCATGCAGGGTCCATTTATTGGTTTGTTACCAGTTTGTTTTGTTTTATTTTTAATTTCTTTTGTGATGCACTTTCTTATGGATGCAACATGCTCTATAACTGCCTGCAGGAAAGATACCTGTGTTTTAGGTTGTAGATATTTTTGTTGTCTCTGTTTTTGTCTAAGTCTTCCAATGCTATCCTTCCTGTGGGATGAGCATGCAATTCACATACAGTCCGTGTCACCAGGACCCACCACTGTATTGTATCATAAACCTCAACTTGTCAAGGGCTTTTGCCGATTCTTCCCTCGCTTGAATGAGGGCTTACTATAAAGGCCATAAAGATTCACTTGACACTACAAAGTGCCAAAGACTGGAGGCTTGCATTTAGGCTTCAAGTCCGTACCACATATGTTGACAAGAAACCACACTTGTATGCAAACATTGTGAATTTGGATTTACTTTCGATAACATTTCACTTGAGTGACCATGTTCTTCCTTACTGTGTGTTCTTGAGTGCTTAATAACTGTTATTGTAAGAGTGACCTGTGAGAGGAAAAAATGCTTCATGTTTTGTTTTCTCTTTTGTACGTATATCTTATTGAAAACTATTTTTTGTATGAGACCCTGTGGGTTAGTTTTCAAATAAAATATTGAAAATGATCCTTATTCCTGTCTTTGGCTTTTCTTCATTGCACACTGTCAAAATTTCAGGACACTCATTTATATACAGTATTCAGAAAAGATATGTTTTAATAATTAGTATTGCTCAAATTTTAATGTTCAGAGAGGGGACAGTGTGTTAAAAAGACCAGCTCACGAAGAATCATAAAAGAAGAATCCTGTCTGTGTTATAGCCTTGACAGATACAGGACTAAATCCCTTTGGTGATCACTGAAACACCTCAGTATGGTCTATATATACCTAGTGCTTACCTGGCTAATCACAATCTCCCCACAATACTGCACACAAGTGTCAAATGGTGTCTAGACTCGAAAAGGTTTGACAGTTCAGTCAAGCGTGGGATAGGTCAAGCTTATAATGTAATAAGCAAGGCCATGAGATACTGCGGTCAGGGCTGACTGGTTAGAGGTGCAGTGTTAAAGTCACTTACGTTACTTGTGATCAAAGCAATAAAATGGTATTAAAACGAATCTCTACAAAACACCACCATTCAGATTGAGTTTACTGAATCTACAAGTTTCTGCTAGTGCAGTTGTTGTCAAGCTGAACTTTCCTGATTCGATGCAAACTTTATGATAAGTACACCAGGCTGACTCTATGTCAAATCAGAACAGTCAAACCAAATTCAATAGCGGTTTTACATGTGAAGGTAACGAAAATTAAGAGAGGATATAGAATGTGATGACTGGATTTCACATTTCCCTAAAGTCTTATTACATGCTTAGAACACATGCCAATTCTCCAGGCTGTCACAGACATCCCAAGTCCCTAGGAAGTTATAGGAGTCTCTCAGAATTTCAAGAGTTACTTTCCGGACTCCTGCGAGGGATAAGTCCACCCCCTGCCCCCGCCTGTCCAAAATTTTCACACGGAACCCCCTCCCCCTTCACAGTTTTCTCATGGGGAACTCCTTCAGCCTATACTTTTTAAATGTGGGATCTACCCTTTCTCTGTTTTCTGTCTTTGTCAGGAAATTGAAAGTGTAAAAATCAAAAGGCCAGAAGTATGATAACTAGAACCATAGCTGTGAAGAGGTGAAGTGTCAGGAGGTGATCTGGAGTAATGCCAGATAGCTCTAGATAGACTGATAACAATTGATAACAACCCATCCTGTCAACACTGTGGATCAATATTAAACACACGTCCCTGAGGTCTTTATCGCTGGAGCACAAGGTACATCTCAGATAAATAACGTAAGCTAGCAACCAAATACAACTGACCAGTGATGAAGGTGCATCAGCTATCGACACGAGCCTGTACAGACGATACAGGACAGCAACATGGTCAATCATAAATGGCAAGCGGATATTGGAGGATCTGGAGAAGGTGATGATAGCTGAGAGAATGACCTTCAAACCATGCAAGTCTACAAATCTGGTCCCAAAGAAAGGGAGAGTGGACCACAACAGCCAGTTAAGAATTTGCAGAGAGGTAATACCAGGGGCTCTCACAAAAAAAAAAACCCACCAGTAAAGAGCCTCTGGAAATGATATAAGGGCAATGTCAAGAGGGCAGCCAAACAAGCACACAACTAGATGCGAAGGGTACGCAGAGGTGGCATGCCATGTAAATACAAAGCCTGGTGTTACCAGCAAGGGGTCTTGCCTGGGTTTCTCTGACTCCTCCTAGTTCATGAATTCCCTGTGCTGACAGTGGAGAGAAATATCACTGAACACCTGCGAAGATGGCTTATGATACCAAAGACTTTTTGTAGCATTAACCTCTGGCCCAGGAACCAAACTACAGCTCCCTCTCAGGCGGCTTGGACGAGGAGTCCGAGGTTATCAAGGCATGACAAGTGCTGTTTCTGTCGACAAGGTCAGAGCAGAAGGAATAGAGATCTACACCGGATGGAAATATTCAGCTGTAACAGCAGTCAGAGGTGCAGACTCCTGCTTAGTTCACAAAGACATTGTCAGGACATTAGCTACAGGACAGTTTGGTGTTGGCTGTATCCAAAAGCCAAACTGGGGAAAGACCAAATCAAGAGAGCGGAGGGGAAAGGTGCAGGCAAAAGTCTGGCATGTGGTGGGGGAGAGGAGACTGGTGAGAACAGTTGGTATGAGACAGCAAGAGAAGTGGACATGGTGGGAAGGATCCAAAGACAGGAAGATCACGTGGGCAGACATGTGGTCAATGGTAGTGAGCAGGATAAGGATCCTCTTTTGCAGTGTCTATGACATCCTCCCTAGCCCCACCAATCTTGTCACCTGCAGGTTGAAGGAAGACCTGAGCTGCACGGTCTGTGGAAAGCCAGTCAATCTGAAACTCATTCTGTGTCCTCGCAGGAACGGATTGGCAGAGAAGAGATACTGCCGAAGAGACATCAGGCGATGACTCATCTTCCCAAAGCTTAGTCACAACATTGAGGCCAGACCTGTTAATCTGGTCCAGGAGAACCAAGAACGTCATCTTGTTTGAGCTGATGGTCTGGTGGAAAGAGTGTATGGAGGAAGCATTTAAAAGGATGCTACCGAGATACCAGCCATTAATCAATGAATGCATCTAAAAGGGATAGACAATGAAGGGCCTGTCAGTGGAGGTGGGAGCCAGAGGGTTTTCAGGGCAAACACTTTAGAGAGCACTGTAGGGTCTGGGCATTACAGGCTAGCAGTGTAGGAAGATCTGCAAAACAGAGCAAGAGTATCACAATGGCTGTGACTTAAGAGGAAAGAGCAGTAAGTCAGGCTTGATCAACCGTTCTGGTGCACCTTTCAAAGGATGTTGTGATAGTGCTGAAACATCTGATGAAGACGGGACTCCCCTGAGCTCTGAAGGGCTTTAAAGCATCATGGGGGTTTAGACAGGGATACAGCTGAAAACATTAGTGTGTTGGGGAATACACCTACCATTGTTCAGAATTGTTTGTGCTGTGAGCATGTTGGCCAACTCCCCCCCCCCCTTTTTTTTTTAACTGTTATTTTAAGCTTTTATTTCCTGAATTTTCATTCTCTACACCATTCCTGAAACAAATTAGATGTCATTTTGAACGTGCATACCTTCATGTCTGTGAGCGTTCAGCCCATACTAATCTACTGACATGTAGTTGCAATGGAAGAGCCTAAACAGGTCTCATGAGCTTGGTATTCGCATGAACAAGTAAAGAAACTTATGCACATATGTATGCAATTTGCATGTAACATTTTTTTAACTGTGTTTGAACAAAACACCTTGATTCTTGAGTTTTGAAGTTTTGTGAGGAGGCTTAACGTGTGGATACCCTTGTTCGTTCAGTGGTGCGTAAATGGTGCCTGTGCAGACGTGCTTTTTTGCAGGAGCAGGAGAAAGATAAGAGTTGAAGGGTTTATCTTTCATGCAACATTTACTTTGGCGCGTACCAATACACGTCATACTACCCCTCTCTTCCCCCAATCTCTCGCCCTTTCCCTCGTTTACTCTCTTTCTCCCATTACCCTTACCCCACCCCCTTCCCGTCCCCCTCACCAACCCTTAACTTTCTCTTTCACTTGTCCCTCCCCTCTCGTGTTCTTCCCTCTAACAGACCTATCTGGCTACTTGACCCACGGAAACTAGCCAGTCAGCACTCAGGAGAATCAGTGTGAAAGTAAACATGATAAACTAAAGCTAGGTTGGACACAGCTGAAGTTTTGATGCGATTTGATGTCATTTCAAAGTGCTTCAGTATTTTTTTTGTCATGTATGATAGAGAGAGAGAGTTGTGTCAAAAATACACATCTCTAAATATCCTTATATATTTTTAGTAGGGTTGCAAATCCGCCCAGCAATAAATATTACTCACATTAGGTAACTGGTACCTCTTACAGATCTCTTTACATATTCTATCATTCATTTCTGTTCGTGCTTCACAGCTAAAACCCTCCTCTGGGCCCTACACATTTGTACCCTATGAGAAATTTATAGCTCTCTGGATCAGGTCCCAGTTTCTGCTCTCTAATGTACAGCATACCATGACTACAGCAGGCCTCCCGCTCTCTCCATATATGTGATCTGACATACATTATGGTTCCTTTCCTGACCTGCATTCCCATCTGTTAGAAAAAAGATTAACTCTTACAGTGTCTTTCCCTGTACATGTGGACCATGAATCTTCTCTTTTTTCTCCTTTGACCTAAATGATGTTCCACACTGGTTCAGTGATTAATGGGTATTGATAATCTTTCTGATTAAAGATTAACATTCTCAAGTTGATGTAGCCAGTTTCCTAGATATTTCTTGAGTTGAGAAGAATTTTCACTGGGCATCCCCCTGGACAGCCAGAAATAATAAGTCCTTGGCACAATCTCTAAGCCCTTGACATACTATACCATTACTGTGACAGAGTTTCACGTTTGTAGTTTCATGCTCTGTTCGGCCTCTGTGCACTCAGGCCAAAAAGAGGGGTGCCCAATGTGACCTTGAGCCTTCACACCTTTCACCCAGGGCATTGGCTCCAAGGCAGGCCTTTCTCATGATGTTTTTTCAACAATCGATATCAGAATTTCAATATAGGACCTATTTCACTGACGTTAGGTGATAAGTAACCACACCTATAATGACATATGATATTAGTACTTTCCTGCCTGAAAATATGGATTTCTACCTCTGCATTGGCTACTGCACATCACTTTGCATAATTTGCTCCTACATCTGAAAGGATAAAGACAACAAAGAGGATGAAAAAGTAGTAGTAGTCCACACAAAAAGCAGACTGTTTTAGACATAAAGTCAGAGCTGTTTGAAGCATGTCTGAACTATTGGTGCTTATGTGGAGGGCTGCGCCTAGTGTGCTATAAATTCCTCTGCTAATGGCTACCATATATCATGCTAACAACCGAAGAATGACATGTAGAGACCAGCAAAACCTTCGGGGTGTCAAAAAGGGCTGAACCAAATGACACTTGTACTGCATGGTAAAACTTATTATTGTTTTTTTTTTTTTACACAAATGAGCTACTAGAGTGTACTTATTTTGGCTTTGTGAACTGGTATGACTGGAAATTTGTGTCAAAAATTCTTATATTTCACTGTGCGTACTTTTTGTAACTATTTGAATGTGTTATTTGCTCTTGGCTGTGTTCTTCACTTGAAAAGGAGACCTTAGTCTCAGCGTGATTTACTGATTTTGAATAGCTCTGTGACTCTTATAGAGAAGCAGCCCTAACCAGGTAACAATGAAAATGCTATTTGAGTTAATGAATAACTTAGGGAGGGACAGAAACTGGAGTACTGAGAGGGGAATTCGCCATCCTCATCGATTAACTACCACTATCGCAGTGTTATTAGTCCAGCCAAATTAACATTGACCACTGAACTTTATTGATGTTTACTGATTCAGGGGGCATGGTTAGAGTAATTATCCTGTTGATGTAATAAAGTTGTGGGCGCCCAAGAAATCACACAGCCAGGCATCAGGAAATGGTTGTTTGGCCGCCATTAGAGATTCTCACAGACTGTTTATCACCCCAACAGTGCCAGCAGAGATAAGGAATCTCAGAAAGGCAACAGCAGAGGCACATCCCAGGGAGCTTCCCACAGGAAAGTACCCTGAAATGACACTGTAGCCATGTAGAACAGAACATCTAGTAAGAACGGAATTCAGAACCGGTCCATAATAGTTACCATGGCATCACTTTTCAATCTATTCTGGTGAGGTGACTAGAGCACTTTAGGCTCTGATTCAGATGGCAGAGGTGACCAGTATCTTATAAAAGCGCACCGTGCATAACTGCACAAAGTGCTGATGAGTATAGCAGTGACAGCAGAATACTTTTGTGGTTCCGTAATAGTCTTAATCACAGCCTGTTTATATATCTTATATTGTTTATGCATACTGCACTCATCATTGCTTACAGCATAGGTGGCAGTGGTCTGGCATTTAAGATGTTTATACAATACTCCTCTGCATTATGCTGTGTGTCACGTTTGCAGCTTTACTGAGTTGTGCAAAGGTCACTCTAGCCAATACATCCTCATGTCATGTTAAAACATCGTGTTGCAATGATAGTTTTTATGTCAGTGCAATGCCAGTTACAATGACTTCCATTACAGATGTAATGTTATTAATTACCAAACCTTTGTAATCTCTAGTCATGCATTCCAAAGATCACTGGCAAAAATCTGTTTGGTAGTGGGTGGGGTTCTCCATAAAACAGGCACCTTTATCTTGGTCAGCAATGTCTATGTTTTTGGCAAGTCAAAAATACACCTGCATAAACTGCTAAATTCAGACTTGTCATTTACAGTCGCTATTTACTTAGGCTCTAACTGTGTGCTTTCCCATTCTGGATACCAGATATTTGTCCGAGGCTTCTGTGTCAGTGAAATGATTCTCTCCAGTTCAATTTTACCTTTATTGGACAGATTCAAACATCAGGGTTTTCACAAAGCATCAGCTGCCAGACTATAAACTGTTCCCATAACAGAGTTCTTCAAATCTGGCTCTGAAGTTGTACAGTACTGTACTGTTACTTTTATTTCCCCCAATTATTAGCAGTGGATTTGAACCTGGGAAAAAGGTGTATATGCTCTCCATTCAATCAGTGTTTGAATAACATGTAATCCAACAGGACCACAGTTGAGGAACCTTGCCCTTCATATAGGGACAGGCAGTCTTGCACAAACACTCCTATAAAATTATGTTTAAAGCCTCATCTAACACACCCATGTCTATTTTTTCAAGACCTGAGTAAAGTGCATTTCTGAATGTTTGAAGCAAACACTTGCTAAGCCCGTCTGGGAAAATATCCCCTACGCTCTCTCTAAGACAAGCTCTTTAACTATTTTCACCAGGGGAATGATCTGGAATTGACCTCTGAATGAGAGACAAAATGGAACAAGTGGGTGAACTGGTTGGTCACTCTTGACTCTTGACCTCTAAGCAACCTTTGACATTTTGATAGTGACAACAAGTCCTTGTTTTGGATGTTTGACGTTGAGCATTTGAGGGATCCAAGAGATATACCATACAGTTTAATGTCACCAGGGCAGAGCAACATGTCCGCCTGTTTTGAAGAATGAGTCATGACCTTAATTGTACTTGCCTGGAATAACAGCCTGTGCAAATAAAGAGACTTTTTTTATGATCCTATTGTACTGGGATGCTCAAGAGATTACAAAATCATTTTTACCACAGAACTGCAATAAAGTCCCTGAAACAGAGAAAATGCGGCACAACAGTGTGAGAGAGAGGGAGAGGGACGGACAGATTGAGAGAGAGAGAGAAAAAAAAAACAGATTTCTTCAAAAGTACCTTTCCCTAAAGACCCGGAAGTCACTCCTGGATACAGAACATACAGGGCAGGAATGAATTACCTGCCTCTACTTGCCTGGGTGTGTTTTTGTCCTCTGATAGGAAGCCCTGGGTGTGTCTTTGGTAGGAAGTTCTTCATCACACGCAGAGGTTTATTGAAACTCTGTTGCAAGGCATCATTCTTCTGAGTCCAAATCATATCCACCAGATCGTAACCCAGCAAATGACGTGAAGCTGAAATGTCAAGTCCCACAATTAATAATTAGGAAACTGGGTTAAAGGACAACTTTTCGTAGAACACTCTGCTCTATACTACATACAACTATACTACAAAAAGAAGACTGGACCAATTTTGTAACACACTATATCACAATACATGAATGTGAATGAATTTTTCAAGATGATCGTCTTGAGGAAGACATTTTTGTGTCAGCGCTGTGACTCATTTGCCTCTATATGGAATAGAAACTCTATCTAGAATTGCCTCTATATTAGAATGGAAACTCTATCTAGAATTGCCTCTATATTAGAAAGGAAACATTTTCCACTTATCACAAACAGAACCTTTGAAAAAACAAATATCCAGATTTTCAAACTAAAAAGAAGAGACTTATCCATAAACTTACATTTCAGATCATATCAACTGTTTTAGCTTTTTTACAGATCTTTTCCACTCTCCAGTGGCTGCCCTTAAAGGCAGTAGAGAAATACCCTGTTACTTTTTAGTTTATATTGCAAACAATTTCACCAATTATACAGTCATCCGGAAGTGTTGAATCAGGGCACAATGCCATGAGTACCATGGCATAATTCTTTCTCAAACATTGCAGATTCCACATTGCCTGCAGGCCTATGCAAATGCCGAAAGGCAGAGAGATTTGACATTTGGAGGATACCCTGGTTAGCCACACCTAAATGCTTACTAATTTACTAGGCAGCTAGATTCCACAACCTCAGGTCATAACTTTACGAACATAACAACAGCTCATAACCTCTGTGTCAAATGACAAAGACTGACTTCATGTTGTTCAAGCTCATTTTTATTAGCGATTCAATTATATATATATATAAATATATTCAATTATATATTTTTTTTTTCTTTTCTTTTTCACAACTTGGCTGGTTTGGGTGGATTTAGGAAATCTTTAATATTGAACTGGTTTTATTTTTAAAAAATGAAAAATGAAAGGAGAAATTGAAAGAAACTACAGGCCTTGTTTCCCTTTATTAGGAGACCTTACCAAAATGTAAAAAAAACAAAACAAGAAGATTACAGCAAAGCATATTCACAGTCAACAAACAATGTAAGGAGCCTCTCAAAAGCACAAGCACGGACAGTCGTCGGGTTCCATTTGAAGCAATCGACCAGCTGTCAGATGTCCTGCCATGTGCCTTATTATCAAGCCGCAGAAGGGGATACAGGTGCCCAACTGGCAGCAAATCAAAATATGCCCCCCCCCTCCCCCCATGTTAACACCCCCTGACCCCAGACCACCTTTCCCAGGCCCCCACTCCCACCAGGATAACTTCATGATGAGAGCTGTTTCCACTGGATCACTTTGTGAGCCCATCTCACCAGTCCGTTGATGGATGAGTTCAGTTGGCATGAGGTAACGTTACAATGCCCAGCATGTGTGTGTATGTGTGTTTCGAGCTACTCAACCTGAGGTATGCATAGAAGGCATTTACGTCAACCGGGACATGAAGGCGGTTCCAGTTCACGCGTTAGAATTTGGAGAGTGCGGATCCTCTGCAGCATTTGCATCTGGCATGCCAGCTCTAGCTGAGAGGGGAAACTATTCGATGGGTACACGCTGGAAACACCGTATGCAAACTGAAAAGGGGGTGTGTCTTTTACGGGGTGTGTCTTTTTTTACCCAGATCAAAAATAGGTCAAAGGGGACCTCAGCTCTATCCTAACAAGGCAACATGTTTTGTAGACTTCCAGCTTGTTTTCAGAGCACACAACCCAGGGCTGGCATATAGATACTGTATACTGTAAACCACGTTATCTCTCTAGCCATAACTTTGAGTAAGCCTCCTCTGACAGTGATAGATCTGACTTCAAAGTTTGTATAAACAGACAAATGCCACGGTAGCCTTTTTTCCACTCATTAGGGTCAAAAAGTGATAAGAAAAAAACAACAACAAAAAACAAAACAAAACCAGAAAGCAGCATCCCGTCACGTGCATAGTGTCGCTGACCGTGCATGACAAGCGAATTAAATTTTGAAGTTTCATCTTTGCATTAACTGAGGTGAGGTTCAAAATTAAACAACCCGGAGCAAAGCCTTGTTTAACGGAAAACTGTATTTGATGCATGAGCAGTTTTCCGTACTGTACCTATGTGTCATGCAAGTTTGCTTTGGATGCCGGTATGTTTAGAGGTATTCCTATTAATAAAAGGTGCCCATGGGTTTTAATCTAAGGGATCCATCTCCCCCATTCTCCCAGGGTTCTCCTATTCGTAGTCTGTAAGCCTGACAGGGAATGGAAACTCGGACCTGCTTCTTCCTCCCATCCTGTTCAGAAGCCATGCACGCAAACGATAGCTCAAAATACACACACGCCTATGCAGAGAACTTTTTCCTACTGACCACAATAGTCACATTCAAAGGTTCTCTTAATGTGGAAATTCCTACTTGTATGCCAGACATGGAGATAATTGAGAGCTCCAGTAAGAATGCACGTAAGATTTCGTGTTTGGATCAAGCCAGTTTGGAGGAACAGTCGGAATCTTGTTGTTCCGACTTAAGTGTCTGAGATAGAGTATGAAAGAGTTCTTCTCTTTCTAAAAACAAGTTTCACATCAATCAAGATCACATGAATTAATCTTATGATCTACCAGATTCGCTCTATAATATGTTGCAGAGACAGCAGATATACAGTTTATAACGTACAGAATGCATAAATCTATTCAATGATGTGCTTGACTCCAAAAACAAGTATGCAGGTTCATTTTTCATATTTGGCTTCTATGCACGTTAGCGTGCTCTATAATTTGGAACATGCTAATGTGTAACAAACTCATAAAAAGAGCATGCTAATGTGTAACAAACTCTGTTATTTTACAGGTTTATTGTGCGGCTCTAAGTTTTATTTAAAAACGTTTGATCTCGGTAATAAACTGCAAAGCATCCAAATAGAACTCGTGTCATAAGTAAAGCCTATCAAGTCACTGGAAAACAAACTCAGAATAAGTGATCCACAGCACGCACACCGTGGATCAGTTATTTTGAACTCACTGACAGATAGGTGCGAGATAATGAACATCCGCCGGACAGACCCCCCCGATAAGTAATTGTGATTGGTCAGGGTCAGTGCCCTCCACCGTCCCTGCCCTCAGTGCCCATCACGCCCACCACAGGAAACCTGACCCCAGTTGTTTATATGTCCAGCAGCTGCTGCTGAAAGACACCGAGCCAAACAAAGACCCCTGCGCACTTGGCCCGAGGATCCCCTCTCCTGCCTCTCCCTCCGTTGCGTTCTCTTATGCCGCACCCACTTCCAGCCCTGCCTCTAACAGGCCCGAGCAGAGGACATCAGCGAACAGGGAAACGATCCAAGTGTGGTCAGGTCAACTCCTCCCATAGTTCCATTCAAACGCTGCCCTGAAAACCCCAGACATCCTTCTTACTTTCCCAAACATGTCCCTGCTCTCTCTGCGCGTTTTCTGGACTCCTTCAAATCAACAGGTCCTTCGTTTGAACAGTTGCGGGAGGGGGGGGGGGGCAAATTTGTTTGTCTAGCTATGGTGTTTTTGTCTCTGTGCCAGACCACAAAACCCAACACAGACATTTCTCTTTTTTGTTCCTTTCCAATGTTCACTCCTGATCCATTATTCACAGAGTGTTCTTATTTATTCAAAATTGTTATTACAACCTCAGATAAACTCGAACATTCAAAAAATTGTTTCAAGGAGTCTGTCCATTCCGTGCTTTTTATACTGCCCAGGCTCATCTTCCTATAAACAGAATGTACATATTTAATCACACAGATGTGACTGAAGAGTTAATTACCTTTAAAATACAGCTGCAGTCCTAGGGTTGTGTGTACACGAACATTTTCATTACCAATATACTGTATCTATAATTGTTACGTATCCAGAATCACTTAAAGAAGGGTGATGTTATGGGTTATGCAACCGCCGAAACCTCAGAGGTATTCAGAGTCAGGTTAATTCAGTTGTGATGAGCGAGCAATTTCAAGCCATTTCTTTGGTTTTCTATCTCCCCAGACTCTTTCACAACGTTTTTTTTAGCAGCTCTTCTGATCTTCACATGGTTGAAGAAACAATATATTAAAAATGCACCTGAGATTGTTGCATACAGTATCTTTCATTTTGGCAAAAAGCTGAAGTTAGTGTCTACTGAAGGCCACTCAAAGTGCCATTTGGATGTCTGAATGTGGGATAGAAAAGGAGAGCGAGAGAAAAGATGTGGAGATATAAAGGATATGGAGAAAAAAGAATGGACAGACAAAAGAAAGAAAGAAAGAAAGATAGAAAGAAAGAGAGAAAAGAAAGGAGGAGAGGACGTGACAGTGGGTGCTTGGATGTCATATTATGTAAGTGGTCCTGGCTCATTATTTAAAGAAAAGGTGACTGGAGGTGTACTGTTCTCAGGTTTCTTTTGCTCAGCAGGGGGGAGGAGGGTGGAGAGAACAGTAACCGTGGCATCTCTCATATGCCATTTAGTTACCGCCACATCAGGTGGTTGGCTTTGTACATTCCACTGAGTCTGACCTTCTGTGTGGAAAACATTTTGTTTTGGAACTTCTGTAGGACGCGTGAGACAAACAAGGTCAAAACAGCTCTCCCCACTGTGATACATGAACATTGCACCAACTCAGACATGAAAATAACAGCGATGTGCATAGAGTGTACCCTTTCGAAACCGTATCAGATCTTTAGCTTCAACAAGGGCAATATTCCCCATACGTTCCAGGAACGTTTGGGGAATTCAGAGAAAGGCTTGCCCACGATGTCCTGTAAACAGGGGAACAGTTTTGATCATTTATTTAATGTGTATGTGTACTTGGCTGACTGTGTGTGTGTTTGTGTGTGTGTGTGTGCGCGTGCGTGTGTGTGTGAGTGCGTGTGTGTAGGTGTGTGTGAGTGTGTGTGTGTGCGTGTGTGTGCATGCGTGTGCGTGTGTGTGTGTGTGTGTGTGTGTGTGTGTGTGTGTCTATATGGTAGATGAGGTCAAACAATAGCTAAGATATGGTGGAGTAGGGGAGAGTATTTGCACAGTAATCAGATGAGATAGCAAGGGATTTTAATTTAGATTTTAGCTGATTATGCCCTTTTACAACCAACCAAACAAAAAACAAGTAGATCATCATGTGATATGACTTAACAATTGTTTTTTTCCCCTCCACAGATATGAGGCGTTGCCTGTAGGAGTGATTCTCTAAACTGCATGTTACATGCATTCATAAGGTGGAATTAGCAAAAGACAACAGACTTTCCCCCTCGTTTTAATGTCCTCTAGGAAGATGGAAAGAGTTGAGCACAGCCTAAAGCAATGCAGTCTATTAAGCCATAAAATCCCAGGATTAAAGAGGGCTAATTTTATACACGACCATTAGCGGCCTGAGGACAGAGACACAGCATAGACACTCTTTATAGAACCAGCGTCACAAGAGCACTGATATCTGAGACAGTGCCAAGTGTATGATTAGCATATTTGTGAAATTTCATTCATTCTGCAGTCAATCAAACAATATTAATTCGTTTGAATATAGAT
This sequence comes from Chanos chanos, assembly GCF_902362185.1. NCBI lineage: Eukaryota > Metazoa > Chordata > Actinopteri > Gonorynchiformes > Chanidae > Chanos > Chanos chanos. Next base: position 8,324,243 of record NC_044506.1, on the reverse strand, counting down.
ATGCATGTGTGCATGTTAGTTTGCATGCGTTTTTTATGTGTTACATCAGGGATATGGATAGACAGATGGAGAGAGAGAGAGAGGGAGAGAGAGTGTGTGTGTACGCGCGTGTGTGTGTGGGGGGGTATAAAGAGTGAGTAGCTGTGAAAAAAGAAAGAACGACAGATGAAAAAGAGAAGGAAGAAAGGAGGAGCACAAGAAGGTCAAACTCAAGAACAGCGATGGCACAATAAGATTGTGACATAAAGCACGAATACATATCCTCGATGAAAAAAACAAATGTTTGCAGAAAGATTACTCCTGATGTATCGGAATTAAATCACGTTTGATGATTTGTATAATAAGTCATGCAAACGGTTGCTTGGAGAGTTCTTGACCTCATTTGCGTTTCAAATGCACCGGCACTGAAATTTGATCTGTGTCGTGCTGATTTTCGTGTCTGAGCCAAAGCACCGTAGTAGTTTCACTATATCTTTTTTGCCCCCCCCCACGCAAAATTTCATATAAATTGTACAGTGATCCTGACTGGCTAGTTTCCTGTCAGTGTATAATCTCCTACTGGATGGCATGCCCTCAACACTTACAGTGTGTTCATTGCCTGATAATCTTTCAGCTTTTGATACTGTGCTGTCAGGGCAAATGTAAAGGACATTTGATACTCACTCACTCACTCGCACACACCCACACACACACGCACACACATACACAAACACACACAAACACATACACAAACACACACACACACACCCACACACACAAACACATACACACACACACACATGCACACACATACACAAACACATACAAACACATACACAAACACACACACACACACCCACACACACAAACACATACACACACACACACACGCACACAAATACACACACACACACACACACACACACACACACACTGTGGCAGAGAGCTGTAGTGCAACTTGAATGATCTTAGGAAGAGCAACATGCAATTCTAACTGCTCGGAACTCTAAGTAGGGCAAAGGGCATTTTCTTCCTAAAGGACACACACGTGCAAACACTTTGAAGGAGCCTCAGGACAAAAGCTCCTTAGTTTTAACAGTAGGATAGGCACATTGGCATTAATGAGGCTGAAGTTTAGACAGCAATCAGATGGATGTAGCATTCTGTTTCAATACTCTAACTGATGCGGTGGGAGTGGGGGGCCCTTTGAAGGGGGGGGGGGGGCAGCTAAATGTCTGTTACTCTGTTCCTCTTTTATTGGGGAGTTGAATTTCCTCGTTATAGAGACTTTGAGACATCTGGTGTTATTCCGGGCTACAGCTGAGACTTTGGATTAAGTTGAAGATGAGCTGTCTGTTTGTTGCGTGTTTTCAGCATCTGTTTAATGCTGTGTGTTCACCTGTTCCCAGGCTCAACCACACCTCGTCTTCTCAGCGTTTCATCATCAACCGACTCTCAGCCTGGGTTGGGCTGTGCATGAGGGGAGAGAGTGGCCACGCATGTGAAAACCGGGTTAAGCCAATCAGATCATGAGTGATCCTGCTCCTCAACCAATCAAGAGTGAGCTGAGCCAGCAAGTGAAAGAGGAAGAAGTTCTCATGACAAATACATCAGTCAGCGACAAACTCAGAGATACATCTTCCTCCCACCAAACCTCATTTTCTGGTTCAAAGATAATTGTGTTTTCATGATCAGTCATGCTTTCCTCCGATGTCACCGCGTCTAGTAGTGAACAACAATGTACTCTGTGCAGAGTGGAACCACCAGCTTCTCTGTTGACTTAAGATGAGGGGAAAACAGACAAAGAGAAGAATAGGTACATGTTACACCCCACATCTGTCTTGTGTGGCCTGACTCCCATGTCTTGCACGTATTCCATTTGTCTGGAGTCCTACTCTTACAAAATAAGTGTGGTGACACCTCCGTTAAGTGTGCTCATGTAAATGAGCATCAGTGAAGAGTGCTTTAGGATCTGTGATTTTGTACAGCAAACAGGCCAGTGTTCAGTTATTCAACGCTGCAATTTAATGACCCGCCGGCTGAATTTATCACCGGTAAATTTGCATCGTGTGATCAACGCACAGTTTAATCCTATCAGAAAATAGGCCAAAAATCTGTTTTATCAGAACCAGAAAGAGCGCAAATGACTAAAAATGCCACAAGCCAAAAAAACAAAAAACAAAACAAAAAAAAACAGTAACAAATAAAGGCAGAGTAAGATGACAGCCTGCTGTGATGGGGAGAGATTGTGTGAAGATACTAAAGTTCTATAATTTGCACTGTTGTTAGACTGAGTTTTGCAGAGAGACAGTGTAAGTAACACAGGCTGAGAATAGCTTAGGTACTGCTCCAGAGCGCCTTCTCTGACCAAAGAAGGTCTGAAGTTCTTCCAAACAAGTTCGCCTTTTCCACTGCAGTGAGTTCTGCCCCAGCTGAATAAGGCACTGGTATGTCTTGAGTGCACACTCACACACACACACACACACACACACACACGCCAGTCTGCTGCCCAGATTTGTACTGAGGGAGTTCTAGGAAAAAAGGAAACCCCCCCACCCTTCCCATGGTTTCTGTACACTGTGGTCTGGAACACCATTGGTGAAAAATCTGTTTTTGGTTTAGAGGGAACTTGCAAACTAAAAACCTCAAAGTACTGCTAAAACAACATTTTTTTTTTTTGACAGAAGTCAAGTTAAATATATTCTGGTCATAAGAGCATGACATCGTTACCGTTACAGACTAAGTATCAGAGTGCCTTATGCAGAAATATAAAAGAACAAATTTCCAACATTAAACTATCTAAATGTGACAAAATGAGATAAGAATGGAAAAGCTCTTCACACTAACAAGTTATATTTTCTAGCACTATGACTGAATTTCATAGTTATATTTCCCATGTCTACAATTCTGTGGCGTAAGTTCAGTGTTTGCTCTGTTACAGATATCTAGTATTATACAGTATTACAAAATATTTGTATGAGAATTGTGTCATGGAGCAGATAGCCAATTTGGTGCCAGCGCTCATGGCGGACAACAATATCTGTTTAGTTGGTTTTCCGATCCACACATAATACCTGTGTAGAAATTCAGGGTGATTTCCCGGAAACCTTTCGTTTTAATTTTACTTGTATGCTTTGTCATAGAAATTGTTTACTGATATGAAACATGATGGGACATGAAAGTCCCTTTTTCTTTTCCAGCATTTCTCTGATCCGTAGCAAAAGAAAAAAAAAATCCCCATGTGCTGTAATGTTCTCTCCACGCAGTAACAATGCTTATCGGAATTCTGCCCGAAATTTAACATTCACTTATTGGTCGGAATCTCTGATCACGCTTCTTGCTATTGGTTGAGGCATGTCCTCAAGTAAGTTGACATTCATCGAGCGCATGTTCACCCGCCCCCACTCATCCTCTCTCTCTCTCTCTTTCTCTTTCTCTCTCTCTGAACTAAGAGTACCGAAACTCCCTCTCTCTGTTACCACAGACACGAAGAGAAGGAGAGAAGGAGAGACAAGCCGTGTAGAGGAGACATGTCACGCCCTCTCCTGCCGATAGTAAGGGAAACAGTGTGACCGCTCTCCTATGTTTTTTTTATTGAGGAAAAACATATGGAAATCTGTTTCTAGCTCAGAGGTAAAGAGTATGTAGAAGGAACAGGCAGCGTAAGACAGGTAATGGTAAATCTCTCAGGCTGTATCACTTAGTCCACTCAGACCAGAACACTTATACATCCATGAGGGACAAAGTTGTGTCTTCAATCGCACTTTAGAGCATTTGTTTTTTTTTTTTTTAGGAAGCAGCAAAACAGAAAAACACATGTCTAATGTAGGATATGTATTTCTCCCCTGAATGATTTAGAAGCGGTGTACATGGGTAGAACTCTCATGTTACTCTCATGTCTGAGGTCAGACAGACAGGCAGACAGGGATGACAATACCATTACATGCCTCTCCGTTGCTAGGACCAAGTCAGTGTGGAGTTGGGGTTGCTAGACTCTCACGTTCACAACGATAACCTGTTACCTAACCCCGGATCTGTTACTTAGTTACGAGAGTGTAAGGATGACAACAGGGCAGCCAAATAATATTTCAAAAGGAGAGCAAGGTATTAAATGCAGAATACTTCTTCCAAAGGAGTAAAGTGTCATCTGTCAAGTGAAAGAACACTGACACATTTTGTAGCAGTTCAATAGCTGAATAACTTATGACAGAATCTTAAGTTTAATCAGCTTATCTCTCCCTGAGCTAATTAATTTATGACCGTAATCATAAAGATACTGGGTACAGAGTAAGTTGGTCAATGTTAAATTAACTCTCAAAGTGCTCATGATGTCGAGGGAGACAGCATAGACACTTTTAGGGTTAATATAGTATTGATGAATTTTCTGTGGTCTGTCAACAGTATGATGCAACATATGCTTAATTTGTTAACTTAACAAACTGTTAAAAATTACGGGTAGAAATAAATGTAAAATGATTTAATAGAGATTCACGTTTATTACACAGAAAATACATTATAATTTATTGTGGATGATTTTTATTAATAGAATAAACAATATTCAGTCAATTCAGACCAGTTTTAACTAATCATACGAGATGTATTTAAGAGTAGGGAAAAAACCCTGAATTGACCCCAAAATCAGAAATGGCAGGCATTTCTGGTAAATTCCATTAGCCCTACTAATGACTCTTCTGAGATCAGTTTCACTTGTTCTAGCCTGCAACTGTTCGAGACTCACATAGGCAGTGGACCCTCCCCCTGTTCTCTTTCTTACTGCTATGACTATATTTTTCCCATTACCATTATCCAGCAGCAGACATCAATTTCCCCCTCATTTCCGTACAGTCTGTCTGAAAGATCTCTGATTGGTGGATCAGTGTGATCACTCGGAACCTGATTGGCTGGAGGTCCTGTTCATGTGGTTATCATGCTGAGAACGCATGGCTCCATCCTGACTCGCCTGTTTTCTGTTGAGGAGTGGCTTTTAACTGTTAGAACACAGAGACATGCTGTTCCTCTACCGTACAACTGCTGTGAAACCACAAGCCCGGAAGTTTCTAATTATAGTGTAACAAGTTTCTATAGGGAAGACTCTGAGGCAGAAAAGAAGAGAGAAATCATTCTATACATTGGTCACCATTTTTTATTTCTCTTGAAAATCTAGTCCCAGCAGTTTCGTATGAGGGCTTCTCTTCCCTCAGTTAATTTTCACAAGCTTATGTGACGACCTTTATATCAGACTCTCTCGATTTCCACTGCCCCCTACTATATGATCCAGCTACATAACTGTACCACTGACCTATATAGGTATTAACACGTAGATCCGTTCACATTATGTGTGAAAGTCATGCTACAGGTTATGAAATATAAGACCCATACAAAGCTAAACCGGGCTTTCAAACATTGCGTACATTGCTGCGTACTTTCAGTTTAGTGAACAACAGCCAGCTCAGTCAATCATGCCATCATTTTTAGCCTCTCAACTAATAACATTATTTTACTTTTCTTTAAAAAATGCCACAAAATCTATATAAAATATAGAATTTTCTCTCTGTCTCTCAGAATGTTCATGACTTTTACTTGTAGCATTTTTACAAACGAGGACGAGAAGGAGACAGTACGGTAACTCTTTGAAAGAAGGTCAAACAACTTTGTGTATGGTCTTCTCTGAGATGCAAAGAGAATCTTGGGACTGCTTGCATGTGACTGACTCAACAGAATGAGGCCTTTATGCCATCTATGTAAAGTGTATCTGCCTCCGATTAGTAACGCGACCAAAAAACCTAACTCTCGTTGCCAGTTAACTGGAGTGTGATAAACACGTAATTCCGACAGTGACCAGAACTTCCCGAATTGATGTACTTTTATTTTGCGATCGAACAGTTTTGTATGCTGACTCAAGACTTTTTCAGATGGTGTCCCCGAAAATCAAAACGCAGGCCACATGCAAATCAAAAAGAGCAGAAGTTATGACCTCTTTAACAGGGAAGCGGTTCTCTGAATGTGATTTGTTATGAAGAAAAATTGCTGTCACTACAGTTATAGTAGGGAACAGAAAGGATAGACTCCAAGACTACAGAGGCTATTTGGAAAAGAGAGAGATCTAAATCTGGATGTCATATTTCCTTATCATTGATAAACAAACACTATATTGAACAGTAGTTCTTCAGAAAACCAGTGCAGGTGCTCAGAAGAAAATAAAATGGTTACTCTGTTGATCATGTCATTTAATCCTTATCTAATGGTTTGTTTAATTTTGATTCTTCCTCCATATTTTCAGTTCGTGCTTGAAACTGTATTGGCTGTTTTTTTTGTTTTTTTTTTCACTCTTAAACGTGCAGTTTCATACTGTCGTGACCTGAGAGAGACTGCTGGAGAGCAGGTGCAGGTAAAAGTTTGAACCCAAACTGTGATCCAAACGCAAAGTCCGAGGCAGGGTCCGGCGCACAAAACACAAAACACAAAACACAAGCAAATGGGGCGTTGCATGAAAAAAAGAAAAGAAAAGAAAAGAAAAGAAAAGAAAAGAAAAGAAAAGAAAAGAAAAAAAGTCAGTCAGCAGGCTAGGATTAATACAAAGAAATACAGAAGCTAACAGGAAACGGGGGGGGGGGGGGGGGGGGGGGGGCTAACAGGGAGAAGGAAACCAGGCCAATAAGGAACAAGGCTAACTAGAGCCGGTTTGGTATAATCAAGTAATGAGAGACCTCACCTGGCTGGGAGGCAAACACATGACTATATGCACACAGATACAACCGGGGAGAAACTAATGAGGACACGTGCAAACAAAAATTAGATCACGAGGTGATTAGACAGTCAGGTGCGACTGGGCCCTGATTGATCGGAAGACAAGGAGGCGGGGGCGGCGGCATGATGTATATTAACCCTAACCCTAACCCTAACCCTGACCCTGACCCTGACCCTTCCGTTTCTCTCTGCCCCCCTTACAGCTGTGTTACAGCTACACTCATACGTGTTTTTAATGGTTTCTTTATCCCTGGTTTGCTCTCTGCATTTTCAGTCCCTGAGCAAAACTGTATTGACTGTTTACTGTCATCATTTTCAAACACATTCAAATTACCTTCAGTATGTAACTCAACTTACAGCCAATTCTACACTCAGAAGTAAAACATAAAGTTTCATCTCTGTCTAATTAAGTCATCGACACTGGATGTGATAAAAAATGCTTACTGTTTACATCTGGGCATATGGTGTGAGTTTATTGTTCTAGACACGGTGTAACAGCAATTTGTTTACAGCTGTGTGGAGCACACAGTGCTAGAAGTGTCAGTCTGTTTTTTTTTTTTTTAATTTTATTTCATCCAATAAGATTCGAGAACGATTCGATCAAAACAGCCTCAGGCTGTCTCAGACGTGCAGGAATGTTCTAGGAGGCGAGCGTGTTTACGTGCGCGCGGGCGTGCATAGGCTTATAGATGTACAGCCAGAACTCTTACGGAAATAAGACCCTCCCACCTCACAGAACGCGCTGTTTACCTTACGCTCGGAAGGTTTCGGAGGAAGTGGAGAAAAACTGAAAGAAAGCAAGGACAGAGTGTCTCTTTCTCACCACGTATCACTTTAATCTCCTTCAGATGTGACAACATTGTTCTAAAGAGTATACCAAATGTATTCAGTTGTATATAACTGGTGCTTGTAAGTAAAGACAAACACAAGTTTTTTCCTCAAGTTTTTTCCTCACTGAGTCTTTCAACACGCTGACGTCTGTCACGTTTTCTTTCTCGATACATTTTTGCTTGATATAACCTTGTCTTACTAATGAGAGCACACCTTTCACTCTGAGAAGGGCAAGAAATTTAAAATTTGTGAGCTGCATGAGATGTGATGAGTCACGGTGATTTCTGTTCATGGACTAGATGGTTATTCCTGTCTTACCCAGTCAGACTAAAGGGGGGAGAGGGGGGGGGGGATGCCCTTCTCACTGTTACACACTCAGACCTGAGGTGATAAAATTAGCCGTAGCATTAATTATGATCTGCTGACGACCGCCGGGCACCGGCACTGGCTGCTCACCCCAATTTCACATTCAGTCTGCACCCGACGTGGAACTCGATGACCCTTAACGATTTGTCGACATGTTCTTGGCAAATGGACAACTTCAATGATATATCACGCTTGTCACATCTGCAAAATCCAAGCTAAGGCTAAAGGTACATGAGCTGCAGAAGAGAATGATTCAAGCAGGATATTGGTAGAAACTGAATTTATTAAAAAGGTAATAAAAGAGGATATAGCTTCCTGAATCATTTTCCTGAGACCAGTCGTATCGCATGACTCACTCTACAATAACATAGGACGTTGTGTAAAGTTAGCGCAAGTGTTTCAGAAACAGGCATCTTAATAATGCTTGGTATGACAACAAAGATGACACGGTGATGTCACCGGTCAGCAGAAAATCAAAGGTGCATGTTGACACAGTTGAAAGTGAGATCTTTCCTGATTGGCCTCTGGCACTGAGCACAATGAGAGGCAACAAATGGAAGCCAGAATGACAGAGGCTGGGACGGTGCAAAGACGCAGTCTGTCAATCTGTCAGTCTCTGGCCTTGAGCTGTATTGATTTCTGCTGAGTGTTTCGTCTGGAGTCTGGAATGTTCATCAGAGAGCTTTTTTGTTTTGTATTTTGAGTGACTCTTACATTCTCTCCGTCAAAGACCCGCTTAGCCCTCGGTGACCGTGGTAACTGGTATGCTTTTGAGTAACTCAGGAGAGGTTTGGAACTAACAGGCAGTGAAATGATAAATCTAAACATCACCTAGTTCACACTGTGTCACCCACAAATATTCTGAAGATTCTGCCTGCTTGCCTTTTTTTTAACGGTGCTGATGTTTCCAGATTTTCCATTTAGCAAAATATCTGTCTTCAGTCTCTGATGAATTAGTCCGAAGGGAGACTGTATAGACAAACTGAGTATTGGCAAGACTCAGATGTAACCTCTCTGTTTATGGCCCTTCAGTTATTAGCCTATGAACTTCCTCACTGTGAGTCTATGATACCACTATGGACTGCGGGAATTCCTGAACTTTTGGGGATCCCAGGCAAAAAAATTTTTGGGCCACCCCCAACACTCTCCACTGTTCCACCCTCTGACAGTCCTTCTTCCCAACACCACCACCTTCCTACACTTAGCTAATTTCACTTGAAACCATTTTCATATGCATTTTATGCTCAGCATGGCCCCTGTCCATACTACAGCTTGGTGAGTGGCAGGTGTTTGGTCAGGAGACCCAAGCAACTGCCTGGTTCACTTGCCCTCCAGCTTCATCTGAATCTAGAGTGATTTATTATGACAGCGTACGTGTACCCTCCGAACTAACTACCCACCTGGACCCATGTATCAAACTTGTCATGAAGTAGTCTCTGTCTTACGTCTCTGTCAGAGAAAAGTAAGACCGCCTCAAAGCTGTGTTCACTCTCTAAGCAAAGCGAGGGGAGTATCTTACCAGGCTTTCAAAAAAATCCATTCAGTGCAATTATATAGTTTTACACCTGTGACGGGTCATTTGAGCTATAACAAAACCCTTTTACTCTAAGGAGGGGGGGGGGGTGATTTGTGGTGTAGAGTACAGTATTAAACAAGTTGAATTACGCATTGAGTAATGATATCCAAGACACTGCTGGGTTTATTGACTCAGTTGAACAGGCAAGTCGAATGAACTCCCCCTGTTTATTGAAACAATGAAGTCGTACAGCGGTGAAGAATAGGGCTCATGCTGTGGCATCAGCAGGGGAGGAAGTGAAAGCTGTAAAAGTGAACAAACAGAGGACGTGTGCTACGGGCCCACTCCTCTGATCCGGGCTCCTTCGGGAGGAAGCGCAGTCGTCCACTGTGTTCTTTTCGCGCTGTGAAACAGGAAGTGGGCGGCTGACTGCAGAGAGCCATCTCGTGAGGGGTCTGGTGACAGAGAAGGTTAGAACGAATCAGCTGCTTAAAAAAAAAAAAAAATCACATTAGTAGGGGAAAAGTCCCAATTTAACCTCCCTCGCAGGAAAACTGCTCTAATGCACACGCTAATCTACGTTTGGCTTTCAGACGTCTGATAAACTCGACCCTCTCGGGGTTTGTTCTGTCTTTGTCGGTCTCAGCTATGTTTAGACTGAACTTGAGACAAACAAAATTCGTAGATATGAAAGTGGGTGAAAGGTCGAGCCAATGTACTGCGAGCGGAAGACGTGTGCCCTTCCGTTGTTGTGGTGTTTGCGCACAGTTAAAAAAAAAAAAGATACAGAAGAGATACAGAACAGCCTCTCATTTGACCCACGATACCTCACTTCACGATAAACTTCATGCATGTCATAGACGTTACTGCTTGACTGCCTCACCAATTTAAACACACTAAATCTTGACATGTTCAGTTACATACAGTTGCAGTGAATTCACGAAAACGACAAATGCTTCTTTTGGCCTTTGAATCTGTTTATTGTCAATGTATTTGCAACACTGCATGCTGGCGCGCATGTGTGTGTGTGTGCACATGCATGCATGTGTCCATAGGTTCTCTGGTGAGTACACAGACCATAGCTGAACGGTCATACATTTTGTTGCTGAGTGAAGACACTTGATAGTCTCCCTGCTGTTGCTGTCAGAGAGGGCAGTCAGTCCATGCCAAGGAGCCAGTGACAAAAGCACCTGCTTCGTTAAAAAGCTTTGTGTGGAGCACAAAATTTTTTGCTGTTTTGATGAAATTCAAATGTCAGTAGTTTGACTGGTTTTGTCAAAGCTGACAGTAAGCGCATTTCACCATACGCACTGACGAATGAGACAGACGAAGACGAGAGCTGATCTCCTGTGATGACATCGCATGGCTTTTGCTCTTATGAGAATTTCACAAGATTATCCACCAACTGCAGGTTCTCCCCCTCTGTTCTCTCCTCCGTGGAGGAGCGGAATGTGGGTTCACTCCCTGACATGTGAGTCCACTTTCCACCGTAGTTCCCAGACCTCTCTCCTCTACTCATGGTCGAATCCTCTTTTGTGTTTACATCTTGGTAATCTCTCTGGATTACATCAAAGTGGCACGTTCTTCCAAAGCCTCATCTGCTCCAGCGCCTCTGTCCCGCGACTGGCAGACGTTCTCAAACTTCACATGTGCTTTCTGAGATCCCGGGAGGGGTGGGGGGGACACCTGTTCGTCTGAAGGCAATGACGTAGACTGACAGAGCAGACTTCTGACGGTCTTAACCTCTTCTCCCGCGATGCCCTTTTTCATCGGGATTAACCCCCAATGGAAAGTGGAAGCCGCCTGGCGATTGCCAAGAATGAGGCTGAAAGAGATCATTCTGACTGGCTGTTCTACATTTAATGACAATTTTCATTGGAGGTCCATCCGTGATAGCTCTAATTTATCGTGAGGACAGCAGGCCAGCAATATGGCTGTGTATTGCATGCCCTTGCTAACGCCCACGACCAAGGTTATCTAGTCACCGAACCTATTCTCTTTTTTCTTTGTTAAAAGGCAATATAAATGACAACAGATAATTGCTTTTTAGGAACCAAAACTATACAGAACAAAAAGGAGAGATTTAAAACTTTTGAGGAAAAACACTTGGAATCATATCTAAACCCTGAAGATTGTTAAACTGGCATTCATTTATCCATAGTCTGTTAGCAACAGTGCCGGAGCGGAAAGTATGACCTTTTTATATACTGATGAGTATCCAAGAAACCCTGGCAAAGAACCTTAAGGTGTTAGCTTAATTCTGCAAGACTGCTGGTTTTAACATCTTTGCCCTCTGTCTGAGGTTAACCACAAAGTGCTCCAGAGGGGTCAAAACATGGCAGCCCTGTCTCCCTCATCCATCACCCTAACACAACAGACTTGAAAAACATGACGTGCGCTCAGTGAATCCGCTGCGCTTAAATAAAGGAATCAGATATGTAATCTCTCAATATCAGGGAACAGACAGGTACGATTATGCTTCCTGACAGCCTGGTTGGGGAAAGGGGGTGATCTTGGTTCAGTTGGAAAATAGTTTTCTGAACATAATAAAAATACAGCTGGCAACCTGACATCAGGGTCAGATGTGGGTTTTCTGCTGCGGAGAGATGTGATCAGTGAAGTTGTTTGCTGCCTTATACTGTACATGCTCCGATCAGAAGGTTGGTTCAGGGACCGTCTGCAAATTTTTCTCTTGCCTCTTTGTTATGAATAATTCCATCTGAACACATAAAAAACCCAAAAGCTATACAAAAATGTGTTTATTGGACAGAAAAATGGGTATGACAAAAGAACCGGATGGATCTTCAGTCATAAATACCAGTATATTCAAATGAAGATACAACTTTAAAGACAGGAAGACTAAAAACAATTCTGTGGTTATGTAATGTCATCATCACAGTTTATGCCCCAGGGACAAAAGACCAAGAAAAACAACAGTCTCTTCCTCGTCTGACATACATTGAGAAATATGTCGTTTGTGATATCAGAGTTTTCAGTAAACCTGAAAAGACTGACATCTAGTGGAGAAAATCTCAGCTGTGCACGTCTAACACGAACTCGGCAATTCTCTCGGCTTTCGGTTGGTGTCAAGAGGTTACCTTGTGTGTTAAGCAGAATATCAACACAAGCCTCATCTTTTTTGTTAAAAAAAAAAAAAAAGTTCTTACTTTAGATCTTTCCTGATGACTCCCACAGATTACGATAAATGAGTTTCAAGACTCTAAGATCAGTGTCCTTAACTGGAGAGAATGGAAGTACATCGCAAGGCAGAGCGGTGCTAGCTCCTGTTAAGACCTTGTTAGTCCCATGCATTCTCTGTGTTAGCAGCATGGTAACACTCAGTTATCACAGCTAGTTAAACGAAATCTCCAATTACTGCGTTAAAGTAAGAACTCAGCGGTGACATAAAATGAATACAGTGTACACAACAAAATGTGTATACAGAAACATTGCATACAGAATTGATAAGGACCTTCTGTCTGTCTTTTTGAAATGGAAACCTGTCCACTACAAAAAACATCTGATGCAACTCACTTATTTATAACATAACTATATTACATTCAAAAAAGACGAAGGCCACTCTGAAATATTTCAGTCCTAGTTTACGTGGAGACACCGTTCCAGTGACCTTACTGTACTCTTTATCTAACCTTTGTTTTGGGTTAGGCTACCCACGGTGGAACAAACCGTTCTATTTTATCACACTTACAAAGGCACTCTGTGTACAGAGTCATATCCTCTTTGTTTGAGGAAGCCTGACCACAAACCTCCTTCACTCTGTAAAGAATGTTAGCTCAGTAAGTAAACAGATTTTCACAAGTACATGCAGTGTGAGAACAGAATAAAGAATTTTATAAGAAATTTTCGAAGTTGTTGTTTATACTGATAACTGGTTAATTCAAGCACCGACTGACGTCTGTATTCTTGCATGCCCGAGGCTTGCGTTACATTTTAAAAACACATGAATGACCACCATAAAAAAAAAGCTTGTGGAGGTTATGTATGGCAGTTAAATTTGTAAGCACTGCCATGAGTCATAAATTTTCTTCTGTTTGCCTTGCGCTGACCTGGACGCCAGATCCAGTTCTGTGTTTACAAAGTGGTGTCTCACTTTCCTTCACAGACAGCTTATTGACTGCCCCATGCACAGTGTTTCCTGGAGAACCAAGCAATGGAGACAGGCAAGAACAGTGCCCTCCTGATGTACTGTCTAGAAAATTCTTGAACTTGTAAGTTAAGGCCAATCATTAAGAAAACACGTTCAGTTTAACAGTTTCGTGCATACAATTACTTGTCGCGTCTTTACAGTGTATTCACAGTATAGTGTTGCCTTTTAAGGTTTCGACTCAGAAAAAATAGTCGTGAACGTGGTTTTATGAATAACTGACATGTGAACTCGGTTGCAGCGCATTATAAAGGCTCACTTTGCAGAAAGACACACTGAGCGAAGTATGCCCATTTAAAAAATGATCATGTGATAAGGCATGTGGTATTTCAAACCATAAATTACGATCAGCACTTCTGCAACAACACTCCTGTTTCACAATAAGTTTCGTGCATTTTTGAATCAGTCATTGCTGAGTTATATCATGGTTAACAGACCTACATGTCACAGTAAACATTTTAAGCAAGATGTTTTCTGGGAATCTTAGTCATTACGTATGGCTTTATTATTACATATAGCACACATGTGATGTCTCAACAAGTCACATAACTTTTTGTTGTGTGTAAACAAAGTCTTCACACGGGACCCCAAAGGAAGGGGCTAAGGACTCCACACACATACTGGTGCCGTCACCTCGGGTTGGAGAGTTGATGTGATATTGTCTCTCTTCATGGCTGTCTCACTCTGTGGCTTTGCAGCGCTCTGTTTGACTGCCTGCATTCCTCACCTGCCCTCTACTGCACATGACTCGTGTTGTGTAACATGTTTTTCCTACAGATGAAAAGTGCCACCTGCGAGGCCCGTATGCGCAGTATATCTGAGCACAGGTGGCCATTGAGAACCAGCTACGTGCTTTAACTCATGTCACCCGAGTACATACTCAAGAGTAAGTCTGCGACGGTCACAAACGGAGGCGTCTCCTCGCCTGATTTCGTTCTCTCCCCATAAGGGAAGCGTACATTGACTCAAAACAATAGGTACAGATGTGTGACTTTGAATAAACGTGCAAGCTAGTGGTGATCCACTCATGATATAACCGTACAGGAAATACATGTGCTGGTACAGATAACGCAGTCAGTTGTTTACAGATATTCAGAACAAGTTTAACTGTCAGAAAAAAAAACTGTTAAACTAGTTTATTGTAGTTCTTAACCAGGTGAAGTAAAGTGTGTAGTCTCTTACCTTCGCTGCACATATACAAAGAGGGGTCAAAGGTTTAAAACACATCCTGAATCTCAAACGAGGTTGAACCTGTTTGTGTGCCTTTGGCAGTTGAAATTTGCCTTCTTTTAACAAAGAATTGGTGGTTGTTTTTAAAGAATCACTTCCCAAATATGGCAATCTGTTTTTCCTCTCTGTCAGAGGTTGTACTAATCAGTTAAAAAGAAAAAGAAAAAAACAGTGAGTGCTTATGTGACGTATACCTTACAATGACTGCCTGCTTTTGCACCTAGACCTGAACACGTAACAGGACAACAGTGAAAACAAAGACAATTGCAATTTATTTCAAGAGCATATCCGACGTCATTCACAAACACTCAAAGTGACAGAGGTTAAAGAGTGAGTCTCTTGGACACAGCATGTGTAATTCTCTCCAGTTTGGGGATGTTGCTCCGCACACGAGAGTGCATGAGGGTAACTGCATGTAGGTGGCCAGTCACACACTACTGGAGTCATA
This sequence comes from Chanos chanos, assembly GCF_902362185.1. Lineage (NCBI taxonomy): Eukaryota > Metazoa > Chordata > Actinopteri > Gonorynchiformes > Chanidae > Chanos > Chanos chanos. The sequence continues at coordinate 8,308,961 of NC_044506.1, read as the reverse complement.
AGCATTGTAGGTGACCACGCTACTCCCAAAGACGCTAATCAGATGCTACTCGAGTCATAAATATAATTTGACTACACAGTCAAACATAGTTTGACTAGACAGTTCCAAACAAGACGGATGCAAACTTCCCTGCATACAAATCATTCACAATGACCAAGTTCTGCTGAGCAGTTTGTGTGATTCGCTGGTTCCTGACAGACTCCATTCCACTAACACTTTTTCAGTACACACCTAACATTACACCCTCTGAACATATGACCACATAATGCATTCCTTACATTTATCATCTATAGCATTCAGGGAACTGCTGATGTTTACTTCACTTACCACTCAAAGAACTGCTCCACAACTGAGAACCTAACAACACATGCAATTTTACAATTTACAATTTTGTTATTTGGCAGACGCTTTTAGCCAAAGCGACTTACAATCAGTGCATCAGTAGGATTTCTAATACCTCATGAGCAGAGATCATAATAAGACTGAGCGTCAATTCACGCCTTCATGTTGCGCCCCTGGAATACTTTGACAATCACAGATACAAGACAAGCTTTTTTTTGTTTTTTGTTTTTTTTTTAAGGAAAGGGAGGTTAGGCAGTGGGGGACAGGTGGGTTCTAAAGAGGTGGGTTTTCAGTTTCCTGTGGAAGATGGTAAGAGATTCCGCAGTCCTAACTGCATGAGGGAGGTCGTTCCACCACCGCGGGGCAATGGCGGAGAAGAGGCGTGGTCGGGAGGAGCGGCTGCCGGGTTCCTGAAGTGAGGGGACCGTCAGTTGACCAGAGGTCGTAGAGCGGAGGGTTCTAGTAGGGATGCCTGATCAAGAGCAAGGTCCATCTTCAGTGCAGACTTTAGAGAGATGTCTGAGACAGAATCAGGCCTGCCAGGCCATACATCATCATTCACGGCATCAATACAAAAAAATGGAAATGACTACAAGCAACAATGAAGGGAGTGAAACTACACTGTAACTCTTCACACTGATAATGGAATTTAAAAAAAAAACACAGCAATATGGCCAGATCTCTCTCTCTCTCTCTCACACACACACACACGTTTGTACTCATGTGCCATTGACTCCCATTATTCTGTAACTAAAGAATACTAACCTATCCCTAACCCTAATGCTAACCTTAACCTTAACCTTAACCAACGAAATGTTTTGTTTTATCAGTAACAATAGTATAGTTTAGAAAAACATTGTTCTCCTAATGGGGACCAGCATTTTGGTCACCACCAGGCACTTTTTTCAGATTATGCAATCTTACTGGGGACTTACTGGTCCCCGGAAAGATAGCAATACATGGAGCATACACACACGTACGCACACACACACACAGACACACACACACACACACACACACACTTCAGTTATGTTTATCTCCGAATTTTTTATTTTCTTTTGTAAATTTCAATCGAACTGTGTGACTGATGATGCATTTCCTGTAGTTTATAGCTAGAGAGTGTCAATTGGACTTTTTTTTGTTTTAGGGACGAAACAAAAAAGTACATTTTTTCAAATTTAAGCCTGATTCATGATGCCAGTGACAGATTTGTTTTGTCCATGCCGATAAACATCAGTGCGGCATTTCAGCACTTTAGACTAAATGGTATAAATGTGGCTTTTCAAACCTGTACATTTTTTATGGTGACTCTAGCTAGAGTCGCCACCTACAGGCCAACCAGCAACCCTACGTCAAGTAAAACCTCAGCACTTTCTCCCCCACAATCATGTCAAGTTAAGTGAATTGAGTCAAGCGACTGAGTGAGTGAAAAGTGTTTTCTGAAAAGAGGAGGACAAAAATAGTGGTGTCACATTAAAATGTAATTATTTGGTCACGTAGTTCCGGAGGCTGATCGCCCGACATTCGAGTCATTTATAAAGCAAGCAAAAGCTGTGGGTTGAAACGCGATCGTTTGATTTTTGTCTTACGCAGAACAATAGGCGACCATTACAGGTATGCAGTTGGACCTGGATTTTTGTATGGGTTCTGCTGAATAAACGTTAGCTCCTCAGCGCAACAACACCCCCGCCTCCCTCCACCCGGCCCCGCCCCAAAGGCCATGTTACCATGTCAACGCTTCATAACGTGAACAATGCATTGTAAAATCAAGTGTGAATTAAAGGGAGAAACATGCTTTCTAGTGTGCTATCTGTACAAGAAATGAGGCAAAGAGACTGGTACATTTGTTTCAAGTACTTTTTTTTGTTTCCTTTTTAAGAACAATTCAAAGTTCACACTTCAAGTTCTAACACCATGTGTCATTAATGTATGGCAGTAAAAACCAACTGTGATAAATTCTTTATATTTCACATTTAAGGCAATAAAGGGTTCAATGTGACACCGGGACTGTTCTGTCTATCCTCAGCCTGAGGAGAAACTGTCCTTAAACAGCACATCTCTTATTCTTCTAAATATTTCAAGTCATACAAATAATGAAATGTCATGTAAACTGAACGGAACATGATGAAATGGTCCCTTAATTTGGCTTCCACTGGAATTTCAGCACACTTTAGTGGAAAGAAAAAGCAAAAGGAACAGTGGAAATGTTGACAGAGTCAAACTGCAGTCAAGTCTTCTTTTTTTTTTGGCAAACTGGTCTTTTAGCAGCAATGAAAGTAGCACTCTTGGCCACTTGTGGCTCTGTGTCGTCAGAAGGTTGCTCAAAGTCTGTTTATTCTTCAGAATATCCCTAGTGTTAGCAGCTAGCATGCTAACACAATCAATACCTCTATGGTGTTAGCAGTTAGCTTACATGCTTACATTCTGCTCACATCCTTTATCATCTCTGTAGTGCTATCAGTTTGCTTAAACCCTGGTATATTTGTGTGGTTAACATTCACATTAAAGCAGCTCGCAGTTTTCTTGCCCTTGCTTTGGGCATTAGGCACTTTGCTTATTAGCAGCATATACTCTCTGGAATTTCCACAGTATTCTTCAAGCGCGTGTTTTCACACTCGACAATTTGGAAAATACACTCAAGCAGTGGTAAAACGATCAATAAAAACATTCTTTAAAATGCCTCAGTAAACAGCTTCATCCATATTGTCATCGCTCTCGGCCCCAAAGTCCTCGCCGTTGTCAAAGTAAGACATGATGTAATCGGTTTCCTGAAAACAAAGAGCAGTAAAACTGATGTCAGTGGAACAAACACACCATGTATGTGAATCAGGAATACACGCTAATATCTTACATATAAAACGTTGTCAAAAAAAACTTATGATATCTTCACGAAAGGCCAATCATTGCAAAAAAGAACAGTTCATTTTGTTAATTGTGTTTAAAATCAGTTTTCCAAAAGCCCATTAATATACATTACCCCTTTGGGAACTCTGCTCTGTTCTCTTCTCCTCTGTTGTGTTGTGTTGTATTCTATTCTATTCTAAAGATCATATAAACTCAAGACATTATGTCTGTTCATACCAGATCTCGATTAGGATGAATGAGGTTACGGAAATAACTACTTACTTCTTCAAATTCCTCTTCGTCGTAGTCTTCCTCCTCTGGCTCCCCCTCCTCATCATCTTTCTCCTTCTTCTTCTTCTCCTGCTCGTCTTCCTCCTCAGAGTTATTTTCTACTTCTGTTTTTTCAAGCGTCTGTTAAAGAACAGTGCGAAGCTTAAATTAATCAGCTGACATGAAAATAAGACAACGTCTAAACCTCAATGCCCTGCCGACACAGCATAAAATGTAGACAATTACAACACTGTTTTATAACGACTTCAAAATCCATACAGTATTATAACTGCATTTAAATGAAACATTTATAAAAGAAAGGCTTGGTTATGATCAGGTCCTCTTACTTCCAGTTTCTGAATAACCTCCTCTTTGACTGCAGGTGTTTTCGGTTTACGAGTTCTTTGTGCTCTTGCCTCTGAAAATGAAAAAAAAAAACGTTAAGGTGTTAAATGCTTGACAGCCAAGACAAAAGAGGAATTTGTTTTTGAATATAAACAATGGTTGAGTACTTTATTGAACATCCGAGTCATTCTGACAAAGTCAATAGTTTCATGTCTGATTGACTCACTTGCTTTCTGGGGCTTTCGTGCTTTGGTACACAGCTCTTTAGGTAGCCTGCTCCAGTCTAAACAACACAAATACACGTGCATTCAAACAAGCAATTATTCTACTGCAGCTGTTATATGAATACGAATCAGTTTGGTCAAAATGAGCAATAAAGAACAGGCACAAGATGATGAAAATCTCTTCATTTGCTTTGTATGCTGCGCTACGTCCACTTTTGCTGTGATCTCACCTGGATTCCACTCAGTGACATTTTTAGGCTCTGTGGCGTTGTATTTATCAGAGTACCGGTCCACATCTACAATGTAGAGAAATGTCAGTGAAAATCTTTTCTGGCACTTTCTAAATAATTGACAAATATCCAGCTTTCCCTAGTCCCCGTTTCCAGGGAGACATTTTAACAGCCCATTATAGTCTTCTTTTGTGAAGGTTATGTCCTCTGAATTGTTCCTGAACAAGGTACGAATGAGGTGCAAATTCCTCAGTAAGGTACAAATTGAACCAAGTGTTCCACATGCTCAGACTGCAGACTATGCAGAACTTTCCAGAAGGTCTTGTGGTGGGTGAGCTAAGGGACCTGAGGGATGTTTTCAATCCAACTCAATCAGCATTGAGACTGGTTTAGATCAACAAGAGCATGTATACGGTAAGTCACTGTTAGAACAGTCTGAGGGAAAGCCATTTGGCCTCCAAACCTTTCTTTGGTCCAACCGGTCTGATGTGAAAGGGCAAGTTCTTGGTGGTCGCTCTCAGTTCTTGCTTCAGGGCAAGCATGTACTCCACATCTTCTCCTGTCTGCAATGGCACAGGTCTGAACTGCATGGGCTGCAAATGAGAAACGGAGGGAAATTACAAAACATGAGAAAACATGAGACTGTGAACTAACTAGCAAACAGCACCACAGAGAAAGAAAATGAATGACAAAACAAAACAAACAAACAATGCAGAAACCAATGCTAGCATGTAAAGAACCTAATTTGTTGTAACATAATTATAACACGCTTGTACTATTCATAGTTTGAAAACAAGGCAATAATAATAATAATAATAATAATGATAATAATAATAATATGACATTTGACTCTGGCAGTCTTACTGGAAAAAGCGGAGAAGGTTTCAGCACAGATGGAGGCAAAGCTTCCCCTCTCCCTAAGCCCAAGGCATCAATGTTAAAGGTAAACTTGTCCCGTCCGCGTCCCCTTCCTCGTCCTGCCATTACGAAGGTTCTACCGACGAGGTCTGTAGGAATGAGCAACGTCGAGAAAGATCCGAGTGGGAAGTCGTATTTCAAGATTAATTTGAATACAAATACCTCGTGACCAGTTTAAAGTAAATCTGAATTACAAATTCTGGTCCTCGTTAAAACTGTGAGGCAAAATCCACAGAAAGATCTGGCTTCGTTGTATTTCTGTTAGCATTAAAAGCGCTCTTTTCTCTAGCGGTATATCTTGCATCATTCTTTTCAAGTCTTCACATAGCAGTTAATAACTCATAACTGATTCATAAGCATGTTTTAATGTTCAAAAGGTGTGTTCAATTGCACACCGAGATCATCTTACCACTGATACTGTTGCTGAACGTTGAGTCAATGAGTCGGCTATCACCCGTGACTCAACCGGTCAAGTGGCCATAAAGCCAAGCCCAAGAGATCCAAGACCTCAGCAATTCACCTCAACAATCCAGTGGGCTGGACAATTGGTGGCTCCCATTAAATATGTTTGATGTATCTTTAATAATACAGATGTTAATATCTAAAACAGTCAAAAAAACGTTCGATTCTCTGTAAAGAATTTGTCTCAAACTCATAAAATGGGACCATGCGACCGTGTTTACACCGGAGGAAAATACACGTGTATTCCATCTCCCTTCAGTGTTACGCTGGAAACACGCTCCGGTGAAAACGGTTCCTACATGGCTGTACCTCTCCTCGTCCTGCTACATATGATTTTACACAAAGATGATTTACGGAATGAAACCCATTACTTTGTATTCTCTGGAACTGATACAAAGGCACAAAAGTTGTCTCTGTGAACAGCTAGGAATAAGGGTCTTTGTCGCCTTCCCCTGAACGAAAATGTTGTTCGTAAAAAAACCCAAATTGCTACTTACGTCGGCCAGTAGATGGCAGCATTGTGTTGCTAATAGTCGAGAGATACATTTCTCTCCGTCATTACCTTGAAGATATTTATGTCTTTGCATACTGTATGATTTATTAATATAAATGATTGTTGCTAATGCATATCATATCAGTCATTTAGACTGCTGTCTTAAAAAGAGGATTTTTATTTATTTATTTATTTTCTGTGTCATAAACACTTAATTACAAAGATATCTTCAAACCACCTTTTCCTAACAAATCTGACTTCATGCTCTCTGAGCTGTCATAGCCCATTTTACCACATGCGTTATGAGAGAGACTAATAGCGAGTTAAAACCTCCTGGGACAATGCAATGGGCGATGTGTTTATCATATCTTTGTTTGTGTAAATTGAAAACAATTAACGGGGTTCTTTTCCTCCTTAATCTCGATTCACATTCCAGCACATGGCCATTAAACAAAGCATCAGTTACTATTGTCTTTATCTCTGATACTGGGGTTGCACCTGACAAAAGCGCTGTTCATGTTCCGCATCTACAAGCAACACTGATTTTGTTCAGTTGTTATTTTTGTACCATAATGAATGCAAATATTTACACTCGTATCGTGTTAGCATCGTGGCCAATATACAATACATGTTCCTTTAGAGATAGAGATTGTCTCCTGGCCAACTGGGCTTAAACAAAGAGGGAACAACGCAATATTGAGCTATAATTAGCTCTATCACTTGAGTCATTTTGGGTGGAGGGTTAGATTTACTGTTGCAAAATCATGTGCCTGTCCATACACACTGCATTTCCACTCTCCGAGGGTGTTTGAGGTCACACAATGGAACCACCATCACAATTTCAACATGCAAACAGTTGATAGCGTTTCTAAAGACGTCAGAGTTGAAGCTATTTTGCCCTGCCCCCTTCGTCAATCGTTCTACCATTAATAGATCAATTAAAATGTGACAATAAAATATGCACAAGACAAGCTGGCTGAATTGGAGCGCGACTTTTAAAAGTTTTCATTTGAGGTTTAAGTGGTAGGATGTTTCTGGCTCTAATTAATTATTGTTTCTTTAATAGCTATAAAACTCAACCAGAGCATGACCACCGTATCTGTCCAAAGCAAAAAAACGCACTCCTCCCCCTTCCTCACATGACTTACGCTCTTTTACTCCGTGAAGAGCATGTGGATGCACATCACACTCTGTGTAGAGTTGGAGGTTAACATTCAGCTTCTCTCTGTGTGTTGTTCAGTTTTTCCTTAATGGATTTTCTCACAGAATCTATCTATCTATCTATCTATCTATCTATCTATCTATCTATCTATCTATCTATCTATCTATCTATCTATCTGTCTGTCTGTCTGTCTGTCTATCTATCTATCTATCTATCTATCTATCTATCTATCTATCTATCTATCTGTCTATCTATCTATCTATCTATCTATCTATCTATCTATCTATCTATCTATCTATCTATCTATCTGTCTGTCTGTCTACTTGTCTTTATGATTTCAGTTATTTTGTGGGTTCTGTTTCAGAGACTGGATGGTTACATGAAAGTGGTTGCTTTTCATGCTGCGTCTTTTGTACGTAACTGTGCCGTTCTTAAATGATGGATGAATAAGACGGGTGACATGTTTCAATTTCACTGTTACATTTCAGAATTTTCTCTAAGCTGGGGGGGAAAAAATCCATTTTCATTTCCTGCAATACCGCACATATGAAATTAATGTTATCATTTTATTTTGGTTCAGAATATTCCCGATGCTGCCTGCTGATCTAATTCGAAATCAGAACGATTTTTTTAAAGTTATCAAAACCCCTGGCTCACAAACTTCTAGCCCTCATAACATAGATGTTCCCATGACCACACATCCTGGGCAAAGGTATGAAAAATGTATGTGTCCCACTAAATTAAATAAAACTCTGCAAATACTAAACACAAGCATTAACCCCTCACCAAACACAGGGACAATTATGCACTTTTGACGTAATCATTTTACAAAGAAGTGTGGTGGGTGCTGGTCAAACAACCAGTCTTTGATGCCTACCAATGATTCATAATGACCAGCAATACAAAAAAATGAATCATAGTTCAGATATTACGATTTTTTTTTATTACTCTGCCCACCCCTACACACCCATACACACCACAGACCTAATAAACTACACCTTAACAGGTAACCCAGATAAAGGCAGGCTAACAAGCTCACAGATGACAGATCGCATTTCATTCTTCATCAGAAACACATCGCTCCAACAATTTCATACCAGTCCCTACGAAGCAGGCTTTTAACTCACTTTCCTTTGAGCTCTCCCAGCACCATCTGTTGGTGGAACGCAACCCTTTTTACCCTTTTAATTTCAACGTTTTTTTTTCCTTTTTGGATATCTTTCCCATTCGAAATGGAACATCAAAAAACATGTGGTTTATGGATAACATTATTCATCGCAATGTTTGCTGTATCTGGTAAGAAATCTTATTGCATTGGAACCAGCTGCATTAGGCAGCAAAGACTTAACTGTAAATTGCAGACGCAAGTTATTTTTCACTGAACGTAACCTGCTTTTTCACTGCCGTTTGTCTTTACGCACTTTTAACAACAATATTTACTTATGTTTGGTGTTGAATGGTGCTGATCATGTTTTCCTGAAATTCTGAATAAGTCAGTTTTCAGTGCGATTTTGACCATGTACTCTTTGTGGTAATGCAGACTTGCATACAGGGACACTACACAAAATAGATCATTTTTAAATACAATATTTTGCAGCAGGCAAACATAATTTCTTTTCAGTAGTTATTGCAAGACTGATTTTTTCTGTGGTGCCGAATTAGTCAGAGGATCGCTCTGTTTCATTTAAACAGATGAGTTTGAGATCAGAAATATTTCGGATAATTCATAAACTGGGAATGAGATGACATGTTAAATGCCATTTTTTCACTGCCGGAAGAAGTTTGAAATATGTTTAAAATGGATACCATCTTAAGAGTGTCTCCACATGTCCACAAGAAAACAAATCATATGCAGGTATAGGAGATATATGACATATCTGTGATCTTTTCTTCATTTAAAACAGGTTCTGAGAGGGGAAAAAATGAAAGAAAGAACAGGAAAAGCTGCTGCAAAGCCACTCATTAGCTGAATCTTAAATGTTTATTCTGTATATGCCTTGAAACTATCCTTCAAAATGAGGCACTGAACTTAAGTTTATAATGAGGGACATGCGGCAAGCAGTCAGGAGCGGATCGTCCCAGGGGTTTTGGCAATCTAGTTGTTCTTTATGGTGATGACAAACAGAAAAGAATGATCTGTTGATTTAGGCTGATGCAGCGAATGGTCAAACCAATCAGCTCTCCCATTAATTTCTTCTGCATACTTTGCAGGTGTTCTGTCTGTCAGCATCCTCAGGGTACCGCGTGCTATCACCCCCAAAGACTTAGCGGAAACCACCACCGAAACGCCCATTTATGCTTTTTACATCGGCATTGAAATCATGAACCGCGTATTCAACGACTCTCTCCTCGACCCGAGCTCCAGCTACTTCAAGCAGACATACACAGAAGTCGAACAACTGGTGAGAACTGGGACGAGATCTTTCTTTAAATAACTGAATTAAAGATACACTCCTCATTCAGCGTTGTAGGAAGTTTTTTGTTGTTGTTGCCTGAGGGCAGAGTTAACAAAATCTAACCCTGATTGAAATATTGAGCCATCCTTTACTCTAAGCCTAAACTGAACCTACAACCCAAAGACACTCAGCCATTTCACACTGAATGTCTTTCATGCGCAAGAAAGCTCAGTTCACCTTTAAACTAAAGCAAAGCAAATTATCCACAGTTAGTGAGAACATTAATCTGGTCAAGCCTGAAAGATTTTTATTTATTTATTTATTTTTTACATCCAAAATTAAACTCTCTGTTCTCTCTTTCAGTTGGAAGGCGTCTACAAAAATTGTGACTGTAGCACAAGCAACTCCTACAGGGGAGCATATAACATAAACTTCAGGTATGATTTCTCACAAATGACCTTTGACCTCTGCCCTGTCCACCTACTGAACTCAGCTCCATCTCAGGCAAAAGATGTTATTCATCCAAGAGCACCACAGGGAGACACTTTACAGATTAGAGTGTAATGCACACAAAAATATACCATGACAATATGAACTTCATACTTTCTATGATCCGTTCCATAATCCACTCATTGTTTCATTTTCCTCCCTTTCCTCTTAGGAATGGATCTGTGATTGCAAATGCGACCATCGTGTTTGAAACCAATTTAATCAACGCAGTGGTGGTCAAATACCTATTTGTAAACACCGCTAATTCCAACAAACTTGGTCTCCAAATCAACACAGATTTCACTCTAGGTAATCACATATTTATGTTTTGAGTTTATAAAACCTAACCATTTTGTACTGTCTAGATCTATGAACATTTTTAGGGAATGGATCTGAGTAAAATACACATATTAAGCACAGTTTTGTGCGAATATGTTACATGAAGTTCATCTTTCATTTAAAGTGCATATCTCCACACAGATACAACCACACCAGTGATTGCTCCTCTGCCAACTACCGGCCCTGTCACCACAACACCGTTGACCAGAACCACGCCGGTCTCAACATCTACACCTAGCACGGTCACATCAAGTGGAACCACACCCTTCTCAACATCTACACCTAGCACTGTCACATCAAGTGGAACCACACCCGTCTCAACATCTACACCTAGTACTGTCACATCAAGTGGAACCACACCCTTCTCAACATCTACACCTAGCACTGTCACAGTAAACGCAGCCACCAGCAGCCCCGACGCCACCTCAACCAGTTCCCCACCCAGTTTTACCACCAATGGTGGAAATTCAACCCAAGGAGACAACGGAACAACAACAGTTAATCCGCTAGGCACCAGTCAGTCAGTTAACGGTAACAGCACAACAACAGCAACAGCGGCAACAACAACAAATCCAGCCGGTTCTACCACCACAGACAACATTATCTCCGAACCTGCTATTCTGCCAAGTTCTACTACTGAGTCCACTCCAAAGCCTCCTGCACCAGGGAGTGAGGGAGGGGATTACGTCCCAGCTTGGGCTATTGCGCTGCTGGTGCTGGCTGCCGTCAGTCTCCTGCTTCTCATTATCCTCCTGATCGCGTTGGTGAGTACATTCAGTCTCCGCTTGATTTTGCAAATAGTGGCATCCATAATTAACTAGCATTAAGAGTTGAGAAAGTGAAGAAAACAACCACTGAGTGAAATGTTTTGAGATTAGCTAAAATGTTTAGCTGACACCCCAAAGCCCCAAAAGAACAAAGACCTTCAGCTTGGATGGAACATATTTACACTAGACCTGTATTTCTAAGATTTTAGGACACTCATTTGATTTCACTGAGGTGATTAAATGATTAGGACTAGGCCGACTGACCTCGGAACAGGTTTCCTTGACACAAAACAATGCCCTGTTTATCTAGTCGAAACCTTTGCGCATACTTATAGCAATGCCGCACTGGGGTTTGAATTTAATGTGATATACTTCGTCCCATCTATTCACAGATTGTGAGATGCTGCTGTGTAGAAACGGAGCCCGATGAGGTGGTCCCAGCCTCCGGCATACCATCGGCCCCCGCGGAACCACTGCCTACACCCGTTTACACCCCCCAGACACCCATCAAGGACCCTTTATTCTTCTCAACAACCTTCGTAAGTGCTTATCCAACCTCATGTGAATATAGGATATTTAGTCACTGGTTATGTAACAGGATGTATGCAGTCCTTGATATCTTGAGCTCTGTACACTCCTACTATTCAATTTCACAGTACACAAGTTCATAAGTGTTTCTTAAAAAGTGTTTCTTAAAAAGATTTTTACATCAGCCAAAATTTCTTACTTTTGGTGTTATGTCAGACGTGTAGTGGCATTGAAACATAATCCTTTGCATTCTAAATTTGCCTTGCAGATTCTGTTAGATAAGTCTTGTGTCAGGATGATGCCAATAGCGAGACAGTGGTGTGATGAAGAAAAAAGAGGAAAACAATAGAATAATGTTGTCAAAAAATGAAGATGTTTAGGGTTTATGTTCTGACTGACTTCCTGCTTTCTGCTGATAACATACAAAATCAAAAGCATTGTTTTACTTACATAGCAACAAAAGGGGATCAGACAGGAAACAAAAGAAACACTTTTTTTTTTTTTGAACTATTGAATAGAAGTTCAGATGCTCTCTATTTACAGTATCACCTCTCTCTCTCTCTCTCTCTCTCTCTCTCTCTCTCTCTCACTCTCCCTGCTACTTAACAGGTGCAGCCAGAGTCACCCAGGAGGAATAAAACAGGCATGTACATTGTGAACCCTGAATGATGTGGGGTGTATTAAACAGGTATGTGTGTCCTTCCTAGTCAGAGTTCAGATCAGAGAGCTTATTATTATTATTATTATTATTATTATTATTAATGTTATTATTATTATTATTATTAAATGGGTCAGTATCTCTGGAATTGTTATAAAAATCCCAGACCGACTGATAAGAGGGACATATCCAGGACATATTCTCTTGAGTATAAGGTTAAGAATTTGTTTCTTTATGAGCAGCACAAACGCTGTTCCAGATATAAAGACAAACAAACCAGTTGTACTTAGGAGTGAGCCAAGACAGTGGACGGTCTTGTCTGAATGGGATTCCACGGAATGTATGGGATGACGAAGGACAGCTTTGGAAAACTATTGTATTGAGATCCTAAGATTTTCACAGGCTTAATTTCTTCACTTAAAAAAACAGCTGGATGCTAATGGAGTAGAACCAGTCTTTTCAGGCTAGGCAAACATGACGCGCCACGTGGCATTCGTCCGTGAAATTCAAACAACAGCTGAAGAGCCTTAAGGCAAACGAATGTATTTAACATCGCCCTATTACTATTGTTAACATAAAACAGCACCTCAAACATTCAGTACCGTTATACAATAATTCCTCATCAAATACAGGTAAACCCTCTTTGAAAAGCTGTGACTGGCCATGTATTAGTGATATATGACCATGGCTATTTCAGTTACAATAAACACTTTTTTCTCAGCCAAAAAGGGCCAGATCTCCAGTTTAGCACCGTGGTCCAGATTTAAAGCAGTTCTGCAGGGGCCTGGACAAGGTTGGTTTATCATCTGAGAGGGGCTTCCGTTTGTTAGGCATAATGTGTTCAATATATAATGCTCGAAAGGTCAGTGCTTATGTTGGTGTGTTTAACCAACCTCGTGTAGACACAATGTAGGGAAAACTCTGCCGTATCAAAGGGCCTTGCTTTTGTATGGGAGTGATAGGACTGAACTTATCTTTGTAAAGAGCGTAATTGATCATGTCACACCCACACATAAAATGTTCCAACGCTGCATTCAACTCGCAACGTCTCTGTATTGAAAGAAGTGCCGTTCACCGTGCGCTCACACTTTTACAACGTTTTACACCTTATTATTCGGCTAAATCCTCAAGCGTTCGTATAATTGGACAATTCCCGAGGTATTCTACACGCTGCCCATCAGCATGGAATGCGACCGAAGAACTGATCAAATTTTCTACTGTCAGCAAGTCAAACTGGCCTTCAGAATACTGACCCATTAGAAATCTATTTAATTCTAATTTAATTCTGTTTAAAAGCTGTAGTCATGGGAACACTAAACAAAGTGGTTCACTCCCAGCAGATAAAAAAACCCAGCTGTGTGTTGCTGCGTCATATGTGCGACAGCATGGTAGACGTAACCTGAATCAGATATAGAGCTAGAAAAATAATGACTAATCTTTGTCTTTTTCTCTTTTTCTTCCCCAACAGATTGAAAGAATCTTCTGAAAACAGAAGGATAATAGAATCCGTGGCAAACTTTTTCAGTCAGGAGCGGACTGAGGAAAAAGAAAGACATATGCTGAATGTCACGTACAATGTTTTGCTGCCAAAACATGTAAAATAATTGTTATCCTTTCAATCGTTTTCATCATAAGTCAGTGATGAGGTCTTAAGCTATTTATTACTGAAGTATTTATGGTGTGTAAGCATTGGGAACAATTTCTCTTTCATAATCTAAATCAACTGTTCAATAACAAATACCCAGATATAACCAGGGTATACATTAATACGGCGACAGAGGAGGCCAGTTACTCATACATACATACACAGTCACACACACACAAACACACACTCATAAACGCACACACAGAGGGACACAAGCTATCATACAACCATACACCCACATGCTGAAATGGTAGTATGGATTACATTATCTAAGAATGTATTTTCAATCACACTGCCATACTTTTCAGGCACTGCTGTAAATATGTAGCAGAGATCTGACAGGATTCTGTAAAAAATAAAACATGATGTAGGCTGATGAAGATTTTGAAACCTTGTTTT
>NC_044506.1:8081950-8289450 GCF_902362185.1 Chanos chanos | reverse complement strand
AGCAGGCCCAGTAGATCAGCTCAGGAGCATATGTGAATGATATTAAAGTGCTATTTCAATGCCTGAGCTTCATTTATTTCACAAAGCTTTTTACAAACCATCCACTTCTGACATAACAATGGACTGCCGTGAACCGGCACAGTACTCTTAGATAAATTTAATCTATCGACTATTGACAAGTTAAGATTAAAATTACGCTCAAACTGTAATGGTGATGTAATTCATGATATGTTTGATAAGGTTGATAGAGGGAGAAGAAAAAAAAAAGAAAAAAAAAAAAAAACACCAAGTCATACCATACTTGTCAAAGTTTGAATTTACAGATCTCTTTAATGCTTACAATACACCAAACACCAAATTAGAGTCGTTTTGATCACTACACCTCAGGTTCCTCTGTCGCCATCTAGTGGACATCAGCAGTAACGATTACAAACACAGTGTCACACTGATGGGACTTTTACAGTGAACATGGCCCAGGAGACAAGTGAAGAGTGGCTTTAGTGCCAAAGAGTGCAAAAAAAAACCAAAACAAAAAAAACGTGATCTATAAGTATAAAATACATAAATATGCTGTTTACCAAGACATTCAAAACATACTTATAATTTTAAGTCGTATTAAAAGCCATTCATTTTGTTGGAAAATGAAATTATCAACAGAAAAGGCAAATGTGCTATGATACTGTTCTGTATCATGTTATCAACATGACATACGTGAACAAGGAACATAAAGGAAATTTATGTTGTTGTTTTTTTGTTTGTTTGTTTGTTTGTTTTTTTGTTTCATGTTTTACCGTCACATACTGAGTGCATTTTCTGGAACAGTTTGTTTATTAGTTTTCTGTTATTAAATTGAAAGATTTCTCAGTGAACCTGAAGAAATCCAAACCAGAGCCACTAGGAAAGATTCTAAAAGGCTACTGTTAAATCACAATTTTTTTTTTTCACAGTAAAAAATTAAGCAGCCTACCACAACACTGTGTACTGAAAAACGTTAATGTGACATGCTAAATAAATAAATACATACATAAACAAACAAAAAGAAGCTCCCCTATTCCCTCTGAATTCCAGTTTAAACCATTATACTGCTCCGTGCATTGGTGGGTCAGTCGAATGAAAGAAGTTAAACAGCTGGGACTGAACGGCTGATGGATTGTCAGTGTTCTTACAGAATAACTTGACCATAGCGCTTAAGTTGTTTACGGTTACAGCTGGATAAGTTGAATATTCATCAAATGCCCTTCATAATAATACACAGAATTGTGGTGTGGTTTGAGAGGTCGTAACAGTTACATCACCTACAAGAGAATAGATGAAACTCATATTTTACATTATGTCACATATTTTACACATTTTACATCTATCTCTTTCACGTTCTTACTGCGTGTGACTAGTATTCTACATAACATTTGGAAGAAATTCCAGAGACGGTGAGAAAAGTCTCTGACTCTTTTACTTTACATGATATTCTCTGTTACCCAGAATTCATTGTTGTGTTCTCAGACATGGATTCAGTCATAAAAGTTAATGACCATATATGGCAGTGGTCAGGGAGACAACTGTGAGAGCTGACTTTTAGAATGGTCACAGAAAGCTTATGATGGTGTCCAGCTGAGTCCACGGTCAAATTATGGACCCTTTAAGACGAATTCACATCATTTGAGGTGTAATAAAGTTATTATCCTTATTTGGATGAGACCTTTATATCAAACCAAGTTTCATAACCCATTGAAAAGTCCCCGTTGGCTTCCTATTGCCCCCTCCTCACTCTGGTCGCTCAGGGCTGGGCCTCCTCTATTGAGTCTATGGGCTCCACCTGGGGTTCAGTGGGTGGAGTTTGAACATCTTCAGTGGGCTGTGGCTCCGTAACCACCACCTCCACCTTTAACGAGAGAGAGAGCGAGAGAGAGAGAGAGAGAGAGAGAGAGCACAGGTTTGAAAAATGAAGGTAACTTTACATGCTTTTACTCTTTTGGCCTTAAACGTAGTCAAAACAGTACAACACCAATACATCACGACCATTGCGACTACAGATGAGATGAGAATGCTTCTAGCCTATCACCGTCTGATGTTTGCACTGTATCTTATATTTTATATATTTATATCTTATATCACATATTTTTGAAGCGTAGCACAGGCGCCGTTACACTCAACGCGTCGGTCTTTTTGCGCTCGCGAGCCGTGACGTCACCACGGCGCCATAACCGTTGGTACTCCCGTTTGACTCGCCGCGTTCTTCTCCTAAACGGCAGGTGTCGCTGCTGAGAAAAATACAGTCTACGCCGCTCACTTTCGCCGAGGTCCGTCCAAAGATAAATTTGTGGCTACGCCACCGGTCGTAGAGACGCGTGTAACGACGGACCCGCTCACAGATTCTCGCTTCCAGGTCGTCCGTTTTGCACACGCGCCAGCAGCGTCGCGCGTGCCAGGTCACAATGACTGAGAGGTGAGCGACTGGCTGAAATGACGCCAAAGCGCGCCGCCTTGACGTCACATTGACGTCACTTTTGGCACACGCCGCCGTGCGCGAGGGTGCCAACGGCGAGCGTCAACTAGGCTTAACGCAGCGGATACAGCAGGTGTTTCCTGTACCTGAGTTGGACGAGAAGGCGCGACCACAACGGGCTCAACCACAGGACTGGTCACAGGGCTGGGACTGGCGGCTTGCTGAGTCACCACCACACTGGGCAGCTAGAGAGAGAGAGAGAGAAGGAGAGAGAGAGAGAGAGAGAGATAGAGAGAGAGAGACATAGAGAGAAAGTTTATCAGTTCAGTAATGTACACCTGCTTTTCAGATGATTTCATTTTTAACTGCTTATGCGCACAGGAAATGCTCCAGACTGGCTGCAAAGCAGTGGCGTACGGCAAATAAGCTGTCATTTCATTCCTCATTTCTCATCAACTGGGTCGAGTAAACTGATTTCTGTACCTTTTACTGTGTCTGGAGACGACTGAGATTTCTTTGTGGTGTTCCTGCGCGCACGAAATGACAAACGACATCTAGTTGGCGTGAGAATAAAGGAGCTCACCTGGAGGCCCCCTTTGGCCAGCACTCTCAGTCCAAACAAGATAACTGTGATGCAAATCGCTAGCTCCACAACCAGGAACAGAACCAGAGTGGCCAGCAAACCGTCAATCAAGAGCTACACCAGTCAGCGCCAAAGACGGAGAGAGAGAGAGAGAGAGAGAGAGAGAGAGAGAGAGAGAGAGAGAGAGAGAGAGACAGAGAGAGAGAGTGTGGAGCTAAAATTATTAAGTCTAAAACTCATTCACTGTTTTCCTCCGTCCAAAATGCACTTTTAAATCTACTGCAAACATCTAAAATCTTGACAGCCTCGGCTAAAGTTTCATAACACTACAATCATTTGGTAGTTTAGCTTATGTGCCAACCTAATCGGATATACAGGAACGCGGTAACCATAGCAAGAAAAGATAAACTTGTATACATGCATATTTCATGAGGATTCATGAGTGGAGTCATATAATGTTAATGATTAATTATTACACTCAGTGACAGAGGAATTCGGTGGAACATTTCATGTACGTGCCTGTTTTTTTTTTTTTTTTTTTCAAATTACTGGTCCAAAGTGCAAAACTGCCAACACAAAGACGCAACCTCCGTATCAGTAAAGCAAAAGCAGCTTGTCTCAGAAGTAGACAAATATGACAAGAAAAATGGTGCCAAAACAAGGGACTGACGCAACTATGTCACATATGTCTCATATCTCCAAAGTATAGTTGATGCAAAATAAATTGGTGTTTTACTGCGTTGGAATTTAAGAAATAAAAAAAAAAAAAAAAAGATTCCAAATAAGATGCATGACGATAAGGACCATATGGTTATACATGTCATTTCTTTTCTTATCTTAGTTATAGATCTCAGCTCTTAGCTAAACTCGGTTGTGCTGTGGTATTAATGGAACAGACAATACTCTGAAAAAGAGAAACTTATTGATTTATATATAACATTAAAGATGCAAATTACTTACTTTACAGTTTCTTTCGACCGTATAAGTGCATTTCCTGAAACAATGTTGTTGCTTTGGAAGACAACAGACAAAAAACACACAAGTTGTTTTCTTTTTGTTTTGTTTTGGGTTTTTTTTTGTTTTTTTTGTTCTTTTTTTTCTTTTTTTGCAAAAGAGTGAATACATTTGCAAAAATTGACCTCTGAACTGTTCAAGCTGTTACAGTTTTTTTGAATGATCTATTTTTAAACGAGTTACTGACTCAATTAGTCATTCGAGATTCAAAAAACATGTACCAAGTGCAAACTGACTGCTTTTGAAAAACAATCAATTCTAGACAAGCAATCAAAGCAACACACTTGATATTAATTACGTCAATCACGAATCACAAACAAAATGTAGTACTCTCGTAGGATACTTAAAATAAACAAGGTAAATAAACAAAAGCAGTCTGCGTAGGTTCCATATTTGAGAACAATTATGTAAAAAAAAAAAACTATTTAAAACACAGATAACAAAATAATAATAAAAAAAAGATTACACCATGAATTGTAAACAAAATAGGATAATATGGATAATTCCATGAAAATCAATCAAATCAACCACATCAGGTTTGAACAGGAAGAATGCAAAAAAAAAAGAAAAAAAAAGAAAAGGAAATTGCTTGTTTCTTCCCGCCAAGGTAAACTTAACATTCTCACGTAAGACCTTAAATAGGCTATGCATTAGATTACTGGTGTAGTGTAAATAAACCAAAGACAAACTGTCTCTTGGAAGGCGTTTGTGAGTGGATGTTAAAGTAACTGTCTGCCCGTTCTCTCTCTTTCAAAGCCACTAGGGGAGTTATCAAAGAACTGCTGGCCGGGCAACGGAGCTCAGAGTGGGATGATTGCATAGAGGTTCAATTGTTAAAATCTTAGATAATTTACCTGTAGCACACTGTGGGCTATCTACTCACATATGACCCAAAAAAGAGGATCAAACTCTTTGCTTTAAAGAGGGCTTCCGTGTGTTGTGGTCAGAATGCATGGCTCTCGTGACAATATTATTTATCCAGAACATTTCGCAAACCTCTCTGAGGAGCAAAAACGACCTTGTCGTCTGTCACTTTGTTTGGGCCTTTGCTAAAGACTGACGTTATCTCTTAGCTAGTGTTCCCTTCCTCATGCGTCTGCGTTAAACATGGTTAAGCCACATCTCAGGACCTCCTGCTTCCCGTTTCTCATCACCAGCGTCCAAGTCATTCTACAAAGTCTTTCTAAACCACCCTACACAATTCTAAACGACCATTCCAAATTTAAGACGGGTCAGATAAAGAAATCCCCCTTTCTCTCCCATCTCCACCACTCTCTATCCATTACACAACCACAGGGTGAAGGAAGATTTGTTTCCACTCCAATCCAGGGTTCCTTATCTGTGATTCAGTTTCCCTTTAAGTAACTGAATCAGCTGTGTGTTGGAACGAGCCTCCTCGTATGTTAATGCAATGATTCAAAACAGCGCAGTAATCTCCACTCATACTGCCCCCCCCCCCCCGCCCCTCGTGTTGTGATAGTTTCTCTCTCTTATCCTCTGTCATGACCGACTTTTTTTCACGTCTCAGTGCCAACCAGCGTCAGTCCTAACGTGGAGACGTTCGGCTCAGTAACATGCTTTAGTTGAACGTTTTGCACTTTGGTACAGTCCTTTGAAAATGCATCGAGGCAATTTGTTAGTGGAGGAAAAAAAAAAAAAAACTGTAAAACAGCCCAAAGAGTCTGTTACCTCA
Source organism: Chanos chanos (assembly GCF_902362185.1). Lineage (NCBI taxonomy): Eukaryota > Metazoa > Chordata > Actinopteri > Gonorynchiformes > Chanidae > Chanos > Chanos chanos. The sequence continues at coordinate 8,283,717 of NC_044506.1, read as the reverse complement.
GAAAAAGTGTCAAACTCTACTTCTCACACCTTAAATATAATAAATATCTAAAATATATATTTAACATAAGATCTTAAACTAGTCTTAACAATGTCTCTCTAATACCAACATGCAGTCTCTTTATTTCTGTATGTGTTATATCATTATGTTTTGATTTAGATGTATTTTGATTTAGGTTGTTTTACACCAGCCTCGGAGTAACTTGTGAGTAATTCTCCCTTGTCACGTGGAGTAACATGAGGGGAATACTGAATAAAATACCTTTTCCTAAAACTGCTTCTAAACTGAAAGGGTCAGCATACACTGAGCCTGTTGTTCTCCTTCATAAGAGTGAAGCGTAGGTGTGTTTACCACAGCGTAAATCTCCAGCCTGCGGCAGTGTTCGCAGTGGTAGGAGTCCTGGCGGTAAGGCAGGTGCCTGGACAACAGGCCCAGGGCCGCGGTGGTAAAGGCCGCGCTCACCAGATGGAGCACCAAAGTTGTTTTCACCTTTCACAAGAAAGAAAGGAGCTCTCAGCGACGCAAAACACCCCATGACACACTCTTCAGTGCAAACTTCAAAACACCAAGCATTCATTTTGGACGCAAAGTTAACTGGCGAATGAAATGAATTTTTTTTTATTCCTAAAGCACCCTGTCCCTTTTTGTATTGCGTCGTACAAACAGTTTTATGACTTTTCCAAATTACTCCCTTTCTCTGGAACATAATCAGTGATATCTATGGATGGAAATCAAGAGGTATCATAAAATAACACCCATCGATTGGTTTATTGACCGAGATCCTGACTCACCCAGAATAGAGAGGGTTTTCTTCCAGTGTGAATCAGGACAGACCCTGAAGCAATAAGCTGCAGGAAGAAAGCCAGAACTCAGTGAATTATGTCACATTAACACACACAAATTCTACAGAATGGGGAGTATCCGGAGAGAGTTCTGGATGATTCAACCGTAACACATTATCTACTTCTGAGCAACTAGTTTTAAGCACTTTCATATAATCCTCAATGAATATCTTAGGCACTCATCACAGTGCCACCTAGTGGTTGACATTTTGTGAATATACTGACAGATCATAGCTTTTTCAGCAACATCCAGGAAGCTGATACATATTACTGGTGCTTGAGGCTGGTTCTCCATTAAGTTTTAACTGGTATAATTCATTTTGATGACTATATGTTATCAAACTGTATCTCCCAGTTACTTTGTCCTGTCTCTGGTTAGATTCAAGAGTAACCCACCTGAACAACTATCACCAGTAGGGCGATGAGGTCTGCAGTGAAGTGGATCTCATAGATTTGGAGAACAGAGGCACTCAGACACAGGGTCAGAACGCCAATGATGATCTGAATGGACTAAACAAGAGAACTAAATGCATTCAGTAAAATGATATTTTTTAATGATCATGTAATAATTGAGTTATAATCCAACGGCAACAATCATCATCATCATCATCATCATCATCAACACCACCATCATCATCATTATAATGTGGTATAAATAATAATAAAAAAATTAAAAGGTTTCATGCAATAAACACAAAGCAAAAGACTAGGAATATTAAGGAATCTTAAAGGTTTTGTTCGGCTGAATTTGATATTTAATGATGATGTCTTGAAATGTATTTAAGAAAGCTTTGGAATGCATAAAACATCCTGGATGGTGAATATACCATAACTTCACGACAAACACCAAAATTTCTGTTGGTAGAACTATTACATGGTAAGAATGATTTATTGTCCCTCTATATTTTCTACAATATTAGAGCTTTGTCTCTCTCTAGTGTTTCTCATAGGTGTTGCAACCGCTACTTACCCCCAGAGTCTTTGGCTCCACCTTTGCGAACGTCCTCACCTGTGTTGGGCTGAGGTTACCAGGAGGAGGGGTGGGGCCTTGACTCGCAATCCCCATGCTGCTGTTGTCAGGAGGCGGGTGTGGGTGGTGTGGGTGTGGCTATGTAAACACTGGAGCTCAGGGTTGCAGTGGTGGGCGTGATGTTGGGAGATCGGCTGTGTTGGAGGGAGAAGTTAACTGGGCGACGAGTTAAGAGTCAGAAGGAGGGTAAGGGATGGTGGGCGGCAGGATGGAGAATGTGGCTGAAATGACAGAGAGAGAGAGAGAGAGAGAGAGACAGAGAGAGAGAGAGAGAGAGACAGAGAGAGAGAGAAAGAGAGAGAGAGAGAGAGAGAGAAAGAGAGAGAGAGAGAGGAGTTGAATGGGGTGGGGGAGGACTACTGGGCACACATAATAAATAGAGTTGGACAGTACGAATATTACAAAACAATAGGCATTTGAAATAAACTGACATTTAACCGTGTTTTAAATGTGGGGAAAAGTTTACCCCAAATAAATAAATAATAAAATAATATGAGTGAGTAATAATAATAATGATAATAATAATAATTTGCTATTCTTGCAAGGAGAATAAATGTGAAAATAAATTAGTATTTTCTATGATTAAAGTAAAAGTGCAAATTATTGCATCTCGAGCATATATACTCTACAGTCTGTGTATTAAATTGCAATAATCATTTGATATCAAACTGAATGCTCTAATAAATATGTATTTGGGACGAAATTCAGGCGCAGACATACAACGAAATATGACCGCATCCATTCCCTGCAGGTCTCTGCCCCACTGCATTGCCGTGGAACTTTGTGTTAAAAAAAAAAGCTCAGAATCACGTCTGATGGATAAGACACCATGTTCCAACCAGAAAACAGATTCACAGATTCAAAAACCGCAAACGTACGATAGTTTCAATCGCTTTCAAGCTGAACATAACAATTTGGCTAAGTTTAGATGAACGTATTTTATTATCATGTCCCAGACAGACTGCAGTCAGGTCGGTCATATATGCAGCGTTGCTTACCTCTAACCGTTCAAGATCAATCGTTAAGATTCGTTTCCTTATCTTTTTTTCACGCTTTTGTACAGCGAAAAGACCCGTGTCGTAGTCCTAATGCAGTGCTTTTGCTTAGAGGGGCAAAGTCAATAGGCGTGTACCAGTATTATGCCGTATTGAGAACGAGGATGCTCCGCTCCGGAATGTGAAGAGTGTCTCTGTATGCCGCGGTGCGCCGGCAACTTGCATGACTCATGCTTTTTTTAGATTTGCTGAGCACTGCAGTCATTGCGATGCCTGTCAAAGTCATGTCTCAGCCTACTCCCCTCATTTGAGTTATACCTATATGATCGTGTCACCAGTAGGCTACGTTAAGCATTTTTGGAGAAGATATCTGGATATGATAAATTATGATGAAACCTTTCGACAGAAAGTATTAGAAATACATAACTGCTCGGTTCGCAGACAAGTAAATAAATCTATCTTAATTATTTCTCAGCCGCATTTTTCTTTCGAAACACCGGTCCAGTAGGTCAGTTTAAAGGACAGCTAACGATGTCAACTGTTTATACGCCGTTCCCAGCCGTCCGGGCTCAGACATTCAAGATAGGCCACCGAAACTCAAGGACACACTCTGCGCAAAGCGGCGGACAGGTGTTGTGGTATTCTGCGCAGCTGGAAGGACAGCAGGAATTGTTTGTAGAAGTTAAAGTGTCTCGAGTGTTTTACGCTCTTAAAAAACGAATATATTACACTTTGACAATATGCATGCATAATGTCACCGGCGGACAAGGTGGTGATGTAGTAGGACAGCACAGGAAAACTGTTACGTGTCCCCCGATGAATGCAGCATCCATATATACCGTGGTCAATACATCACCACGGTTAGCTTTACAAGCACTACAGGTAAAATAGATACGGTACCTTCAAATGGAACGACAGCCTTAAAAAGTCTTTGCGGAGGACACAGGAGCGGTGCGGATCTCCTTTTCCATTGCTGCAGGGTGGGGCACGGGGTTCTGGAGAGTGAATGAGCGAGTTTGAGTTTGGGTTGGGGAGGGGTGCCGGAGCCCCATTTACTACTTCAGAATAATGAGAGTGAAGTTCATTCTAACAGGCGTGGCGTCGCATGGTCTGACAAAGTATGACTGAGTGTGATTCAAATCCAAGGGACAATAAAGATCGCAATGTTATTTATTAGTATTAGGGTGGAGTGTGGAGTTATTCTCTCAGCAGAAATAATGGGATACACGAACTGATGTTGCACGTTTTTAGGTCATCTCTATTCGTTTATGAGGTCTGCCATCTAGTGGTAAAAGAAGGACATTTCTGACAACAATCAAATCAGAGTAACACATCGTTTTAAATGACTGTTTTATTTTTGAAAAGAGATTGTATAAAAATAAAGATAAAATCACTTTTTAAAAACATCACTTCAGGTGATACCGTTGACTGCAGTTCCAGTTCTGATTGACAGACGACCATGAAAAACATTCTTACCTCAATTACAAAATGCTCTGTTGGCACTCTGTCACAGATCATTTTCATAACGGCGAATGTCTTTCCAGTTAGTACCATCAAATTGTATAAATTAGGTCCACAGTGTATCAGTACCAATGCCTGGTCAACGTACCACTGATTTAAAATAAAATACAAAAAGAAGTTAAAATTACACATGTATTATTATGCAGCCGTCAAAAAACACAGATCCTTTTCCACGGTGATGGTTACTGTACCACAGAGTTGAATATTTTTAGTCCTTGATATTACTGTGTCTTTGTGAGACAATCAGAAACCCAGCATAAACAGGAAACATCTGACAGAAGAGGAGAAAGTTTAACTTGTATGATTTTTTTTTTGTCTTACTACATACATCTGATGATTATTAGCAGAAAAAGACATTGCACATTTGAAACAATTTCAAAACAAAAAAACTGTCACAAAAGCCAGGACAGAATAGCTTAAAAAGTGATATTACAAAATATTTTACTGGAGTAAACGATTCATTTCTGCAAGTCTCGGGTTTCCATTGATTCTGTTTGAATACAATTTGACTTTAAATTTTAATGAAGCATTAAATTAATTCAGGGAATTCAATTTATTAATTCCATCCACACTCATGTTTAAATTATACTCCCTCTTCAAATGGACAAAAATCCAGCTACATTTTTCATATTTATTAGTCCTACAGTATATATTATCTTTTTTTTCTTTTTTTTTTAAACTTTTTTGTATTGTTTTCTGAAAGTGGTTTCAGGAAGGCAGAGAAACATTTGTCTCCTTCAGATACTCCGTACTTTGTTGCTTATCGACAAAAAATTGAGAAACATTGGGGAAAAAAAAAACAGACTTTTAATTTACATTTCAAAAATATGCACGTAATGTACAATACACACCGAGAAATTACAACTTATGTAATTACAAGAAAAATATCAGTTCCTCACAGTTCTGTCCAACTGATGAAAATGTGCAGTGGTACCACAGTTAGTTCCATAGTGGTGATATGGACTGTCCTAAGACTGGTGCTTAACTCAGGGGAACGATTCCCATAGTACATAGTGGTTGAGAAGGGCAGTGAGTGGATTGGTGATACAGGTAAAGTCTTAGGACAGCTCAGCATTGGTTACAGCATTCGAAACAGCTAGAAAATGACCAAGTAACGTCACAGGTTCAGACATCAGATGGGCGTGTTAGGGAGATGCCCATTAGAACCACTGAGTGAACCATTGCTGATGGAAATGGGCGATTTCCCGTTTTGGGCCTGTCCGTTTTGCGCCTGACCGTTGCACTTGGCGGTACGAGGCGAATGGCCTTGCAGGGATTCCCTCTCTTGGGGGGTGGCCGCCCCCGTGCCCCTCTCGGCATCCTTACGGGGGCAGACCTGAGTTATGGTCCTGCCGCGACAACGCTGCCTCAGACCGTACAGCGCGATGGTTAGCAAAATGCTAATGCACAAAGCTAGCAGCACGGACACCACCACCAGCTCCTGCAGGTAGCTCGGCTGGGTGCCGTGCAAGGGCTCTTCTCCGACGCTGTCACGCGGTTGCTTCGCCTGCGAGGAGTCAAACCAGAGGGTGAAGTTCCGGCCGGTGCGGCGGGTGGAGCCCGCGTTGGCGTCCTTTTTGGTCACGGCCAGTTCCGGCTCTTTGGCTCTGATGTCCGGCTGTTTAGGAGGGACCGACCTGGGTGTGGGGGCTAACTTCCCTACCTCAACAGTGGCCTTGCCCTGGTGCCGGGTGGTGGTCGGGGGATGCAGGGTGGTGGAACTCTTCTGTTTGACCTGGTAGATGGCCAGGGTCTGCTGAAAACCGTTTTCCTCGGCCTGGCACATGTAATGTCCCAGAGTGATGGGCGTGGCCAGAAACTGGAGGCTGCCGTCCTGTTGTTTCAGGTAAAGGTCCGGCGAGAGCCTGCTATTGGGCCTTTGCCAGTGTCTGGTGGCCAATCGTGACGCCTCTGGACACTTCAGTCGCACCACTTCGTTCAGGGACACCAAAACCAGCTCACAGGAGGCTGCAAGAGATCAGTCAATCAGAAACCACTCAGGACTCGGGTCTCACTGACTACAAAACCCTACACAGATTACGCATCTGTAACAATGGGAGAACAATTAAATTGGCCTCACAGTCATTCTACTGTCCCATCAGGAGCTGTTTTGAGAGCAGGAATGAACTTTTGACTTTACAGGGTACTATCTAGATAGAAAGGCCTGCCAAAGGACGGATTTCACAGTATAAATGACATGTTAAATTTCAGTAACACTACTATACTCCTCTTGGTAGGACAGCGCAGTGACTGTGTTTTGTTCAGTGCACAAAACGTACAGTAACACTTATGTCTCTCACAAAGAGAATGTTCTGTGGATTAAAATAAACTACTATGGTACTTCCCAATAAATTCTAGATAATGGGAACTACTACTGCCCAAGCATCCACACAGTGCCAACAAACAAACAAATAAATAAATAAATAAATATCGGGCAGGCATTGTGTTTTCTCAGAGTGACGAAGGACCGTGTACCCTAAAATACCCGACTGTCACGCAATAGCGATCCAGTAGTACTCTGGTGTTGGGCCACATACCTGCAGTGGGTCTGGATGACCTGGGGGTGACAACAGGAGGAGCTCGACATGCCACTGAGACATTCCCTCCATCGACATCCTGACCACTAGAGAACACGAGGCATGGGTGTGAGAGAGAGAAAGTGAAAACCAAGCACAGGCCATGGAACGCAATCACTAAAATATTTACGATTTCACATTTTTATAATACGACCCCCTTTCAAGGACGAAGGCTGCAGGGAGGGGACATAAGGGTGCTTAAGTTCACTGACTCCAAAGTACTGTTTTGCACGTTTGTTTACCTTGACCTTTAGCTTATCTGAATTAACTAACCTATCCAATCGCCAAAGCCCTGATTAGACAAATTAAGCGTGCCGCAATAGATGCGTCCATGACCGCGGGGTGTCTAACGCCCAGGCTGGCGAGCACAGCTTCGGGATACTCACGTGCTGCCCTGGATGGTGGAGACGTCGGCACAGAGGCCGCGAGAATGGTCCCAGCCGCAGAACGGGTCTCGGGCCAGCACGCACTCGGCACAGTTCGGGTAGAACGAGCAGTTTGACAGCGGTACCCGGGTCACTCCCTCGGACGTACCGATAAACACCGATCCCTGCGAAGAAAAGGGTGGAGTTTGTAGTCACAGATCAAACTGGGAGGTCAGGGCTGGATCAGATGTTTAAGTTGGGATCAAGCCTGACCGTTTAGACAAGCGCTTCACAGAACCAATAACAATGAACTTTTTTCTCTGCTGAGTAGTGATGTGAGAGTTAATAATGCAGGGCACCTTTTCTGCTCTTCCAAGAAATGAATGCATTTAGCTTTACAGGACACACATTCATTGCTCAAAGGGTCCCTCAGGTGACGCACTCGTAAATAGAAGGATTATGAATAAAATCTATGTTCTTTAACGATGAAGGATGCCAAATAATGTACAACAAAGGACATATGCTACGATAAACGTTAACAAGCTTTCCAAGAAGTGCTTAATAATGTGGCGCACACAAACACACACACACACACACACACACACACACACACACACGCACACACACACACACACACACCGTATAAATAAGCTTAACGGACTCTACACTCAATGTACAGGTCACAGATCAGTAAGCATGTGTGCGGGTAATCAAGGCTAATCTCCACCCCAACGCAAACAAAACGGCTAGCAAACCCCAATCTGACAAACCAAAATACCTTCTAATAGGAAAAATGAACGAACTACCTGCACATCACATTGACCTCATCTAAATCATATTAGTTATTATTTAGCAATTCAAAAAAGAAAGGTGTTTACCTAGTTCCTAACATTCGTCCAGGTAATACATTTCAGAGCATTGGGAACAAAGGTTTTTCACTTTAAGGTCAAGGTCAAGGGTAAAAAAAAAATGAAGCAAATACATATATTTTTTGATTATGGGAACCAAACAGTGTTTGGACAAGAGAGAAAAGTCTATGCACATCCTCAGGAACTGATTATTAGACAAAGAGGGAAAGGAAGGTGTACCTTCAGGAGGGACAGCAGAAGGTTCTTCATTGGCTGTGGTTGCCTGAACACTTGCACCTCCTCAATGATGTGGGCTCCTTCCTCCAAAAGAACTGCTTTATGGAGGTATCCCAACTCTGGATGGAGGGATAATGAAAGGAAAGATTAGAGCAACCCCTGAAAGATTAGAGGGACCCTTCAGGTTGTGGTGAGACCTTCTTACTTGTGAAACTAAAGGTCTACACTGAAGGATATCTCTCTCTCCCACAAAACACTGTATTTTAAAGGATTCTTTAATACTAGAACTTGTTTGGATTCAACGTTTACATTTGGAGAAAGACCACAGTGTGTCGCCAGTAACATATCTGTGAAGTATCCCTGTTTCAGGAAGTTTGGGTAAAAGACCTCAGATTGAAATGATCCTTTAATGTCTAACCATCTGACTCATACCAAAATGTAACTTTTTTTTTTAAAGACTGGCCAAGACAAAGCGTCTAAACGTTTCTTTTTTGGTAATATGAATGTTCGAGTTTGAGTATATTTCGGATCGCCGCCCCCTGGTCATTTCCTCCCTGTAAGCACTCTCACCTGTAAGCAGGTAGAGGACGGTGTGCTCCTTGCCGTTAGCTGCCCGTACCCTCTGAGCGGCGATGTTGCTGTAATCCTGGTCGGCCGACGCCAGGGTGATGCGTCGTTTCGTAGGCTGTACGCTGGCATCGGCCAGAAAATTCTCTTTCACAAAACGCAGTGTGTTGTCTGAGGCGTTGTGGAGGCCACACTGCCAACATATAAAAAGAGAGAGAGAGAGAGAGAGAGCGAGAAAAAGAAACCAAAAAGTAAATCAAACATGTTTAATTGATCACAAGGCTGAGTCATAACTTAAAATTGAGCGACTTAAAACTGAAAATATACTTTACAAAAATCCATCAGGATATGGAGCTAGCACCATGGCCTCAATTCAGCACTCAAGCCCTGGAAGCTTAACTATATACGCAATTATCTACTACCTCTATGTCATTACTGTCAGCTGGATAATCAGGTGATATGAGTTCATTATTAATTAGTATTAATAGAATTAATGATCTAGAATGTTCTTTGGACACAGGCCCTACAAGAGACACTTGCCTCTCCAGGATTGGCTATTTTCTCCTGTACACGCGTGGTCCATCGGAGGCTGTCTCTGTTTAGAACTTTGTAATTCCCCGAAAAAACTGCCTTGATGTCACCAAGACTGAAGGCACAGACCGCTGACCGTCCTGAATTTATCGGCCTGGCCAAAGGGAAAAAAAGAGAGAGGAGAGAGAGAGAGAGAGAGAGAGAGAGGATGGAGTTTAGTTGCAGATGTTACTATACCTGAAGATGTAGTTAGTCAAAGCTCAACAAATTCCTCATAATTCAATGCCTGATTGCAGAATATTAGTAAAACTAATCTTCATATGTTGTCTGAATCTGTTTATCAAACATCAGCCAACAGATAAAAATAAACGGCAGTGTGCTTTTATTATGTTTTTCATTTCTTACCACTGAGGTCTGAAAATGCCATAGAACAGTGTGTCCTCGTCAGAGGCGCCCTCTGGTGGTGAGAGGGTGAAAACGTCCTGGAGGACATTGTAAGGCAGTTCTTTCTCAGCTTGGCAGAGGAGCTGAGCTTTGGCAAAAGTTGTCCAGCGCTTCTGCAGGGTGCGCTGGCCTCCCACATCACTCTGACAACCAAACAGACACATTACTTACAAACACTCACACGGAGAAACTTGAAGACAGAGACTTTACAAAGATTACTGTTACTCTCACTCAAACCCTCAAGCACACATACATGCATACAGACGGGCAGGAAAAATTTACTTAATTCTTTGCTTTACCGTGCAGACTTGTGCGATACGTGACACGGTGAACTTTTCGAGAAAGTCGTACTCTCGGCCGACCTCGCTGAAGAAGAAATAGACCTTCTCCTCACCTCGCACGAACGCAGAACTGATGAAGGTGGGTTCTGGGATAGGCAGAGAAGAAAGAGAGAAACTATGAACTTTTGAAAAGGACTGTTCCAGAATACAAGAGTCTACAGCTGTGTTTCCAGATGCCTGGAACGTTGAAAAAGTGCTTCGCAAAACCATACACTATAACAATTAACCTCATTAACAAACTGGGTTTTGTCATCTGAAGTACGTCAAGTCTTTGATAAATATCCGCACGACAAATACTTGCACTAAATACAATACAAATGGTGTCTGAGACAAGAGAAAAATGAAAAGAGCACTGAGTGATGGACGTGATTAAGAGCAACAGTCGTTTTAATATCTTTACACAGCAGAGCGGACGCACCCTCTAACCACCCCGGCGTGTCATCCAACTTCAGGTCAACATGACTGCCCTCGCTCAAGTGTCGGGAGATGACTGGCCGATTGCCCATGTAATCAGCAACTGTCCCTGTGTACAGCTCTCCATCTGAAACACACACATATACGCACGCACGCACACACACACACACACACACACACACACAAACACAAACACACGCAAACACACACATATAGCCATTTATATTCATTGTTTCCATACATAGTTTAATTCTATTGCACCAGAATAAAAGCCCTGTGTTCTTCTGCTTTTTCCAATCCTTGAAACTTTTTTTTTTTTTTTTTTTGTAATGATATAATCCGTGTGTTTTGAGACGGCTGACTTGTTTCTATAACCATGTTAGTTAAACTAAAAGTCTGCGGTGAACTCCCCTACCCTACATTTAAATAAACAGACAAACTACAAGGCCAATTAGATAATGGGATCCAGCGCAAAAGCTAGTTACCTTTCAGTCTGTCATTTTCAACAGAGTTTATGTTCCAACAGATACTGGAGTCGTATCAGAAATGAGGGGGTTTTGAGTGATATTTAGTCAAATGATACGGAGCAATCACTGTCAGCACATTTGGTGAGAGAACGGCGTTAAAATGAGGCGCAGAATGTGAATTTGAACGGTCAGGTGTAAGTCACATGTTACCCACCTAAAGATAAGTAGATCAAGAGAGGAGCTTAAAGCCAAGAGGATTAGGGGTGTCTGCGCTCTCTTTATTACACACTCGCTCGCTAACTCTCTCTCACACACACACACACACACATTACAAGCATGTATACATACATAAAAAATGACACGCAAGCCTGATTACCCATGCACGCACACTCACATACGCGTGCGTGCGCGCACACACACACACACACACACACACACACACATTAAAAAAATTACATTATTTCATCAGCGTTGTTCCCCTGCACCTCCTTGGCACTCAAACCCTGCGAGTGAAGAGTGACCTTACCCACAGTGATGGCAATGTTCTTTTGATAGGGATCATATGGGCTGCGACCTCTGCCTTCTTCAGGTTTCCCGCTGGGGCCCGTTGCCAAGGCGAAGTTCTGAGTGTTCTAAAAAAGAACACAGAGACGCAGCATCAGGGACAGGCCCTCTCATTCATCTATTAGAGATGGAACCCACTCCAATAAACACCTCCATGTCAGGGTTTCGCCGCGCCATCGTTCGGTGCCGAGAGACCCGGTTGCGTGACATGGATTACTTCTTCAACGTATAAAAAAGCACGCACATGCTCTTTTCCATCACATCACACACACACACACACACACACACACACACACACAGGCACAGCAGCTCAGTCAACGAAGCACGAAACCATCAGTGAGATTGCCGTGCACACATGAGTGGATTAGATATTGACTGCTGGTGTGTGAAGGACTAGCACGCATGTTTCTGAACTAAAAGGTGCACATTAACACAACTGAGGGTAATGAACTGAATGTGAGTTGACACAGGGTACCAGTGATGCAATTAGATTTCAAATTTACCCCAAAGACAAGTCACCAGATCAAGTCAGGACACACACAGGATAGGAACGAGCGAGAGAGAGAGAGAGAGAGAGACAGAGAGAGAGAAAGAAAACGACAGCAAGGAGACAAGGGCAAAACAGAGATCAAGAAAAGAAAAATCAAAAATGTTACTATGGTTACACGGTGGAGGATCAGAGAGGGAAAACAAATGCAAAGAAAAAAAAAAACCCACAGAGGTGGTTGGGTGGAAAATGGAACCTACAAGAAAGAGGAATAAGAGAGAGAGAGAGAGAGACAGTAAACGAAGAATGGTGATGGTGATGATGGAAATGAAACAGGAGAAGGAGCGTGAAACAGAGGGGCGGAAGGCTCTTACGATGTATGTGCAGCGTGGACTGAAGGCAAATGTTCCGCAGGCATACATGTGAGTGGAGTTTAGGACCTGGAGCACCCTCACAAAGTTTGGGCAGTCTGTCTAAAAGGGGGCGGAGCAAAGAGAAAACAGTGTCACCAATGATGTTCTGTTGCTCTGATCTCATTAACGCAGCTCAACAAGACACACGGAGCATAACACAGTTCACTCTCTCATATATGAGCAGCTCTTTCGATAGTTTACCTGAGGTCACACACAGAAAAACAACCTTAAACCTACCCAGCTGAAACCACATACTAATGAATGTAGATGGTGTTATAAATGTTCAGACCTGAGGTAGGTCAAATAAAGAAAGAGACTTCGTACTAAGAGAGAGACCCTAATAATAATTTTGTTTACCTTCTTTTTGCCTTTCATAGAGCAGTCTGCCAGATCTTTCTCTGTGGGTGACCAGTCCAGCTGGAATGACAAAAGAGAGGGAGACTCAGAGATTGCCTTCAGTCATGTTCAGTGAAAGATGTAAATCTTTCTCTGTAAATCAAGAATCACAGTCTGGAATATTTTGAGCACAGCAATGTGTGTGTGTTTTTTTTAGTAAATTCTAGGGTCCAGACACTAAGGACTAAATACCATTACAGGTGACTAACCCTGTTTTTAATGTCGATGGCCCAGGGATGGCTGATGTCTAATGCCAGGATAGAGTCTCGTGCTCCCACAAACAGCGTGTTCTCGTCGTTGCTTAGCAACAGCGTGGTGGTATTGTCTACGCCAGACATGTTGAAGACAGTGAGGGGCCTCCCTGGACTTCCTGCAGTATGACAAACGCGAAAGCAGAAAAAGGTTTAAAAAGGTTAATCAGATTTTTTTTTTTTCATTCCAAACAGAGTACATTGAAGGTGACTGGGACATTTCATGGAATGACGCAGAATCCTCATTCACTGGAAAGAAAGGACTTCACTATCACATATATCAGAAATCTTCAACGATTTCGAAGATTCAGAGTGACATAATACAGAATAAACAGGGAATAAATCAATTCAGACATAGTATAGCAAATCTCTCTCTCTTTCTCTTCCTCTTCTTCACTCTCTCTCGCTCTTACACACAAACGCACACACGCATTTCTCATTTCACACTTCACACTTCATGTTTCAAACATTTTCATAGTTTGCTATGTATACATAGGTACACAAGGCTAGCTTCAGCTGCCATAACTAAAATTCGTCAGGCGTCACATCCTGTTTGTGACTATGATATGACAGGGATTTGTGTAACATGAAATGCATCATTCTGCAAATGAACAAATGACTACAGGAATATTGTTTTATCATGTTATAACCTAAAGCTTAAAGACGGAAGAAATATTTAAAAAAATAAAAAAACAGAGCATTCAGGAGTGCTCGGATGTAACAGCAGGGGGCAGTCAAAACACAGAGAACATGCTGGAAAAAGAAACGCCAGAGTATTTACAAACACGTCTCAATCGGCATTCTACAAATTTACAAGGATAAGGGTTACAACGAGGAACCACTATGAGAGTGGAATGAACCTGACTGGTGACGGGTATTCAGTGGGACCTGAGCCCTCATTGACAAATGCTTGGCATATTTGAGACATGGGCCTTATCAAGACAACATCATGTCTGAGGGCACCCAAGTCTGATTTTGGGCAAAAAAATAGTGTCTCTCTGTGTCTTCCAGTAATAAGGAGAGATGACAGAAAGAGAAAGAGAGACAGACAGAGAGAGAGAGAGAGAGAGAGAGAGAGAGAGAGAGAGAGAGAGAGAGAGAGAGAGAAAGAAAGGGGGGGGCGAGAGAGAGAGATAATCAAGAAGCAGCAGACAGAGATACATTGTTTGATACTTCCAAGAACAGCACTGCTAAACAGCCATTACTGATACAATGACACACAGATACAGCAAGAATTAAAACATCCTCATCAGTGAGGTCGAGAACAGCATTGAATGACAAGGCTTTGGAACATTCCAGCTCAATCAACAAGTATTCACCAGTAAACATTTCTTCACTAAGTATACAGCTAATTATAATGTAAAGACCAGAGCACAGAGTGACAGAAAACCAGTACAAACTGTTTCAGGGGATAAAAATATTACCATGTTTCCGTTGACATGACCACTGATTCACCAGACAGCAGGTATAGAATACGCCGCTGGAAATGTCTTTTGTTTAACCGATTGTGTGAGTGAGGGAGAGAGTGCAAGAGGCAGATAAAGGGAGAGAAACTGAGACGAGAAAGCAAAATGTCGTGACCAGAGACCGGTCATGGCACTTTAAAATGAACCTAGCAGACTAACAGTCTCTTTCGATACGCGCTAATACAGAATCACACGAATAAGCGACATCAGACGTGTCGCTCCCCATGTCGTCTGAAAGCAACACAGCCATACAGTTTAAACCATAAAATAGGTCCTGTAAATGTTACATGATTAATTCTTGACCTAGAAACGTTTTTTTTTTTTTTTTAATGGAATCTGGCCGTCTCACGCTGCCATCAATTCAAGGGGATGACAACGAAAAAGCGCGGGTGAGCCCTGAACACACAAGTTAACAACTGAACATCGCTGCCAGACCAGCTTTTCAGATCTTTCCAGCGAGCTGTGGTCACCGATACTGGTGCCAGGTACCACCACAAACTAACTCGCGCTAAGTGAATTTTACGACTCTCTCCCTTCGCAACTGATCTCAGAGCCAAAGGCTCCAAACATCACAGAACTCACACAAATACAGCGGAAACCAAATTCTCGGTTTCGTACTCGGTTACTCATCGCCACGGACACTGTCGCTATAGAGTTTCTTTGACCGGCAACCTCAGCCTCTGGGACTTGACAGGACCCTTTTTATCCGGCCTCCTGACTTGATTCAGCCTCTGTCCGCTTACTCCTCTTAGCCAATCAAGTGCAAGAAGCTTTATTCTGAATGAATGTATGTAACTGACATTCAACATAATGTGCCAAATCAGATGGACAGATGCCCCAAAATACGAAACAAAAAATACTACTAATCATTATCTAAGATGAATTAAACACAAATGTATTAATCAACAACCGCGATTATTGACGAACATCCCCTACAGGGGGCTGCTGGCAACATTTTATCTTCTTTTTTTGGGGTCACTGGAGATCTTTTCCGTAGATTTTGGTTCTGCATGCACCCGCGAATGTAAGTCAAAACACCCACACAGTTCTCACTATTTGTCAACCACAGTCACCACACCACAACATCAAAGGAGTGAGATCGCTTCATACGGGCCATAAAATAACCTGTCTGTTTGTTCGTGTATTCGATTTTACAGCTTCCTTCACATCCTGCTATTCTGAATCTGAACCTTGTACGTTCTTGTGACCAACAGCTGGGCTTTGCTGAAGGTGATGTTAACTGAAGCAGCTGTTAATGGTACGTTAAATTGGTTGGTTGTCACCTGCTGTTGTTTCATAACTATATCTTGCAAGTATCACTCCCACTTCTTTGGTTGTCACTGTTAACCAAAGACTTCTCTGTGTGTGTGTGTGTGTGTGTGTGTGTGTGTACGCTATGTGCACTTGTGTGTGCATGTGCATGTGCAAGTGAGGGAGAGGAGTTTATGAGGGAGAGACGCTTCATTCGGTACACAAGACTGATCTACAGTGTGTGTGTGTGTGTGTGTGTGTGTGTATGTGTGTGTGTGTGTGCGCGTGCGCGTACCCAGATTCATTCAGTATTCAGTACGGGATTCACCAGTTAACACTCCAGTTACCACGATCGTGGCGTGCTCATGTGTGTGTGTGTGTGTGCCTGCGTGCGTGAGTAAAACTGCATGTACCGTGCGTGCATGCGGGCAGTCATGCATGGACGTGCGCGCAGGAATGTGTGCTCTGTGTGCTCTGAGCCGTGGAAAGGCCACCGGGTCAAAGGCCGAAGTCAAAGCCTCCGTGGTCGGGGCGGCAGGTGCGGCGAGGATTCGAGATGCGACCTGACCCTGAGCAGTGACAGCACAGAGCACGTAAGTCTCACGTACGACTGCATTAACAAACGTAATGTAACGGCCGTAAGAGCCGCTGAGGGTTGAGCGAGTAAAGCAACAGAGAGTTCGAGTTGGCAGTGACGGTAAACGACCTTAAGTCCAGCACTCAGACATGTGGGCAGTGTAAGTGCCAAGAGAAGGACAGAGTGAAGACTGGCTGGCTGAGCGCCGGTCTATACACACACACCGGCCGTGCAGCCACCGCACTTCAGCGAGATGTTCGCTGGACGAGCACTTTAATACAAGACAGATGGAGATCAAAGGCCAGAGGTCTGAACTAAGAGAGAACATGAGCGGAAAAAAAAAAAAAAAAACGCAAAGCCTTGGGTTTTAGATATCACGTGAACCGCAGAGAGAGAGAGGATAATGTTCGATGTAAAAAAATATCTTCGCTTGGTTTTGCTTAAACCATGCACGGAAGACATCTCTCCTGAAAATTTAGCATAAGGGTTTTTTTTTTTGTTTTGTTTTGTTTTTTTCACAATCAGGACGCGTAAAGTTTCAAAGTTTTCTGACTTATCAGATGGAACCGCGGCTTCAGAAAAGCAATGCGCAGAAAGCGCATCCGGCCTTTGATTTTTGCTAACATATTCTGTGGTGAGAACCTGTGAATTAAGCGTCGAGCTTAAGTTCAACCAAGCACAGCTGGAGACAGGAAACAGCTTTCTGTTCTGAGCTGAAAGGTAAGCCATGTTCTCAGAACGGTTTTCTAATTAAGAAGATGCTATGTAAAGCAAACAGCCCTCTGCATAAATGTCATGCTTATTTTTAAATCTGCGCTTCATTTCTCAGCACAAGCAGTTGGTGCCTAACTACTGTATGTGTCACCCCACGAAGGTGTTGGCAACTGTGGTTGGTGCATCCGTTCTACTAGCTGCAACCAAAAACTTGGTACAGTGCCTCCAAAGCAGAGAGGCATAAAAAAAAAAAAAAAAAATTCTGTGAACTACTTCCCATTCATCTTGTTTAAAGAAAATGACTAACAAATGGCATCCAGATGAGTTTTGAACCATCCTTATGAGCCAAACATTCAGTCTGTGATCACTGAAGGACGGATTGACCACCTGACCGAATTACTTTGTTTGCCATCTTATTTTTACATTAAAAAAAAAAAAAAAAAAAAAAAAAAAAGCTCCAGAGTTTGGGGTGGATGCACTTCACTGGCTGGCTGGCTGGCTGGCTGGCTGGCTGCGATGGTCGAGTTTTCAAGACACTTGTCATTAGCATCCTGAGGAGATGATGTGAACGCTGAGGCCAAAAGCCGATCTAACCAAACTGAGTCTCGCATACCTTTTTCTTCAACTTTGACCTCCACATTGAGGCCATGGCAATACAAACGCGTCAGGTCTGTGTGATTCATTTTTCAAGATGTATCTTGTCCAAATGCAACACAGCATTTCCCTTTTCTTCTACCACCGCTATTGAAAACATCTTCAAAGACTCCACATGAAAAATATCTGCTTTTATGTAAACCACCGTTACTCAAATCTAGAACTTGGGCCTGTTCTAAAAGAAAAGTTTTTTCATTAACTCCAGGGTTAACACACCTGATTCAACATGTTCTTCTAAATCCTTACAGCCTTGCCAGGTTGACTAAATGTTCATTTAATCTGTCTCATTAAATGAAAATTGCGCTGTCCAGTGTGTCTTCGTGACTAGATCTGGAAAATGCTAACTTATCTTGTGTCAACCATAAGGTCAGTGGTCGTGAAGAAGCAGTTCAAGTATACATGAGAGCGAGAGCGACCGTGTAAACACCCTGGTTCCAACATGTCTAGATCTACTGCATGTACTGGAAAGAAGAGGGGTATTTCACAAAAAGATTAGCCTATTCATGTCATCTGTCCATTTCATGCAGTCAAAAGTCAGCAATGTCATGTTGACCAACTCTGGCTTACGCTAACACGTTCAAGTTACTCAGCAAACCGAAAAAAATCTCACTGTGCAGGAATACACCCATTTGCTGAAGGGTGGTGTGTTACACAACGGTCGAACTGTTAGGAGCTGAGGATTTAGTGAAATCACTCCCACAGAGATTCGGAGTGTACTCCTCAAGGGCAAAAACGGGTTTTCGAAGAGAAAGGGCTAACAGTTCCACCCTGTCAGAGCGCAAGTCCCAGGGTCTGCTCGGAGTCGAGCGGAGCCAATATGACGCTTAATCCTCAGGGTTGACTCACAGCTCACCAGCTGTCTTCCTTCAGGCTTTACTGAGCCAGTAGAACGTCACCAGACCTTGCCCCCGCCCCCTCCTTCTCCCTTCCTCTCAGAGCATATCTCTCCTCCCAGCTTTGCTCCCAGCATTTTCATTAAATGTACTTCGAAAAAAAAAAAAAAAAAAAAAAAAAAAAAGGCACGGGTCCGTTTTTTTTTTGGTTTTTTAACGGGAAGATTCACTGATTTGTTTAGAAGAAACCGGAAGTCTTACTGGCACGAAACCCTCCCCATATCCTTTTTTTCTTTTAACCCCCTGTCAAAGGAAAAGAAACCAACCAAATAGAAACAGTCTTCTGCTTTCAATTAGCCTGTCCATGACTGTGCCACTCTGTCTGACACAGAAAGAGGAAAGAGAAATGACAATAGCATGCTACGCAGGGAGATGGTATGCAGTGGTGTTGGTGTATGGGCAAACAACTCAGTGACTGAAGGGTCGTGTGGTTTGCTTGCTTGACCCCGAAAATAATGCCTCCCTGTTTAGTGCCCTAGCCCAAGACATACTTAATACTGAGGTCGCTCCCGAAATTTTAAGTCGTTCTGGACAAGAGTACAATCAGAGCACAAAAAAAAACATCCATAAGTCCATATGTGGACCTCTACTTTCATAGCGAATGTCTGCTGTTCTTTTAGCCAAATGTTTTCCTCCGTGATCAAAGTGGATTGAAATCTTCAAACCAGACACAACATGGGATGACACCAATCAGAAAGCTGCAGATAGGTTTCACTGAGCTCCGTTATGATAACCAAGTGAATGTCACAGATAACTCCTATTGGGAAACAAGTAAAATGTTTCTGGCCTTGATTTAAAGATTGTCAACACGACGCTTTATGACAACCAGCTGGCTTCAACTGGCTCGGCTGAGAGGTTCCAGACTTTCTGTTAAGCCTTTAGAGAATCTGGACGTGAAAGTCTGCTCAAAGTCGCGTAAATCAAGTGGAATCGTGCAACCTGAGGGGAACTTCTGTCACAGGGAAATTGGTAACAGCATTGCAAACATCTAAATGATCCGAACGGAAGACTGTATGCTAGCAGTGCAATATGTTTGTGGTAGTTTGCTACAAACCCAGATATTGTACAGAAGATGGAAATGTTGCACTGTGTATCCTGATAAACGCCAAAAATTAAAGCTTTGTCCGCTGAAAGCACTGTAGCCAAGGGTAACAGAGAGTTAAACAAATTCTGGAAATGTGCGAAAAAGGTTCTGCGAAAAGACTGTTTTTGGAACCCATGCAAAAACGGCAGTAAATAACATCCATTTTGTGTACCCACACGAAAAGAACTCTGTGCAAGAAATGCACTGGATTACCAGGCGACCAAACCCATGCACTGATCAGCAGTCTATGCACTAACACATGCTATGTGTTACCAAGTCAGCATCTAACCCTAGTGCTGACATTAATGAAGTGTTAATGGGTGTTGTTTACGTGACAGTGTCTCAGTAAGTACTCTGTCGCCTGATTCACTGTGTCGCAGGTCGCTACGGAACCAGGCGTTTGGGGCGAGCGGAGACTCCGCAGGTCCTGCCGAAGACTCGTAATCGCCTGAACTGCTCAGCAGGTCCAGCTAGCACAACATAAAAGCTCTGTGTGAACTTTCACCCCTCACATGACTATTCCTCCACTGCATTTCTCAACCCCCCAACTATGTAGCTCTAAATGTGTCCAACACTATTCCTGGAGAGCTTGTCTGCTTTTGGGCTTTTACGATAACCCTGGATTTTTAATAAGCGATCCAATAACGATTCTGGAAAACAAATAAAAGGGCCGTAAAAACAAATTAATCCCTCTATTAGCCTCAGAAATGAGATTCAATCTTTTTAAAAATCCAAGTGACTGAGAACTTTGGTGACCTTGATAGAAACGTGGAAAAACTGCTAGAAGTCGGTGATGAGAAAAGGGAATGATGAGACACGGAAAAGAACATTCCAGAATGTAACCGATCTCCAGCCAGGACTCGAGTGCAACAAACTGACCCCATTTGTCTCCAAAATCTCCAATCAAATAGTTGGCTCCCAAAGAACAAGCATTCAAATAAAAACAAACAAACAAAAAAAAACCCTCAATACAGAAAGGAAACAAATGAATTCACAAAGTTTTTCAGTTCTTTTTTTCTTTTTAACTGGGCCAACTCCACTTCCTCTTTCCTAACCTCATTTACATCTTGTTCTCTCTAAACATTCTCCCAAATGCATACATTCTGAGTACCATTTATTACTGGATATAAGAGTGCTAAACTCTGTTTCTTGCTTCCAACAGTTTCTGATACCTTGTGCCAAAATGTTTAAACACGATAAGCGAAAGTCTACTTGAGCAATCAGCACTTGAATGAATGACAAAAGCTGGAAACAGTGGTTCCTTGGAATACGTTTGAAGTTCCAAAATAAACTTAATAATACTAGCTTTTTAAGTTGTCAAAACATTTTCAGGGTTAATGGTCCAGGTCGCACAACTGATTGTTTCAAACACTATCAGATCTTGAAGGAGAATGAGAGTATATGTAGGCTATACAAATTATATTTATATTTTTCTGCTGGAAAAAATTAGGTTGCCTGACCATTAAACCCACTTTAATAAATCCGAAAGTGAAATTTGTAATTCTCATTCAGAACAAGTTAGTCTTTTTTTTTGCAGACAAGTAACAATCCTGAAGCAAATGACCAATTTCATAGTTTAGGCAAGCTTGACTACAGTTTAAAATAATGTGAGGCAGATACGTTTTTTCTTCTCAAACCCCATTAAAGGGCTACTTTGTTCAAACCAAATAAACGACTCCATTCAACAGAGGTAATGAAAGCAAGATAAAACATCAAAAGTTCAGCTTTATTGCTGTGACAATGTTTTCTGCCTCTCTTCGCTTCTCTGCTTTTTTTTTTTTTCCCCCTCCTTTTTTCTTTTTACCTACACTGTGTGTCTTGTTATGCCTTCCCAGCTGTGGCTAACCTCAGAGAAGTAGGGCAACATACAACGACAAATAACAGGAAAAAAAAAAAAACCTCGACATTTTGCGCTCATTTATGATACCTGAAAGGATAACAAATCACTGCTCGAGTAAATTAACAAGCACAACGGGAGCTTCGATACAGACCACTGATTCAAAGCACAAATATGTTGTTCAAGACGAGTAAATCAGACTTCTGTCAAAAAGACATGATGATCTAAAGACACTGGCTTCAGGTCAGCGTTAGGACACTTACGGTGAAATCCAATTCCATTCCAGAGAATTAGATCTCCTGAATCAAAATCCATTTAGGTATGTTGACACAACACAAGGGAAACCACTCACTCGTTATTACCCTAGTTATCATCACCTTCTGTGTGATTCCCAAGTTTGGTCCCATGTGAGTCATGGAGGACTTTTATACATACTCAAAGTCTGGCAATGCCTTTACTTCTTCGCCATCCTTAGCAAAAAGCGTTAATTCAAACAAATCAGGTCAGTGGTATAGAAAACTTTCTCATTGTCCCAACAATGAACGACTCTGCTTACAGAGATAGGCCTAGAGAAGTTTTTTTTTTTATTATTATTACTAAACTAATAAAAAGTTCAGTAATAAAAACAAATAAAGTTTTTAACTTCAATCTCTTATCATCTGCTAGACTGGGTTTACAATTCAGTTATTGACAAACTTACCCAAAGGAAAGGAGATACGGGGGGTGAGGAGCGCCCTGGAGGTGATGAGGAGGTTCAGGAGGACCAAGGAGGCCCAGAGCGATCTCCCGTTATCCATTCTGACTGATAGAGACGGAGGAAGGGCGGAGAAAGAGGGAGCCGAGCAGGTGAGCTAGCTCAGCAAGATGGAGTCTTTGATCCCGTGCCCGTTAGCCGCTTGATTGCTAGCGCAGAGTAACCCACTGGGTTGCCTGGTTCTCTGTCCTTTGGATCCTGTCGTCATTGCATCTGTCACACATAGAATAGAGACACACATAGAGTCAAAAGTCAACTTCCCCGTAAAAAAAAAAAAAAAAATGCGTCACCCTTGTTGCTGCAACTGCTTCCTTTTTTTCTTGCAAAATTGCGCGGAAATCACTGAAGCATGATTTAAAACTAAATTCTACTGAATGGCTTAAGGCGAAATGACGAGATGCCCCATGACTTCTCCCCCCCGGCCCCCCCAACCCCCGAGATCTTCCTTTACCAAGTCACATTGAAAGAAGGATGACCGTCTGATGAGCTGAGGGTGGTAAATTATAGATGCTGATGATTAACGTGTTCTTAATTAATAATACATGATAATGAACGCACGAATGTGTGAGCATTAGAAAACCTAAGTGAGTTGTATGAATGAGTTGTGAGTTAGGTATGCCGTAAAAAAGTCAAATATGTAGCAACAAAATCCCTAATGCTAATAAAGAGAAGTCCTTGGTGCTTTATGTGTACATCACTCTACCGATTACAAATTGTTCTAGTCATCGTACACACAACTGGTTTACTCAGCTATCCTTTGCTTCAACAAGGATTAGCACAGATATGTCAACCTTCCTCTGGAGCAGAGAGGTCAGGTTGAATCACCTCCGTCTGGACACTAGGTGTTCATCTCAGACAGATTCAGCCATTAATCTCCATTAATAATCTGCAGTAACTTTAAATAAGAACTAAGAACAACATCCCATCGGAAAAAATTCAATCACAGACCCCCCCCCCAATCCCACCCCAGCCCCTGGTCCCACAAGGGACTTCCCAGACCACTGTTTCATGACTAAGTGATGAGTGTTTGGACATTATAAAATGTTTCTTCTTGACAATCAACCGCCGACAGGAACTGATCTCGTTCATGCCCACGCACATGTAAAGCTGTCAAAGAGCATGGATAAACCTGAGCAGGTGGGACAGGGATTTCAAACCTGCCATAGCCCACCTACATCAGTGTTCAAGCAACACTTCAGTTAATCACATGCTGAGGGAATGATTTACATAGTTCTTACCTGACAGGTTTCAGTGCTGGGGCAGAACAGCACAATAAAAATAAACCAGCAAACAATTTACAGACAGGAACAGCTCGGAGTCTGCAACCACCTCAATCCACCCGACCTTTAAAGTTTCTTTAAAGTGAACTATCCAAAGTAAACCACATAAAGTGCTGCCCTTTTTCGAGTTAAAAAGACACAAAAAAAAAGGTTGAAGTTCTCCTCCTGGAGACGGATGTAGCGGACGCCAATTCACCCAGATGTAGGTGAAGAGTAAAACGTAATGTTTGACCGGTGGTTTCCAGTCACGCATTTATGAAACTACATGACAGGAACAATGAATGTCACCACGTGGGTCCTCCGCACACGACTGCCACCTAACCACGAGCGTGTCGCAGAAAGAGACCCATGACAAAGGCTTGAGAAACTTATTCGACTGGCTGGCGCCATTAACACAACAACTTTAACCAAAAGTATTAACAGTGGCGTTACGACGCCTTCTCTGCACTGCTGGCTTTTAACTGACTCAGCTCTTTAACATCAACTTGAGTTTTGTTCACAGACAGACTTTCCTTTAGTAGTTTCTATTCTCAGTTAGGGGTAAGAGATAGACGTCGCAGGGTGTATATGATAAAGAGGGACATTCATGTGCTGTTTTGCATAAAAACGTGTTTGGTGTTTGAACGTAACATAGTACTACCTGTACAGAACTTCTTGTACCCCTTGGTGGAGCCAGTTAAAGTGTGAAATTCCCAGAAAAAAAATGCAACACACGCTTGTGAAAGAGCCGAACGAGAATCGGAAGGCTCATTCTCACCTATGTTCTGCTATGCACAAAGAGGGTTTTTAGTTTTTAGTTTTCAGGTTAAGTGGAAGTCCACTAACCAGTGTTTTAGGAACCCAACACCGAATCTGAGACATTTGCAAAACCAACCAAGTTTCGTTGGCTTTATCATGCTTCCATTATAAACCTAAACTCACCCGAGGACAAACTCAAATACCTGCTGCACTTTTTTCACTTCACGGTGCTTTAAATGTGCGCATACTTGACAAACTAAAAGCATGAAGAAGGACGTAGCCTCAGAATATAACTTTGGCTATATAATCTCAAACTGAAGCCACCAACCCAAACATGTTTGAAACCTCTTGTATAATAGGCATTTTCTCACTCCCCCAGGAATAGACTTGGGAATAGACTAAGGAATGACTTTCACAAGCAGATCAACCTGTTCTGTTCTAATTGGCTCAATGGGAATTTGACAGCCCAGCACAATCACTGCTCAGGGATCAAAAGCTCAACCTCTCTGCAATTATCCATTCTTGTACAAGTCTGTATAATAGGTTTAACCATTGGTAGGTCTTTTCTGGACCACAAAGAGACATCAACACTGGTGTAAATATAGCCATGGCCACTTTGGCTCCGGCCCATGATGTGTTCTCTCTAGTTCCATTGTAGGTTTTAAAAGACTGTCTTTCTTACTACGCCCAGACACTGGACTGTGAGTAACTTAAATAGCTTATCTCCTGTCTGGTCTTGCTTAAACTACATCAAACCTTACTCATCTCTGTTTCTCTTTCTACAGTTCCCCCAGCTAGTATCAGTCTCAAAACTGTTCTGTCATCTCTGAACTTAATCACCTGTCATCTTCTCTTTTTTTCTGCTTCTGCTTGTTCCATGCCTTTCTTCCTGTCTCTCCAACTTCATCCCCTTAATATCTCTCTCTCTCCCCCCCACCCTCTCTCTCTCTCTCTCTCCCCCCCCCCCCCCCGCCTGCCCGCCCTCCCTCCCTCCCTCCCTCTGTCTCTCTCTCTCTCTCTCTCCCCCCTCCCGCCCCCCCGCTCTCTCTCTCTCTCTCTCTCTCCCTCCCTCTCCCCCCCCCCCCCCCCCCCCCCGCGCTCTCTCTCTCTCGTCCAGGCAAGGAGGGGAGCACAGGGCTCCGAGGGAACTGGTGTACACTAGGACTAGCTCCTCGAGCTTCAGTGTGTCGTCATCATCGGGAGGTGACACCCATGGGGAGCCTTCAACAGCTTTTCCACCCCCCCCCCCCCCCCCCCCCCCCCCATCAAAACATGCATGTGCACTCCACCTCCTGCATGTTACAACAGTATTTATGTATTAATCACTTCTTTCTTTGCCCCACCCACAGGCAAGGAGATCACTTCAGGACTTTTGTGCCATCTAAGAGCAAACTCTGAGCTTACATCTACAAAAGAACAAAAAAATACCCAAAACTCAGCTGTAAAAAAATGGAGGTCAGGAGTAAGTAATGACGCAGGCAACAGAACAAGATGGTTAAGGTGTTAGAACCGATAAACTATAACACACGGCAACAATCCTCATGACCATCTGCCCGTGACCGACAGACACAGAGGAGTATATTGTCACTTTTAAACCGACAGGTCAGGCCTGTCAGAGGTAAGCATGACACATGATTTATCAACATTCTACCTGCATAACCATCACCGCCTTCATAGAAACAGCACTTCCTGTACCATTCTTATCACCTAAAGCACATATAACTATGCGTGACAAAAGTCGCTGGTTATTAGCATTCGATGGCAAGCGTTAATACAACCCTTAGCGATGATGACCACAAGAAAATAAGAGGTAATTGTATTTGGTGCTGTGGAGTCAGAGTCGGAAGCAATTGTTGGGTTACTTGAGTCGGAGCTGGAGTCGGTAAAACCGTACCATCAATTGAGTTTTGTGTACCGACTTCACAGCACCTCTGATAATTCACATTGGCAGTGATGAAATGCCTTGTATGTTGTGCGCTTTCAGTCAATATAGGAAATACAATTAGTTTAATTACAAATAGAGGAGTCGGAATCGGTGGTACCATAAGTTGAGGCGTCGGAGTCAGCGTCTGAGTCGAAGGCTTTGCACACCGACTCCGCAGCCCTGACTATATAATATGTTTTTCTTAGCCAACAGTTAAAAATAACATCGTCTAACCTACGTGAACTGACAACGCTGTCAACCCAGTACAGGCAGGTTGTTTATGAATTGTGTGTGGCGTGAAATTTTATCAAGCTAATCAATGGCAATCCGTTTTCCGAGAGGAGGTTTTCCCGACTTGTCAACAACGTTGGCACAAATGAGGGTGATGTCATGTTCTCACCATTCTCCACATTCTTCTGCAAAACGTCAGACAAACTGAATAATTGGTTAACAACTAAAAGAACAACAAAAGATCGCAAGATCTCTGGAAATCATCTGCAGACTTTGCATAATTCATTTAAAGGTGTCTATGACGGTGTGAATCCAGTCCTGAACCCTACCCCCACCCCCCACCCCACCCCCCCACTCCACATACCTTTTCTCAATATAAAACCAATGCTTTTAGATTAAACTCACAAGTGAACTAAAAACCATCCAGATAATAATAAGATATTCCATTTAGGGACATTGTCTTTGAGCGTGGCCTGGAAAAGCAAACAGTTTATCTTTTTTGGAGGCACATTCAGCCAAACCACAAACAAATATTTAACCACTGGATGGCTGTGAGAGAGAACATGTGAACTTACATAAGTAAAGCTGACAGTTGAAGATAACAGAACTCACATGTACGCAACTGCAGCCAAACCCAATATTTATGTACACTACATACGCGTAAGCCGTTTACAATTACCGGGATGTCTTTCATGAAGGGAAAAAAAACACCTTGTCGCAAAGACACTAATAATTCCAGTATTTAGGTCCACGCTGGAGGGCCCCTTCAGAATGGTCTACGTCATAAGCATCCCGACAGATAGAAAACACCTAAATGGAGATTACTGTTGAACAGACCAGTGAACTCTACTTCTATACCATGCTTTCAAATGACATGCTAACATAAGAATGTCCCAAAGACGCCCCAGGTGAGGGGCTACAAAGCAAACAAAGGCAGATGGGTTTCTGTAATTCAAACCTGAGAGTTAGCCACCTTAAGGGCAGTGACAGCAGTGTTAATCAAAGCAGAGCTGACAGTCATGGCACAAAATCTGCACTTTGAAGTAGACCAAGGGGTCCAGGCGTCACACAACGCCATAAGCAACCAGGCATCGGATTCATTATTAATGAGGCCCAAAGGAGACACGGTCTCAGACATGAAAAGACGAGGGATGGCCTAAAGTAACCCGGACACGCCCCTTTGATGTTGACCAAATATCGTTCAGCCACCCTATAAGAGCAATTTCGCACATGCTCTCGTTTCAGTGAACATGTGAAAAGCGAGGATGAGGAAAAGTGAAGAAGCGGTAAGAAAAAGGTTAACGAAACAGGGTAGCGTTAAAATAAGCCCTCTACTAAGAAATACCACGGTGTTTCACACTACTGTGCATAGCTTGCTGTGAGGCCTATCTCCATCAACAAGTTTCAGAGGAAGTATGAAAACCATTCAAGTGAATGCAGATCTTTTTCTGGCTAAAACCATAGGAAGATAAGTTGACCAGGAATAGACTGACATGAAGCACAGGTGTCCTCACTGTAGAGGGCTGCAATCAGAAAGCATGATGAGACATCAGATTAAGACATCCCCTACCAGAGAGACAAGAGAAAGCCAATACTATAGCCAAGACCTGCTAACAATGACAGAGGACAATACCAACATGCTAACTTACATTAAAATGATACCTATTTTGGAACAGTGCCTGTGATCTCCCCTCTGTAGACTTAAGAGAATAGTACTTAGGTCTTCCTCCAGGCTGTGGAACTGATGTGTGTGTACGTGTGAGAGAGAGAGAGCGAGAGAGAGACAAAGAGATAGACAGGAAGATGTAGAGATACAGGGTGCAAATCGCTCGGATAAACTCCAGTGAACGCTTTTCATCCCCACGCTGCGGCCCCTGTGGGGTTGCCATGGTTACAGCAGATCTGGCTGTCACGCTAGACTCAGGTTTATTTTCTGCATGTGTCGATATGCATGTGATGTTGGGGACTGTAGGTTATAGGCAAGATCACGGAGTAGCAACGACAGACCTGTGTGTGTGTGTGTGTACCTGCATGCTTGCATTTTCCCCACTAATATTCATGTACAAATTCTGACATGTAAGTGTGAGCTTAGTGAAAGGTTCAGAAGACACATTTCTGTCAACCTGCAACCCCCCTCGCTTGAAACCATGGGCTATACAGGCATGTGATGAAGCCCTAACGTTGTATACTTGCTATTCTTTTACCCATCATGTCCCTCAGTAGCTTTATCAGGTGTGTTTTAGTAAGCTAGTAGCAAAGGCTTATAGACTCCAATGCCTATGATTGTCTACAAGGATTATAGAAATGATATGAACATCTATATTCACTGTCTTGTTGTCCACCTAAGACCTAGAATCATTCTCTTCTATTGCTGGATTCAGTTTCTCCATAGCTGACTTTTAAAACGGATATTTCAAGTGATGACTAAGGAAATTTATATTTTTTTCCCCTGTCAGAGAGGATATAAAAGGTGGTTTCATGTTCCAGTCATGGGGGCAAACAGCTTTGCACATTTTTTTTCTTTAACTCAACTCTACCCCACCTGATAAAACAAAAACCACCGGTCAAATAATAGGCGGCTTGGACTATGTCTGATTTCTTTCTCCGAAATCCACGGTAACTTGACCATTGCGGATTTCAGTCTGTACAAATCACCACTTGTTTCTGCCGTGTCCAAGCAGCGTGAATGATTGCAACCGGCGGGTAAGCCAAAAACAGGAGAACAAAGACAAGTACAGAACAGCGCACTGCACAGTACTGTACATTATTCCATAATAATACTAACAAATTTATGTTTGGCCTAGTCAAATAGTTAGTATATAGTGTTATTACATGACAAAAAGTGTGTTTAACGAAATTATAATGAAGTCAGCAGATTGAATTTGATCTTTGTAACAATTTTGACAGTCGGTACCAAGTAAATCATTTGAAAAGTAGGTTACAGCCTATCCAAAGGGATTTCAATGCACCCGCACGAAGCAAAACAGGATAAAAGATGAATAGGCCAGGTTGCTTTCTCTTTCGGCTACAAGCAGTAATGTACAGTTAAACTTTACAATAAAGCGCGACGTTCTCTTGTTCTATGGTGCTGATCGACTTGCATAACTTACAAAAAAAAAAGGCATGAAACACCACGAGGGATGGAAAACATTGTCTACATTCCATCCCAAACATTCCAAAGCAACCACAGTGTAGGGATAAGAGGCACGTGCTTTTCCAAAGTTCAGCTAAAACTGTTCAATTCGCAATAAGTTACGACCACATTTTTTAAAACAATACCGCTAATTAAACCTAAGCTTTAATCACTTGAAATTTACCAAGTCGATGGACTTAACAATGCAGCTGAAAGTCTAACCTTTCGTGTTTTCGTGCGTCAGTGTACTGGCACGGGAGCATGTTTTCTTAAAATAAGGAACACAGAACCTACAGCGCTAACAAATAACAGATATATCACCGGTCTTTCTGGGCTACCTCAAATTTTCAGTGTGCCACATGCAAGTCTTGCGTTGATGTTTTGCAACCAATGTGATAATTCAACGACTCGTTAGGTACTCACATATCGAAAGGTTGGTTGGTTGGTTGGTTGGTTGGTTTTAGTTTTTAGACCGTCTCTCCCCTCAATCGAGTGGCGTTATAGAGGTCCTCTAGGTTTCAGATTTTCCATTCCCCTTACCAAATTACAAACAATATCAAAGCTAGCAGCCCTGAGACTTTTTCTCCAAGTCTAGCGCCGATTCAAGAGCCTGCTTTCCCTCCTCTCGTACAGACATCTGTAGCTATCTATTGTGTCCATACCGTAGATAAGGGTAGCCTCGTCTCGATTCAAAACAGGGACGCACAATAGGTAGTGTGCGCCATCTAGCGATGAAATGGAAAACAAAAACATAAGTATCCTGTTATGTTGAAGAACGCAAGAATACGTTTTATTTTTATGTTTTAAAAAAGTGACATTTCAACGAGAGGAGAAGAAAAATCCAAGTTCAGAAACTTTTTGTTGTGAACTGTCTTTTTTGGCTTGCTCGATGAATTTGTTTTTTTTAGGGCAGGTACATATTCATGTGTCCAAGCGGCTTTTTTGTGTATTCTTAACGGTAAAATGAAACTGATGTGACAGTTCTTTTATGATGTCCAAAATTCTGCTCGCAGAAACGTAACTACTGACCAGCCAACCCAAAATAATTCACGAGTCATTTAGCCATTTTCATTCATATAAATAAGTGAAAATGAGAATAATATCAACATTGATAAAAAAAAAAAAATAGTTCACGAAACACCAACATTATTTCAACTTTTGCTCAGTGTCACACTAAGGGATTATTGTCGTTATAATTAAGATGCCTCACACTCCAATTTGTCCTTGGGAAAAAACTCTTCGATGCATCATTGCTGTAGATAAAACCCCATAATTTTCATATTTCATTTTGATATTTCATCTTGATTTTTTAACCAAGATATGACACACAGAAAAGTTCCCTTGACTCAGACACGTTTCCTCTCCCAATCACAATGATCACAGCTTTAAGAAGTATGCTTTGAATCTCAGTTCTGAAGGGTGAACTGCAGTATCTGTTAAAAAAGTAAATTAATGTTCAATTCTGCATCTGACATTCAGTAAAAAAAGAAAAAAGAAAAAGGCTCTATGAGTTATTCACTGAATTATTTGATCATTTTAATTGTCCTGATGGTGATTAAGCAAAAAATTTCTTATACCTGTTCAGCTCTCTTAACTGATAAATCTACTCTCTTTATGATTATTCCATAGAAATTTTCTAGTGCATTAAACATAGTTTGCTGCCACATCAGTTTTAGTATTAGCAACTATATTTCATATGAACCTCTATGTATAAATGGTGTTTAATTGTGAAAATAGTGTAATTTCTAAAGGCATCAAAATTGAAGAACAGTAAATGACTCGCATATCTCACTCTCAAAAGCTCAAAATAGCATAGCAAACTGACTGAAATAAGTCTACCAATTCATTTGTTCATATTTCTTAAGGACGTACAGAGAATGCAGTGGAAGCTGGCCTCGTGTGGCCAGCTGGGCAGCATATACAAAAACGTAGATATGAGGCAATCACGCGGCCTTCATTCGCAAGCACGTCGATAGCCCCCTGGGGTCCCCTCGAGTGTACCGAGAGATCAAGGGGCCGTTAAACAAAGCAGACTGATTAAGAAGATGAAAAAATGGTGCGAGTGCAAGTCCCCCTTGACCCCAGGGGGCAGAAAAACACTTCAAAACAAAACGTGTCAAAGCCACGTCATTTCACTCAGCACCACTTCAGTCAAGGGAGCAGCAGGTGAATCGTTTTCTTTCTGACTGGTCGTGTGACCCTATTTATTAAAACAAAAACCTCAAAACCACGTAGACCATATAGATTAAACAGTTAGGTCACATCGTAATTACCTAGTAAGGACTGGACCTAGCTCCTTATGGAATCCAGTCTGTGCCAAGATTTCAGCGCGTCCGTGATAAAAATGGAACCCTTCACTCTGGACGGATGACGAATTCAATCCGTGTAGTCACTCTTTGCAGGGTCGTTTGGGTAACGACCTCGTCTCTCCAACATTAAGGTAAAACAAATTCGGTCAAATAAAAAAGTATGATAATATATGGATTTGCGGAAAATAAAAGGTGTTAAAAGGGGTTTCCTCTGTTTTCCTTACGCATCAAATACACACGAAAGCATGCAGTCCTTGTAGGCTCTCAATATTTGATCCTGTCCCGAACTAGCAAACGAAAATCTCATGATTTCCTGGTAAAATGAGGTGGTCGCATTTAAGTTACAGTAAAGTTTTTTGTTTTGAGCTCTTCTTCAGCTGTGCGTTTCTTGTCAGCTAAACCTTTTTTTATTTTATGTTATACCTGCGTGCTTCCAAACAGGCAACTTTCTCTGGTTCGCAGCAGCTTGATAAAGATAGGTCACGAACACCCCCTGTAAGGAGGAGTAAGATCCCTAATGAGGGAAAAGCAGATTTGAAGCTTAGCACCGACCTCGAAAAGAGTCCGTTGCTGGCAGAAAGGTGGCTAAGTCTTTTCTACCACGTTCAAACAAAGGGCTATATTCGTGTTTTTTCCCCTATAGATTTAGAAGTAACGTAATCTGTCTCATATGTATAGCTTCAGACACTACAAACTCATTCGTGAGTGATGGCAGTGCTGCTGCGTGCCTTAGCTATATTTCCGAGGCGTGCGTAAATCAGTAAACTGGCGCCCGGCTGTGGCAGATCAGTCGGTTCGAAGAATAAGTCATAGTGTTTCTATACATCAAATATCTGCACCATTCACGGCAGTCTGAAGCAATGCAATTACGTTAACCTCAGAGGGCTATTAGGGTATTCCTTTCAAGAACGCTCGACACCCTTAATTCATGCATAATCGCCATTAATAGACAAGTCTTCAGTAGTTTTACATGAGGATTTTACCACCGACACATTTATATATTTATCTGGTTGAGTGACTCGCTGTTTTTTCTTACTTTAGTGAGATACTGATTTAAATACAAACGCAGTATTAACAAAGACAGTATTTTATTAATTTGGATCAGTAATAAGCATCTGTGAATATCATCAGTTTAAAAAATAGGCCTTTAAAACACTTTTATTTAGTTCGCGTTTCCACAATGAGGCTATGTCTATGCAAAATCGTGTTAAATAATAACCACACATGCCAAACAGTAGATGCCGACAGACTTACACTAGATTTCAGATACTTAGATTCAGGTGGCAAGCGGAGGAAACGTACGTTAAGAGCATGTAGTAATAATTAGGCCACGACACAGATTGTATAAATACTTGAGACACTTGGCAAACTTTTTTTAATCAACACGCCTTTAGAAACACAATGCGAAAGACACTTGGAAAGATGTTTCAACTGAAACATCATAAATCTGAGCAGTTGACTTAAACTGGCGGCCGCTACTGTTTGGCGGCCCGGTGACTCAGCGTTTAGCATTGTTGCCTCACAGCAAGAGGGTCCTTGGTTCCAATCCCGGCCATCCCAGGTGGAGTTTACATGTTGTCCCCTGTTTCCGCTGAGTGCTCTAGTTTCCTCCAACCAAGAGGCCCCCGGGGTTCTGCGCTGTGGCTGTTCTCTCCTCCTAGTGTGTGTGTATAGGATGGGTCGAATGCAGAGGACTGAATTTCTTCACGGGGATCAGTAAAAGCACTTTCTCTTCGTGCAACAAACTGCAGAGGGTTTTTTTTGTAGAATGTAACCTTTAACTTCACGATAAATAGGCCTATTAGTTATTGCTTTTTTATTCAGAAGGATCATTTAAATCAACAAGACGATTTGTTCAGCATATTAGAAGAATGTAATAAATCAACTTATATGGACTTGAATGCACAATACAAATAAATCCTAAACATATATTTATATTTGGCACCTGCACAAAACATGGATGTTGGCATAACAGAGAGCAATGAGTTTCTAAAATCTTTTTTACCTTTAAAAACCGCGTAGAAAAAAATCATAAAATGCATATGCAAATATAAATTTCTCTCAATTAAAGTGTTATCGAACGCCTACAATATAGTATCCAGCCTCATCTTCGTCTCCGCATGGAAAATATGGCCTAAATGGTGATTTCCTTGCACTTGTAAACAACACATTCTGAGTGACATTTTGCTTCAGTTTTTAGAAGTTATATAGGGTACTTTTCGTACTGTGTGCACAGTCGAAAAACCGCAACGGTAAACAGGTCGCTCAAGCGTGGGCGAAGCGCATAGGTCAGAACAGGCTTTACCCCTACTCTGGCGCAATTTAGCACCGTGTGGTGAAACCAAGGGCGGGTCGCAGAGCATATAATCAAAGAAGGTTTAAGGTTGCGAGTGGTCGTCTCAACAGGTGAAGACGTGAAGACGTGCACCTGCCCTAAGTTTGAGAATATTGTTTGACAATATGCTTGTTTTTATGAAAACGCTTCCTGTCTATATGACGTAGGCTCCAATACACTTTATTTCAGCATATGTATAAACTTACCCCAGTCTTTTATTTCTAAAGAGTCTTATCGCTGTAGATTGATGAGAAGCATGGCCAGTGTAAAACTGATTTCAGAGCTGAGACATAAGCACTAGAACAGCATCAACTTTAAAAAAATGTCATCACATAGACATAATGATGTCTTATCATAATATATATGTACTAACCATCATCATCATCATCATCATCATCACCATCATTCAGTGGTGCGAGACTTCAAAATGGCTTCAAAATGTACGTTTTTTTGAACGGCCGATCACAATTTCCTATAAGGGGTGGGTGTTAGAGCCTTTGAGCAAAATGTACCGCATATTTGCATAAGCTATAGATGACTGAGATAAACTGTCAGACGTGACGCTTAAAGTTCCATGGAACATTGAACATGGATTCCTGGCTTCTGGTCTTTTGTTCTATTATTGCTTTGAAAAGTAAGTCTTTTTTTTAAATCTTGCTTTGTCTATCGAAATTTGGTCTTGGAGTGTGGATATGTGTCTGATACTCGCAGATCATTTTTCTATACATTTTCGTTGGTCAGATAAGCATTTAAAAATAGATTTTATTGTTTAATTAAATGCTTAAACTGATTTGAAAGCCAATGTGCTCGCAGAATGAACGCGTCTCAACAGCGTTAGCTCCACACGTGAATCCCAATGCTTTTATCTCTTATGACTACGGAGAATATGGGATTGTTGTTTTCTGGGTGTTCTTTTAAAACTGACATATGACAATCGTTCGTTTTCTTGTTTGCAGCAACTCTTTCCCTTCTTTTGACTCAATCGCCTCCCGTCGTGGAGGTGCCAGCTGGGGACAAGGTCACACTAAACTGTCATTCTGATGAATCTTTGTCATACTGTTACGCGATCTCATGGTATAAACTGAACCCTAGAACCGAGAGGCTGGAACAAGTTGCAATGGAAACTGAGTCAGCACCCCGGCCTAGAGAAAAAACCTGCACTGCAGCTTTCACTAAAGCAACCAAGGAGAAATCTGGCGTTTACTATTGTGCAGGTGTGTATAGCTCTTTTGGAGCCATCGGCAATGGATCCAGAGTCATCGTCACAGGTAGGCTAATGAAAATAATATCAAAAGAAATCACCCTTTCATTTATGTTTACTGTTTTCTCATCTAATTCTTGGTTATGTTACATTAGCAGAGCAGCCACTCACTTCTGTAGCCTTGTTTCCTTTTGTAGATAATAGCATCAAACCTTCCATCAAAATGCTTTCACCGCCTGATAGCGTCGCCAACAGCGCAACCCTCTTCTGCTTGGTGACGGGAGTTGAGCCGTCTCGGGTCCATGTGTACTGGATCATAGGTTCTAGAGAGGAATCAGGATGGACAGAATCAACTTGGTTAAACGGCAGTGATTCGGCAGAATCAACCTTGGCACAGATCATGATATCCGAGGAGGAATGGAATAGGGAAACCAATTTTCAGTGCGTAGCAGAACTGCCTGGTCAAAACCTCTCCGAAACTCTGTCAAGAAGTGGACGAGGTACAACGTTGATATGTTGATGAACTGATGAATAATTTTGTAGTGATACTGATTTCTTGATCTTTGCATACTGATAATGACTGTATTTAGATCCCTGTCGGATGTGTACATGGCTTCTCTATGGAGGATCTGGGGCAGCTTTTCTCACCATCCTCGCTGCTATCTCTCTTATCATTCATTTGAACAAAGGTACGAAATTATACAATTTAGAGCTTTTATTTGCATTTTTGCATTACACAGGAGTGCATGTGACTTATTGAGTATAGTGACATTTACTTGGCAGAGCCCAAAGCGACTAAGGAGCGACGCATAATACAATCCAAGCAAGCAGCTGTAAAAGGGGATGACTCAGATATATGTACTCAGGGCAACGTTGCTGTAATTGACCAGATACGAGCGCGAGGTAGTCGTAGGAAGTGACGGTGGAAGTTACTGCCCAAGAGTGAGGTTTTAAGCAGTGTTAATAACCGGGGATGCTACGAACAAAAATCCACATAACTATAAATAATAATCAGCAAAGTTGTTTACCTAAACTGCAATGCACAACTCGAAAAAGACCAACTCACAAGTGAGTGCTAAGTGATTCACAAAACGCACAGTGTTAAGTAATACACATCATACAACTGAACAACAGCAGATAATATCTGGCAGGGAGTTATAGGTAATATATATCATAAAGTGCTAAATAGTAACATATCATAAAATATCAAGTAATACCCGTCTTACACAAAAACAAGAATCACCATAAAACAACCAATCAACAGGTAAGGAATAAAACCATAGGAAACAGAGATTGGTCCGAGGCGTCAGTGCAGGTAGTCTCGTTTCTGTAATATTGTGGAGGACTCAGCTGAACGAGAATAACTGAACAATTTATTCCACCAGCGTAAAGCCACACATGAAAAGAGTCCAGCTTGTGTAGTCCTACAGTGTTATGGAGGTATCACCGCAGGTATCATCGCCGCGATGAGGTTAATTAGGGCAAACTTGCCGTCTATCAGTACACCTAGGTACTCGGTACTCGGACAAGTCGAACAGGGTCTGTGTGTGTAACTGACAGAGGAAATAGAGGAGACAGTAAGACATTTGATGTGAAAAAGAAGAAAAGAAATCATGTCTGAAAAGTAAAACACGTAGCCTAACTGTTAGCATCAATTCATGGATGGCCCCTTTGTTGTGTTCTGTTTTGTCTAATTTGTTTACTGTGTCATTCATTTGTTCTTTCATTTTTAGGGAGGCCAGCAGAGAGAGCCAGACCGCGGTTTGTACATATGACTCAATCTAATCCTGAATTACAAAAAAATAAATTCATTATTTTAAAAAATGATATTGTATTGGCCTTTATGCCAATAGTTTTGGTTGTGTTGAGGTTAGTTTTTATGTTGAAGCGTAATTAAACTTTTATCGTTACAGACAATCTGACCCAGGACTTCACAACAGAAAACGGCATTATGGTAAGACTCCTCTCCACTGAAAGTACAGGGATGAAAGCAAAGAAATGTCTATTAAAGGTTTTTTTTTTGTGCCTCTGTTGCTTTTAATTGTGCTGCGTAAACACAGATTTAAAACTCGAAGGTTCAGTGTCACCTACAAAAATAACAGTCTACTTTTACTATAACTTTGAATACATACTCTCTGTCAAGAATGTGTTTAACCTCCTCAAAATATATTAGTTAGTAACTGTTCTAATGTTCTGTCCCATGCTCTGTGTTAACTGAATGGGAATGAAGATAAATGTGTTTTTTTAGTCCCCGGTGAATATCTAATTCTTTGTATTATAAAACGTGGTATGAAAAAAAATATGATCAGATCGCAGTGAAAGTTTAGCACATATGTTCAAATATCTTCATTAACACATTGCTCTTTAAAGTGCAACAAGAGATGAATACGCAGTAAACAAAGAGAACAACGATTTGTGTACACAGGGTATAGTTATCACATGTAGATTTTTCCATCTGCACCTGTTTGCCACACTCTTAAAATTAACTTAACAAGCAACCCTATCATGAAACAGCAAGAGACTGATCTGCAACTGTAATTAGCAATATTTAACCTTACTGTTGTTCTGATTCATAAGATTCTAACTCATCTATTGTTCTGATTCATATAATTCTATCCCTTCTTTGTAATTACTTTTCAGATCTCATAACATCTTTTATGCTCAGGTTCACAGAGTGATGAAACAGTGCATGTGGTTTCCTTTCAAGTACTATGTGTTTAGGTGATGTTTCATCAAAGAGTTTGGTTTTGGAGTTTATATTGATTGGCAAGACACAATCATCACTGAAATTTTCATAAAATTAACCATCAGTTGCACACAAAAAATGTAAAACAAACAAACAAAAAAACAAACAAACTACTTTTAGCACTTTATATGTACTTTGCTGTCATGGAGTGAATATGAGGCTTCAGTGCTGAGACTGCTGACTGCTGAGTAGAATTTTCTTTTTTTCTGTCTTTTTTAACATGTATAGTAGACATTTAACACAATACTGTTTATCATCGCCATTTTATCACACACTGATCTTAATGTTTTCTTCTCCCCTTCTCCCAGGGAAACGAGGGATGCACACAAAGGATGAGTTATCTGTAACTGTAAGTTACACATCTACTGCAATGATAAACTTCTTCGAGGAAAATGTAATTCAGCAGATAAAAGTGTACTTAAGTTAGAACAGATCAACACAGTTCTTGACTCCTTGTTTTGTTTTGTTTTTCAACAGGAAGTGCAGTACAGCTGTTTGGACCCAGCCAGTTTTGGGCAGCGCACAAATGCAGACGTTCTGCCTCAGCCTGTCTAAATTTATAACTTATTTTCTCATTCTTTGCCCTTTGAGTTCATTATTATATTTTCATGTACTGAGTGATATGTTTGGTTTATTATTTAACTGTAACAAATTGAGCAACTGTAACTTTCGATCTTTGTGTATGTGTGTGTGTGTGTGTGTGTGTGTGTGTGTGTGTGTGTGTGTGGTGTATATGAGGGACCCAGGCTGAGAGACAGGTTTGTGTGAGTGCTTTTTTTGTGGGACATATTTTCCATTGAAATAACAGTCCTGTCCAATTCAGGTCTGTATCATTCATTTTATATATGCATCTTTGCCTTTCTTTCTTTTTGCTTTTGTAGACAAACTGGTGAAAATTATAGGTCTGTGCATGTGACATTAAAGCAAAATGAAAAAGAAAAAATTAAACAAAGCTTGATTTTTATTTTTGTTGTTTTGTTTATTTTGTAACATCTAAAGCAGTAAATACAGAAACAAATGAACCATGAATCAATTTTTTACATCTGAGACACTGACTTTTTTTTCTTTTTTCTTTTAAAACTGGCAGAGTGTGTTAGTGTGATATATTGAGTGCATTTTATTTAAGTTAAATACATTTTTGAGAGAGAGGGAGAGAGAGAGAGAGAGGGTGGGGGAATTTGTCAGTCAAACTCTTCAGGAGATGTGCAACTGTATGAATATGACAGCTTGTCTGTATGTGTGCAGAGGCCCCAGACCAAGTTCTCTTGGTTTCTTCACGGAAAATACTATTTCAATATGCAGGCCCCTGTGCTACATAATGCATGCCCTTACCCGCCAAGGAGGCGACAGTGGACCGTTAAATGTGTCGGGGGAAACCACAACTGCTTACAGATTTTTTAGATTTGTAGGGCGTTTGGTCAGTTACCCCTCATCTGCCATTACATTTCGCTCAAGGCCCGTGTGGTTAGATCAAGGCAAGCAGCCACAGTCTTTGCATGCTCACAGAAAGTTGATGCAAGCGATCGACTCAACGGATGAAGCTGTGCGCCTGCTCTCAGTCCGATTTATAGAAAACCTTTGCTCATGACAGAAAACATTGCCTGATCACAATAAAAACCGAACGCATATCCTTGGATAGGGCGCTTTCATTATTTAAAGCTGTTTTCGAAGGGGCACATAAAACATTTGTAAGAAAATATGGCTCATCTTAATCTGTTTTGATCCAAAGAAAACGTTATGTCTGCGGTTCAAAGAAACTTGTGTACATGATTAGGTTTGTAAAGATCTGATAAACTGGAAAAATTATATTTACGTCCTCGTATGGGTACATAGTTTTCTTGCTGTCAAACACTGTCTCAGCAGCATCACAGGCAGTAGGAGTGTTCACGGACGCAATATTTGCTTGGCTTCAAAGTTTTATTAAAGAGAAACCACAGGTGGCTGATCAAAATTTCAGATACGGGTGGGAGTGGCTTAAGATGTAGTAAGAAGTTTACTGCATGTTGGCAGTTGTTACAAATGACCAAAACAACCTATGCGCAGTGGCGCCAAAACGTTCCTTGAAAAGTTCGGCATGAATGTCTGGCTCCTGCTACTTTGCTTGAATGCTTTGAAAAGTAAGTTTTTTTCCTTTTAACATCCTGACTAATTAAACTGAGGCAAAGTGTGAACATATGTCTGAAACATCCAACTCATTACAGTAGAAAAAGTTCGACTCGGTGTCTATCAGCATTAATGAGAATATTTCATCGGTGTTGTTGCTGTTCTGTCACTGAAATAGAGCACTGTTCCAGTACACTGGCACGGATATTTTAAAAGCTATATTAAAAGATTGGCTTCAAGAATTCAAAGAGTTGTAGTCACAGAATTTCTTCCCTTCTTGAACCAAGCATATGTTTAAAATATTATGCGCACTTGTGGCATTTTTGAAAATTCCCTAATTTTTGAGAATGAAATTACCCGCACGATACGCAATTAATTACTTTTTTCTGGATACCAAACGAGAATAGGGAAACAATAAAGATGGTTAAAATTTTCTGAAATAATGAGAAGCACACAAACCGTATAATTCTCCGATTTAATTGTTTGTTTTACGTATTTTGCAGATACTCGCTCCTATTCTATTATAACCCAAACGCCAGACATAGTGGAGGTGCCGAGTGGTGGCCGCATCCAGCTGAATTGTCATGTTCAGGACGTCTTGACGGAGTGTCATGCAATTTCCTGGTTAAAAGTGAACTCCAGGACTGGAAAACTGGAGCAAAGTAATATAACTACGAACGCGTCAGGAATCGATAACAAAAGTTGCACAGGAACGATTTCAGCGGCAACCATGGAAAACTCTGGCATCTACTATTGCTTGGCTGCGCATAGCTTAATGGCGTACATCGGCAATGGATCCAGGGTTATCGTCTCAGGTAATACAGTGATATACAGAGGTTGACGAAACCTAACGCTGGCTGGTCCCGTGTGCTCCGTTTTCCTGATTTTGTGCAGTTTGCCAACAAAGTTTTGCGTCATTTCTAGATAACAGCGTCAAACCCTCCATCACTATTTACTCTCCGTCGGAGGGAGACGGTTACAACGTTCCTCTCATCTGTGTGGTGACGGGCGTTTCGCCTTCTCAGGTCCACGTGCACTGGATCATAGGTAAAAAAGAGGAATCGGGATGGACAGAACCAGCTTGGCCCAATGGCACTGATT
Source organism: Chanos chanos (assembly GCF_902362185.1). Taxonomy (NCBI): domain Eukaryota; kingdom Metazoa; phylum Chordata; class Actinopteri; order Gonorynchiformes; family Chanidae; genus Chanos; species Chanos chanos. Next base: position 8,242,097 of record NC_044506.1, on the reverse strand, counting down.
CGGGTGAATCGACCGTGGCACAGATTCTTATAACTGAAGAGGAATGGAGGAATGCAGCCCAGTTTCAATGCTTGGCACAAACTGGTGGTCGAAATTTCTCCAGAACTCTGTCAAGAAATGAACTGGGTAAGATACGCTACTGACAAAAGGTGTTATTTTGAAATGGCTTTGAATAGACTGTAGCCTTGCTCTTTGTAGATTAACTGCCGATGATGAATGTATTTAGATTCCTGTCGGATGTGTACGTGGGTTCTTTTTGGCGTGTGTGGAGCTGCTTTTCTCACCATTCTCATGGCTCTAATAGCTGTTTTTTACATGGACAGAGGTATGACTTTTCATATTATGTTTGCGTCCCTGGTCATTTACGCGCTTCTGTTGCGTTCAAGTATTTTGTGAATATATCTGAATATTATTACCGTATATATTATGACATTAATGTGATGACGCTAAATGATATTTGACTTAAAACGTCTACAGACCTATAAACCACTGTACTCACTTACAAATATGTGAAATACATTTTAACATGTTAGGACTACATGTTAGAACGTTGGTGAAAAGTTTTTTGAAAAAGGAGAGAGCGCTTTTGGGAGGGAAATCAAACCAATTCTGTGAATGATACTTCTTTCTGTGAATGTTATTTTAAAACCAGAAAAAGTAGATATTCCTTTACCGGCAGTCATATCCGTACTCTGTTGTGTGATTTCCTTGAAACCTTTTTCATTTTTCATTCGTTTATTTTCAGGGAAGAAAGTGGGAAGTGTTACCATAAGGTTTGTGTCCAAATCTTAACCCACTTCACACTAGTTTGCAGTGATATCATAATTACTTTGTTATTGATAGTTTTGACTGTAATTAAAACAGTTCTCGCGACAGACAATGTGATCCACAACTTCACGTCAGAAAACGGCATTGTGGTAAGACTTCTCCATTTATGAAAGCACTAACTTACTTTAATGCTTATATAATGACAGTTTTTCTTAATTTCTTTGATTTCACAAGTAGGCAACTTCTTTGGCAACCCCAGATGAACAGTAATTCTTGGCGTCATAAAAACTATGTGCTACAGTATCATACTTAAGACCTTTTGTGGGCAGACATTAAGGATTAGGTGTCTTATCAGACCAGTACAATCGAGTGAGTGGTTAGAGGAAAGTGGAAATTAAAGATTAAAAAACATCTTTAGCAATGTGCAGCTCTGCAGAAGACAATGAGAAACAAATGCAGTAAAACTATTCGTGTACACTGTGTATTGTCATGACAGACAATCGATTTCTTCATCCTATTCCTTTCGGCTTGTGAATACTTTGCAACATAGATTGAGAGCTGCCGCGATTCTGTTTCCGTTCTGTAAAATCTTCTCACAAATATATATTATACGACTATTAATGCCCAGGATTGCAGTGATCACAGAACTTAAACATACGTGTGATTTCATAGTTAATACAAAATGAATGTTTAGCGGATGTATCAACAAACTGTTTGGATTGAAATATTTATGTTGATTTGAAACTAATTAAACATTAGGTTCTGTTGACCTGAGAGGCTGGTCCTCTTTGAACTGATTGTTTTGCTTGCTCTCTGAACAGTTTTGGAGAAAAAAAAAACGACTTTGTAAAACTGATCAAAGCAAATGCAAAAATAAAGGAACATCCACATCAACTTATATATAGTTTCCGAACATGGAGCAAATACATACACATACTATGTATGTTAAATATATGTGTGCGTGTGTGTGTGTGTGTGTGTCTTTGATTATATTTCATATTTTGTCAGCTAGTTTAATGGTTTAATGTACGAGTTTTCATCGTTGGTACTTTATGGTGTTCTCTTCATTTTCTCCTTCTTTCGTCCAGAGAAACGAAAGACACACGCAGAGGACGAGTCGCATCAAACAGCAAGTCACACATCTGTAATTGTAATATTCATCTTTAGAAATCGCAACATAGTTGAGGAAACAACATTAACTGATATTAACATCGCTCACTAAAACAAACCACAGAGCTTTTTTATTTCTTTATTTTTTTCTACAGGAAGTGGAGTACAGCTGTTTGGATCTAGCCAGTCTTGGACAGCCCACAAATACAGATGTTCTGCCTAAACCCAAGTAAAAGTACAATATCACACTTCAGTTGATCTATGAAAAATTTTTAGAGTTCACTTTATGACATCACAGTGTTGTAACGCTGGGGGAAAAGTCTTTCTTGCATATTAAGGTTAATGATACCAATCAAACATTTGAACACCTTATCACATCCGAGCAGTGTTGCTAAACAGATTCACTCCCTCAGATTTGAACATATTTAAAACAGAGCAAATTTGCTCCCTCGTGGCTACAGTTGAACCCTTTGTCACTTGGATACTCCCAGTAGGACAATGCACTCTGTCACAAATCACTCATTGACTCAGAATGTTTCAGAGTGATTCCATGAAGATGACTGTGAACTCACTTTACCTGACTAGCCTGTGTTGTACTGAGAGTCATTCAGCATCTCTGGGTGCAACTGGCTGTTTGTAGCCTGAATGTACTGTCCACTGTCCAAACAGCAGCCAACGTGTGACCTCATCCTGTCAACATGGACTAATGTCTCCGTGGAATGTTTCTGACACCCAGCAGAATCTGTGCCCTGAGGAATTTAAGCTATATGGAGTGAAAAGGGGTTTCGACTCTTAATGGCTGTCCTTAATTAACTGATCACTGATTGTAACTGTCTGTCTGTAATGTGTGTCTGTACTGTATATATTCTTGATTCAGTCAAACAAGATGTCGTCTGCAAAATATGTAATCAGTGCAAAATTACATATATTTTAAATGAACTGATTTCAGTTTAAACATAAACATGCCTTGCACACTCAGAGCAGTTTTAAGAAAAATACACTTGTTGTAAAATTTTTCAAAGCCAAATTGACTGTATTGTCTGAAGTTTAATGAAACAGGTTCACAGCATCAATTTTCTAAAGATTTCATATCACAGGTAATATAATATAATATAATATAATATAATATAATATAATATAATATAATATAATATAATATAATATAATATAACACTCTCTCTTTAGTTTTATTACCATCAACAAAAATCTCAGTATTGCAGGAATATCTCCACATTGATCTACTGACCATTAATAATGTAAAATTTATACTATCCAGCAGTGAAAATGTTTTTTGATGTTGTTGTTGTTTTGTTTTGCATCAGTTACATCTGATCAAGACAAACTATAAGCTCTTCGGATATTTCAGTATGAACATGAAGGTGAAGTTATTACACCTTGTTGTGTATGAATTGGTATTACATATAGCTTGAGTATTTGTTTTTAATCACTCTGTGAACATAAACGTGATTTAAAGTGACATAACTGCATGCAGTGTGTGCACAAGAAGAGCATTCCCCAAAGGAAATGGTTTAAAACCCAGAAGCCTCCACAAGGTGACTTCTGTCGCCCTCTGCTGGTGAGGACATATTCTGAAGCCTATTTTCCAAAATCAGCTGTTTTCCATTGTCTCAGAGCTGTCTTGACCAGCCTCAGATAAAAAAATGAAGTAAAATCCTATCAAGGTTTACAAAGTCATTACTGCCTTCTTCTTAGGCCGCAAGCCACATGTAACTGTTTTCAAACTAAAGAACAGAATAACTGAGTGATACAAGTTATGAGTGGAAGTCTTATTAGAATCATTTGAAATGGATCATAAATCACAGAGCACATACCATAAATAGTTTTAAGTACTTCTATTTATTTACATTTATTTTTCATTCATTCATTTATTCATTCATTTGTTCATTTGCTCATTCATTCATTCAGCCCTCAGTGGTGGGGAAACACAAGAGTACTAGACCTGCTGAACTGGGGAAAGGGAGGAAATAAAACAAAATAAAATTAAAATAAATTTAAAAAATAAAATAAAACAAGTTAAAATACAATAAAATAAAGTAAAACAAAATGAAATCAAATAAAAGAAAAAACTAAAATGATTTTTCTCTGACGTGGTTGCGCTGTGATATTTAAAAAAGATTCCTGATGGTGTTTATGATGCGCTGAAGCAGAGTCATATTTCGCCTTTTTCCATCTTGCCCCTCATCTCCTCTCTCCATTTTCTCTGTCTCAATTTCCTTTCTCACATTTTCCATTTTTGCCTTTTTAGCCATCTTCTCGTGCTTTCTCTTAGCCTTTTCTTCTTCTCTTTTCAGTTTTTTCAGTCCTCTCTGCCTCTTTCTCTCCTCATTCTGTCTTTCTTTAAGTTCTCTCTTGCTTAATTTCCCTTCTGCTCTTTGACAGAACTGACTCTGCTTCATCTCCTCAATCAACTTGTGTTTTAAGAACGCCACAGTGGGCATGGCTGTCATCATGCAGCTCTCTCTCTCCTTCATCTCTCTAACCAGTTCAGCCCACTCTCTGTTCTTCACCTCCATCTCCATCTTGTCTTTCAGCCACTCCTCTGCCTTCTTTATCAGTAACTGCTCAAGTCCAGCCTTCTCTTTCTGGAGGGCTGCCACATACAGCTCTCTGTCCTTCAGTTTCAACAGAAATTCATCTGTGGATCTCTCTTCTCTTTTCTCTATCTCTTCCTTCTCCTTGGTCCAGGTCTCCTTCTCCCTGGTGGCCCTGTCCTCAGTCTCCTGCAGCTGTTCCACATGCCGCTCTAGGGCAGCCTTCAGCTGTTCCGTCTCTTGCTGCAGAGTCCTGTTGACGTCCTGCACAGCTCTGTGCCTCTCAGCCATTTCTTTCTCCATGTTCTCGGCGGCTTTTCTCATCCCCGCGATGAGGCTTTTCTCTCTCATTGTCCCGTGTTCTTTCTCTAGTTTTCGTATTTTTTCGTGCAGTTCCCTCTCTCGCGTCTTCTCCTCTTTCTCTTTCGCTAATTCCTCCAGGGCCTGCTCCCTCTCTCGGTTCATTTCCTCTCCTTTTCTCTCCAGAGCCTCTATCACTCCCTTGAACTCCCCTCGGAGAGCTGTCTCCCTCGTTTTCTGCTCCTCTCTGTCTGCAGCTCTTTCTCTTTCCAGTTGCTCTATCTCCTTCATTCTGTTCATCGCTTTTCTTGCCATCTCTTCCTTTTCTTTCTTGTGCTCTGCTTCCATGCACTCCCTCTCGCTGAGCAGTTTTTTCAGTATGTCTTTCGTCTCTTCCCACGGTGCCTGGACCTGCCTTCTCTTTCCACTCAGTAGAGTTTCCTTCACAGCGTTCAGCTTTTTCAGCTCAGTCACCCACTGCTGAAACTCCGCATAAGACGCCTGGTACCTTTCGATCTTTAGCCGGAGCGCGTCAATAGTCATCTTGTAGGCTCCTTCTGTCTCCTCTCGCTCGTTCTCCATGAGGTGGAGGCATTTTTTCAGCCCAGAGACTATGTTCTTTTGCTCCTCGAGCTCCACTGCTTTAGCGGCTTCAAACCTTTTCCTGTCCTCCTCCCAGGCCTCTCTCTCTCTCTGCAGCACAGCTGCCATCCTCTCACACTCCTCCTTGGCAGGTGCACCGCCCTTTAAAGTCTCCTTAACTGTCTCCATTAAGTCAAGATAAAACCTACTGCAAATAAAGAGAAACAGATTCAGAACTGAGTAGGGTTGCGCATAGAATAGCGTGTAGAACATAAACTGAACTATGAACCAAAGGTCTTGAACACATGCTAAATGCTGGTTAAACCCTGGTTGATTAGTCCTGAATGAATGAATGCGTATTGGACATCCACCGTCTGTAAAGTGAACATTTCATATCTAAAACCACATTTCTTCATTTTTTTACTGTCTTTTCGTATATAAAAACGTTTTGATGTAGCTTAATTATTTCGGACAATGAGCGAAAGCTCCTATTCTACATTCGTACGGGCTACTGCAAGATCTAGCAAATTCACCTAGATAATCCGCCTAGATTCCTATTATTTGCAAGGAAATAATGTTTTCAAATTATCCAGCGTTCACATGACCGACTTTACGATAACTTGACTTTAGTTTTGTAGAGTCTTGTATTAACATTGTGCTTTAAACTACGATAGGCGAAGCGAACCACCACTGCGAGATCGGCGGTCGAGGCCGGCTCGGGGCAAATCCGTACCGGCTAGATTTTACTCAAGTAGAGTTTAGACCTAAATATAAATGTCTTTTTAAAAATATCTCTTTAAAAAACCCAGTTGCTCACCTTTCATAAAAGTCCTGTTTAGACGTCGTAGTTTAAATTATTTGATAACTCAGGTGTAGCCTACTCTCTCAATCGCGTTTTAATCGAATGGTTTTGTTTTCACTGCGATCCCCAAGGAAATAGAGATTCTCGTTCGACGTCATAACGGTGGGATTCCATGCAATGAGCACAAACCCTACTTTTGCTAATATGAGTCTATTTTATCATTGTAATATTATAGTTGTGATATTTTATAATCCTTGTAATTCCAAGAAGTAACGGGGGAGTCACAACCTCAGTCGTGATTTATCAGCCCATCACATAAAGTACGGGGATTCAGCCTTTGGGCAGGTGTTGTTATTTGTCCAACGACAAAGTTTTCAGCATGTATGTCTCGTCAGTCAGTCAAATCAATCAATCCTTTTTTTAATCACCTGCACAAAGCTTCAGAACTGAATTTTGTACCACATTATTATTACCTCGGTATGGCGTTAGACTCTAATGGCCATTGTTGTATACTTGGGAGGAACAAAGGCTTTCCGTACAAGACGAAGACAGTTATCATACAGGAGGCGCTCTACTCTCTCCATTCCATCCAATTATCAGTTTTATATTCAGATATGAAATTATCTGGGGACAGGCAGAATGAGCCCAAAGTCTCTTTGTGTCAATGAGCAGACATTACTCAAAGCGAGGATAACGGCATGTTTGTGGTTTTAATGGTTTTTAATATGACAGCATGTTTTGCTCAAAACATAAAATCAGATATAACACAAACAACATTTCATCATTTAAATTTGCAATCGTCCACCTGCTCAAAAATACGTAAAGAATTTGAGAGCATTTGCTTCTCAAGGACACACAACACACTACTGTCTTAGCTCCACGTATCTACAGAAGGCAATTATATAATCAATTACTGAAGTCTGAGGTTTCTCCGAACATATTAGGACTTAGCTAATGTTTAATGAGAGGGTGGATGGTGTAATTGTAACTGATTCCTGAAAGGATGCATGAGTGAAGTTTCTATTAGACAAGCTCTTTAAAAAAAAAAAGGCACGAGAAATATTCCAATTTCCTCTCAGGGAAACAAATAAAACTCTGAAATATTGATATTCTACTTGCATAAAAATGGATCATATTTTTTGTACTAAATTGCCGAAGCTGCACAAACAGTTTCCTGTACAGTTAAACGTAGAGAACATAAGACTGTCAAAACAAAAAGAGGGGGTTTGTCTCTTCCTTGACCTTTCAGGGTAATCTAATCCACATTCACATGGTGCATAATCATGATTACAGAACGTCTAGGGTTACTAGAACTACATGAAAATACTACATGAAATACAACAGTATTTCTACATGAAATACAACAGAACTGACCAAAAACAAACAAACAAACAAACAAACAAAAAAACAACAAAAAACACCCTCACACATCTGAACATTTCATATGAATCACAGACAGAGATCTGACCGACAACCATGCTCATTCCAGCACTTTCCAAGAAGTCCCTGTCCCCTGTGCTCATTCCTTGGAGGGCAAGAAAACTGGTTAAAGCAATACGACAAGAGCTATGTTCTGTCATGGTGTTGCTAGTAACAGCCGGCCATTTGAAATCAGTTACGACAAGGAGAGGGATAACAGAGGAATGTGTAAGATCAGTTCACCAGGAAAGGTCAAGTGTTCAGTTCTAACATTAATGTTATACGCTGTAGCCACACTCAAACACACACACACAAACACACACACACACACACACACACACACACACAAGGAGTTGTTGGGTAAAGGCGTAGAGGTCAAGTGGCATGAGAAAGCAGCAAAAAAGAAAACAAAAAAACCCAAAAAAATCAGGGTAGCCTTAGAACTTGTCCTCACTACCAGTCATTATTCTTTGCCTGTTCTCTTTGTGACCACGAACAGGCAGCACCATATCAGATACCAAACTCCTGAACAAAATAACATATAACATATAAAACAAACTGCTAGCACAAATACACACGCACAGCGTGTGAGAAGGAATGAGAGTAAACGGGGTTACAGTACTTGTCCATAAATGGCAGCCTTAACTCCTATTTGATAAACTAAATACAGTATGGAACCTCTTTGCACATGGCATGTTTGACCATATAAGGTCACAACAAAACAGAGACGCTCCAGTTTAGACATGCAATAACTATGCAATCTCAGGTACAGTGTAGAAAGAATGAACGAAGCTGTTTTTTTTTGTTGGTAATGTTGTTGTTGTTGTTGTTGTTTTTCACTGAGAAATATGATTAATTTGACCTTCTTTGCGGCTGAATTTGTGTAGCATTTAAAACACTGCTGTATGTGATCACGACTTCACACACTCATTCGACGTGAATACAATCTCTTTCGCTTATCCACACACAATCAAGACGGTCCAAGTTAATCAGACATTGCACATAAACAAAGTTATTCTGCACTGTGCATAAAAATCAGCATGTAAATCTGCTGGACTGATCAGTATTGGAAGGAGACGACTGAGTTGACTCTGTACACATGGTAGGAGCGATTCCAGAAGACCCGTGTGAAGTAGTTGGTGTAGGGTGAGTAGTTCATCTTGATCTCGTGGCAGAAACGCCCATATTTGGAGAAAGCATACATCTCGCCTTTATCGTAGACCACCTTATTGGAGAAAAGACAAAAGATGACATAGAAAAGCTAAAATATGAGCGCTGGTAATAGTCTTCGCTTCTGCTATTGATCTGTGTGAAAGATACATGTGGTTAAATGTTTGGAAGGTGGGAGACTCACGTGGCCATTGGAATAATCCAGAAGATCTTTGATCCTGCAACCCTTCATTGGGCTCACTTCATTGCAAAGAGATTCCTCGATGATGACGTAACTCGTTTTGTGTGACATCAGGATCTTGTAGACGTCCTCTGCGGACCTCATTGCATAGACCTGGTATGTCTGCGCGCGGACAAGACAAGAAAAACGTGAATGTGAATGTCTCTACACTGCAGTGTCCAAAATGAGTTCAGACACTGCTCTGAGATCAGTAGATGAAACTGTCTGTCTGTCTGTCAATCAGGTAAGGTTTTTAAGCAAACTTACGCTCTCGCTCCTCCGCAGAAGATTGATGTCTGTATAGAGAGGCAAGCTGGTCACCGCCCAACCTGAGCATAGCTTCACCGTTCCCAGCAGCTGAGGACTGGCAGCAAACACCGCAGCAACTGGGGCCTGTGTTCTGAGAGAGCGTAAGACGCAGACAGAGGGGGTGAGCATCGAGACGGAGGGTGTGACAGACATAAGAGAACACGCTCTCGCACGCTCAGTGCAGGTTTTGAATTAAAGGAACTTTCCAGAAGAACGGCGAGGTGAGGATTCAGCAGACGTCTACTCACTTGATCCAATTCATCAACTCCACTGTGTCGGGATCATAGAATTCCTGCAACTCTGAGAGTTCCGTCAGAACCCGTGGAAAATACTACGAAGAAAAGACAAGCAAAGACACTAAACCAAAGAAAAGAAATGTCACAAAATCATAACTCACTAAGTTACTACTCCCAATAAATTTTGTCCAAGTCAAAGGCAAATGCAACATGTTAGGATTTTTTTTAAAAAATATATAGGTCCACATTAAATTCTGCAATGTCTGGATAATGGAGCATAAGTATATTCTCTGTACATTCACTGGTATAGCAAAAGGAATGCTTTGAGGTGAATGACTATCGAACATCCAAAACAAACTGACCTCTCGCCACAAACTGAAACCAATGATGGTTGGAACCGCAGTGCTCAGTATTAATGCCTATGACCAGAAAACAGGCAAAGAGAAGAAACAGAATTAACTGACTCATTTCACACTAAAGCGTGGAAGACTTTTCTATCCGCTGATCGTGTCCACTTTATCAGTTCATGGGGCTAAACCATGGTCGTACTGTGTGTGAATATCTCACCAGTACTACAGGGTGAATGGATTTAAGCTTCAGCCACTTAAAGACGGTCATCCACAGCTCAGGAGAACACACACCGAACGCTGTGAACATGCACACGTATGGTGTCCACAAGTACTTCAGCCTGCGGGATACAAAACATACACGGAGAGTGAGTACACACAGAGTTCAATGAACAAAGCTCTGAATAATGCAATATGCTTTGAGTGTGGTTGGTTTAACCACTCTGTCAGGAGAAAAAGGACATTGTGTCTGTGATTATGCTGAGGATCAGAGTCAGGTTTCAAGGTGGGTCTGGTATTATTTTAAAATACAAACTCTGGTGCCGTATTCTTTTTTTTGAGAACTAAATTTAAAAACTGAGGGGGGTCTCACACTACAGGCAATGACGTATGAAATTCACACCTGATTCTATAAACATTTACATATGAATCCATATACAGAGGTCTCGGTTTTTAGAGCGTGGTCCTTTTCAAATGACTTTTTCCCACTTGTTTATCGCTCTCTCACCCCTCAAAGAGCATGGCCAGTGCTCCGAACAGCAGCGTGTGGAGAACGTGATAGATAACTTCCGGCTGCTCTCCTATCCAAGCATCCTCCAGCCGCACGCTGGTCTTTACTGGCTCACCACTGTCAACACAGACCATTTGAATAATTAGTTATTGTAAACAAGCATCATAAATATTGTAAATGGACTCTTCCTCCTATTATTCCAAGGCCTCACGCCGCCGTATCACTGGATATATATATGTGAACAGTACATTAGGAACCCGCAGCTTAATTCTACAGCAATTACAGTAGATTTTGACGGGTATTTAATCATGTGTTTTCTTTTTTTTTTTTTATATCCTTCATACAGTGTCTAAAATAACTGTCATCTGTAAACGTTAAACACAAGAATTTAAAAGTTATTTTGCCTCAGAACATGGCATAAAAAGTACATGAGAAAAGGACACAAAGATTACAGTTAATTTACACTTCAACAAAAACTTTTTTCCCCTGGTCGTTTTTTTCTTGTTTAGAAATAGCATGCAGCATCGGCGCATCATCAGCGCTGAAGGGTGGGAAAAATAACAACTGATCCAAACTTAACAAATACCACTTTTCTGTCAAAGCTTAAGTGAGGCTTTCCTGACCTCAGTCTCCTGTAGATAGACTGCAGCGTGGACAGGAGACAGACCAACAGGACCAATACATAGAAAGGCAGCACAGAGGCCTGAGTGAGCCGCAGAAAGAAATCCTGACTGGGCGTTTGGAAGCCCTCTTGGCACAGAAGGAGGTTGGTGATAAAGTCTCTAAAAGAAAAAGTAAGCAAAGAACCTGACAAAAATGAGTCAATATTTCAAAACGATTATGTTCCATTTTTTACAGAGCCTAGAGCAAAGTCTGTATAATTCAAAATTAAGTTTGCATATTTGCAAACTCAATTCTTTTTCTGTTTTTTTTTTTTAGTTTGTTTGTTTTTTTTGCTACAGTGTAACTGATGAAACACTAGGTCAAAATATGAAAACGTACGTAGTTGAGTTGAGTCCAAATTTAACTTCCAAAAACTTCAGTGAGAAGTCACTTTCATTGACAGGAATTATTTTCTAGAGAAAAAAATCAAACGACACATTAAATGCATTTTACAAACAAACCATTCATTCATCTGACTGAAAACACTCTTATTCACAATGATAAGCAAGCCAAACAGTCATTTTCCTCTTACCTTGACTACATAGTTGAAGGTGACGGCTATGGTGAAAACCAGATAAAAATGCAGGAGTATTTTCATCAGTCTTGCCACCAGGGGGCCCACTTTCATGTTTTGCTGAAAAGTGTGTTGAGAATTTGAAACCGTATATTTGCCAAGTCTATTACACTGAAAACACAGTTCTAATTGCTCAGAAATCAGTATGCTCGTTTGAGTCCGAATCGAGAGTTTAAACATTTAGTTTGATTCGTACTTTAATTAAAAAGAGGAGGTCGTTTAACAGTTGTGGTTAAAGGATCTGTCCCCTGCCATTCTGCAGTTGCTCATTAACCTAACTGATGTTTGTTTCTACATTTCTCTGCGGGGAGTTTTTACCTGAAAGGACCTGGCCAGCAATGAGCCAATGAGGAGGCTGAGGAGAGGTGAGCAGAGCAGGCTGGGTTTCTGGTACTGCAGCACATAAGCCAGAAACAGGGAGCTCAGGTATACCTTGTGTATGTCTGCCATCTGTCAATCAAACAGAGGAGACAGAGTTTGAGGAGACGAACAGTTCTGCGGACCTGACCATGAAAGAGCCCATCACAGACAATGACTGTCTGCACTGTGCACATTCAACTCGCTCATCTATCAGAACAATACAGAACATAATTCAGTTCGTGACAGTCTTATCAAGCAGGACCGAAAATTATTACTATTCATGTCAGAGGTCCCACACCTCTGGAGCCTCATTAGGGTTAAGTGCCTTACTCAGGGTCACACTGGCAGGGACCAGTCAAGCCTGGGGTGTGAACCCTTTGCCCTACATTTACTATGCCTGGGGGCCCTTACCACTGTTCCAATACACATTCCATCGGAATACAAACAACAACAACATTCCGTAATGCGATACAGAAAGTTCTGGTCAACTGAAAGCCGAGTGAGAGCCAAGCCTTTCAATTTCTTCGTACTTAAGCCATACGTGTACATAAGGCAAAAGCAAATATTAGTGCCTGTCTAAAAAATGTAAGAGAGTAAATGTCAAGTCATTGATTCTGTACCTTACGAGACGGCAGCAGGTCAAAGCAGTCCAGCAGGAACAGGGCTATGCCCTGAACAAACAAGACATAGTGACTCTGGTCCCACACCACTATGAAAGTGAAGGTCGTTACACTCATCAGGAGGTAACAGAACATCTGTAACACAGTTTTAACAGAACTTACTTTAACATCAGTTCATTTTCAACACTCTTTCATACAGCAGAACACACATTGTTGGACACAGGAGGCAGTGCTCATACAATCAAACCCCATGACCTCACCATTCTCATAAGACAACCATTTCAAGCTTTCTCACCCCACACTCTCAGACTGAAGTACACACTGTGTGGTAGCACATTTGAACAAAGGAAAGTCACATCAGGCTTTGGAAGACTATAATAATGTAACTAATACATGAGTGAATGAATGGGCTGTCTTGCAGGCGTTTATTACAGCGGTGTTACCTCAGCGGCTGAGCTGATGTTGTTACTGAGAAAACCAGTCAACGCTGCTACTTGGCAGGAAAAGTATGGCAGGGCCCAGTTGTCCCTTAGAGGTATAGCATAATCCACCTGGGTTGTGTCTGGTCTGCAATTCAGAAATGAAAAAAAAAAAATTCTTTATCAACAATAAAACGGTTCGTATTTGAAAGAGCCGAAACAAAACGTTTTGCAAACAGCCTAAAGTTCAGACTCAGGTCTTGAGCTTGGTATGTCTCTACCCTGACAGCAATGTTAGTTGCTCGAAACCTAAACTGCCAGTGCGCGCGCGCACACACACACACACACGCACACGCACACACACACACCCACACCCATCGCACCTGTTAATGATGTACCACGCCACCGCCAGCATCCCTGCTACCCACGTGCCACTCATCACCCAGCTGGACACAAACAGAGCGGTGACGTACACCGCCTGCAGACCGAACACCACGCCAATGTAAAAATATACCGGCTCTATGATGTCCTGCAGAAGTGAAGAGGTAGACATCCATGATACAGACCCGCCTGGCAACTTGCCGCTCACATCCTAAACTTGCCTGCTGATTAATAGGTATGAGAAGTCTACCTGACTGCCTGTGAGCCTGTACAGGAGGCTGGTGATCAGCTCAGGGTAGAGGGAGAGCTGCTCTACCGCGTTGATGGTCTGAGACGACACGGTCCTGTTGTCACGCGTGAGCTCATACACTCCTGAACAGCGGCAGAGGAGCAGAGATCGTTACAGAAGTCACACAACAAGAAACCTCTAAGACAGTGAAAGGAATGAACACACTGTACAGTAGATTTCGTTTGAAAGGGGGGGCGAACGCTTCATAGATGGCAAGTCCACTGAAACAGTGAAAACAGTGTGAATGAAAATAGAGGTCTTTAACAGTGGTTAGACCTCCACGTACTACAGGTTTTGATGTTGGCATCTTCAATGACAAAGACGTTTTTAGGCACAGATGTGTTTAGACTCCGTGCGTCTGCTTTAGGCTTGATATCACGGTGTTGTGTTCTGAAATTGGATCCTGTTAGTTATTAGCGGTTGGTCACACAAGTTAACTGGCCAAAAATATTTATCACCTCTCTCAAAAGAAGGCGCAGACAGCATGTGTTTGTAATAATAATAGTAAAGTCCACTTCCGCCCTGGAAAGTGATCTCTCGCTCCAGTTCCTAGGGGTGAAAAAAGCAAGGGAAAACATAAGTTTTGAAATAACTCCAGCAGAAATATGTGCTAATCACTGCTAATCAAACCATCTCTAACCCCTTCTGGCCTGTGATAAACTCAGTCGCGCCATTTTAATGCACTATAAACTAAGAAAGATTTTTTTTTTTTTTTAGCAAATTACTTCATAGTTCAGGAGAGACATTAAATGTTATGTATGCATTTGGTTAAACGATATTCCTTACATGTATGTTTATGGCACAAGAAGAAAGAATCAAGAGATCACAGGATGTGGTGAGTTGCTGTTGCTGTTGGTGCTCACCTGTCGGCTAGAAAACCAGAACTTTCTCTCGTGGTAGGTGGAGAGATACACAGCATACATCATACCACATGTCACTGCTGCTACACACCCAAAAAACAGTTTCACCAAGCGCTGAAGCAGGACAGCTGCAAAGAGCAGACAAGAAGGTACACAGAACGTTGAATATGCTGATTCAGGAAACAGGTGCAGCTGAGATAAAGAACCGTAACCTCCAATACTCTAAGTCAATATTATTAAAAAGTCTGCCACAGTGTTAAAACTCTCACAGTGGAAATGGTATCAGGGTTTGGCATGAAACCATCTATGTTCCAAAGCAATGGGGTGATTTATGGCAAACGCAAAAATTCACACAGCTTCAATCAACCTATTCAGACACTTTTGTTAAAACGCTGCAGAGCAAAAGCAAAAGAATTCAAATCTCACATCTGCTGATTCTTTGAGGTTTTCTGTCAGGAGGGGCGTTTTGAGAACAAGCTCCCTCGTTTCCTCCATCCTCAGTAGCAGCGGTTGAGGGGCTGTTGCCTGGGTCTTCTGTCCCCTCGTCTTCATTCACGTCTTTATCCCCATCTTTAGGACAATCTTTGCCGCTGGCCTCATCTGTTAAAGTGACGATTTCTCGCACATTATAGACAAAGCCCTCCAAAACTTCAGAGGAATATACTGCTTCAACGCGGGCTAAGAGGAAACTCTGTTACCTGTCTTCGAGTCTAACGGATCCGTTCCACTTGGGCTCTCTTCTGTGTCCTTTGCTTTTCTGCATCGCAGCTCTGCCATCACCACTATAACGTTCTTAGTGGATTCTAAGAATATATGATCAAGCACAAGCCTCTTCAATAACAACCGTCACTTTTCAGGGATATATAAGCTTAAAATGAGCTTAAACCCATGCACATGAAAACCCTAGGTAAAAGTTGAGAAAAAGATAGAAAATGTAAGAAAATGATCAAGATCTGGAGGATAGCAAGCTAGCTTCGGGTATACTCATCTAAGGTGCGAGCGGGTAGTTGATCAGGTATCAGTCGTAACACGTTCTCTAAACGATGCTTTGTAAACATGTTCTAAGGGACTAGCATACTGTCTATATAGAAACGAATCTTACCGGAGAGGATGGTTTAAAAGGTTTTCATGATGATAACTTGCTGGCTGTATGAAGGACTGATGCTTGAAGCAAGCGGACGTTGCGGGGTAGTGGGGATGTGTCCGATTCTGAAGCACAATGCGACTCGGTTCGGTTATGCACTTTATCAGTTGTCTTATCATAAAGGTTGGCAGATAGTCCACTTTACAAAATCGCTGCAGTAACTTTAGCAAATCTTCAGATAATTTCCCAACTCCACAAAGTTACTTCCTTGTCTATCTGTCCAAACTTCACTCACAAGCCTGGACCTCGGCTACGGATAGTACTGAGGGACAAATGACTTGTGCATACAACACATGAATAGCGAGACAGTTTTTCGATTTTTAATTACGGTCGGTTTTACAAATACATGGTTTTGATGCATTTATATTGTCATTGCCCACTCCACGGATCAGTGAAAACTGATCAGATATGCATTGTAGCTTGAAGGAGGGAATAAGTAAAAAATCACGTTTCTTTGCACCTGGAGAAGCCCTGTCACTGCGTTATTACAGGATACAGCTGGAAAACTGACATGTTTAAAGTGGCCTTGATCTCATTCTTAATTTCTTAAGAGAGATTCTTGTCTCTTAATTTCTCTTTCTTGGAAATGCTTTATCTTTGTGTTTTTGGTGAAATCAGGGTAAAAGATGTACTCCATTCATAGCGTTAAGTGTATGCTTGAAATTACAATAGTGTATATTTTATTGGAAATCATTTTTACAGTTCAAAATATCACGACACACACAAAAAATGTTAAGTTACAACATAACATTTACATTTCATCACTTTGCAGATGCTTTTGTCCAAAGCGACTCACCATTAATAATGTAAAAACATATCAAAAGGATGGGAAGAGTCAACATAAGTTAAGTGTTTTACTGCACTGACACACCAAATGCTATCAAAGTACTGTACAAGTTCTTAAATTATACATCAATTTTGGTTTAACAAATCCGTCATCAGAACAGATCATTGTAATACGTTAAAACTGTGGATTCATTGTCATCCCGCTATAAACACCTTTTCTCCTGAAGGTTACTTAAACCATCTTTATCAGAGGTTCGTCATCAGAAGAAACCTTCGACTTTTCATCCGGCTCTGAGTCTGAAAAACAAAATAAAACAAAATAAAAAACAAAAACAAAAGTAAAAATTGTATCTGACAAGTGTGTGTGTGCATAGAGAGATTCAAAATCACTGACTTAAAGATAAACAGTAGTGTCTTGAGAGAATTACACTCACTGATGACAGGACAAACTGATTTCTGTCTGTCTGTTTTGGGGCTTGTCTCGCGGCTGACGTCCTTGGTGGGGGTGGCTGGCTCACTGGTGGGTGTCGGCCTCTCGGTGGCGTCGGTCGTTTCCGCTGACCGGTTCAGCTTTCCGACCAGGTTTATCAAAGGCTCGTTGTCTGAGCTGTCACATGAGTCCATGTCCCTCTGTGCTAGTTCTAAAAGAGTAAAAAAAAACAAAGAAGAAGAAGAAACATGACAAAAAAGCACCACGCTTTAAAGGTGTATCGAGTTGTGACTTTTTTGTGCAGAACCACAGAATCTTCAGAAGTTATTCCAGTTTTATTACAGAGGTATGAGTTTTACAAACATGCGTATCTGGCTGTGTCAGTTTTAGATTGATCTAAAACTGTTATTCTTTTCAGAAAAACTTCAGATGAAAGACTGTAAAATACCACTTCTCTCTCTTTTTTTTTAAACTGTGAGCCCAACAGTCAGAAAACCTATGTTACTACTATGTTAATAGCGGTTAGTGCTGCTATTAAGACAAATTCAGCGAACTCACTTGATTTTGGCGTGTCCTTTTTTGAAATGGTTTCCTTTTTAGACTGTTTCTCCGCTCTTGCTTTCTTCGTCAGTTTTGTTAAGGGCTCATTGTCTGAGTTGTCTCCTGATGATGATACAATAACAGAGCAGCTGATTCAAGATGCTAGGTCTGCCCCTCCAACAATCAATGTAAACACCCTCTCCATTAACTGTATCCATTAAACAGAGGGTAAAACTGAGACTTCGGTTTGATTAAGGATGCTTATGTGACGTTTTCAAGTACTGATTTGCAGAATAAACGATGTACGTGCAAATTTTCTAAAAATCTCCTTTTTACTGTACGACGGTCGACGCTAAGACGTATTCTTGTAAATTCTTAAGGAGACCTGAAAGATTTGCGTTCTTCCTCTTTGGTTTTTTCCGTTGTTTCCTCTCCGCGGGTCTCTTCACCAGATTAATCAGAGGCTCATCATCATCATCATCATCATCATCATCATCATCATCATCATTATCTGAGCTGTCGTCTGACTCTTTAGATACTGCAACAGACAAAACAGCAGCAACAGACCGTCCTTATCTTTTCTTATCTGTTCTCGTGCCTCTAAGATGATTACGTTCCAAGCGCTCTCCGCTCTGATGACTGGATAAGTAACAGAGATACGGACTATAAAAAAAAACCCTGGTTACAGCGACATATTACAGTGCCTTAACTTTCACTTTTTTTTTTTGCGTTAAGATGGAAAAGAAAGTAAACAATTTGGGGTTCTACATGTATCTACAAGTTTAGAGTTCCAGACCATTGCCATAGCTGATGATTTAGACTTACCAGGGACTTTAGAGATGTCATTCCTCTTGGTCTGTTTTCGTTGTTTCTGAGCTGCAGGTGTCTTCACCAAGTTTATCAGAGGCTCGTCATCAGAGCTGTTACCTGCTGGCCCCACGGTTTTGTGACAGGCCAGAGCACAGATAGCAACAACGGTTAGTGGTTGATAAATGCTTAAACAGAGCTTTGAAAACCCTCAGATGAGCTGTAATTTTCCGACAACTTTCCGAGACATAAATCCATGAGTGTCTCACCCGAAAGGCGACGTCTGGATTTGGCCCGGTTCCCACCCCTCTTCGTTGGTGGCGATGCCTTAGCTGAACCCCGTTTGTTTGTGCCTTTAGTCTTTTTTATCATTCGACTTGCGCTCATCTGATCAAACACAGTTAAGGGTCCGTTACCCGAAGGGCTCATTAGCAGTGGCTTTTCAGCATCACTATCAGACACAAAGTTATGAAACGGTTTTTCTTTTTAAAAACTTGAAGCAAACCTCTGCAATGCATTACTGCCACACCAAAAAAAAAAAAAAAGACACAAAACCCTCACTCACAGCAGCAGAAACTCCCTCGTCATCGGAATGGGATAAGGACAAATCTTCAGTCTGAACCTCCTCACAGGAGTTTTCTGTTAATAGAGCAATAAAAAATAAAAAAAAAAAGAAATGACTGACAAGCAAGTAACAGATCTGAAAGGCACATTCTGGTCAGATTAGCTGCGTGAAAGGGAACCGAGCAAATGTGCCATTGCCAGAAACTGGTGAGAAATTACTGTTACCTGTCTTTGCCTTACTTGTGTTTCTCTGTCTGCTCTCTCTGTAGTTTTGAGTGATTTTTTGACTGCTGATGTCCTCCTTGGATATTCTCTCCAGCACAACAATGGGTTGCTTAATCATTTGCTCTTTTTCGATTTTCTTCACTACGGGCTCGTCATCTGAGCTGTCACTACAGACCTCTGCAATAAACAAGTTATATCATAAATGGCGCAGACGTGTTGATTCGCACCAAAGATGCGACTAAATATCAAGTTGGGCCTGACTCTAAGGTAACACCCTGAAAATCTTCCCGCAATGTGAACAGACAAAATAATATTTTCCTCACATGGCCTCAGCTATCTTAAGCAAATGGATTTGATTGTCAGCTTCAAGCTCGAGCATTTCATAAGGAGTGACAGTTGATGAAAGACGACAGACGACTATCGTTGTACAACATTCATGAAGATGCAAATCGAAAACGTACATTTTGAAGTGTTTTTAAGGGATGCTACCTTTGTTCGTGTGTTGACGTGTAGTCATGGCTCTTGGGTAAGTTTCAGGTCCAGCGTTTTCATTTAGAATATCGCTTGCTTCTGCGCGCTGAATTCAGCTATTTTACATTTGTTGTAAATTTTTTAAGTTAATAGTGTGAAGTCAGAAACTGTACTATATCCGCAAAGCCGATAAATTGATTACTTTTCAAAATAGCAGTCCTACGCCCTGTCTGCCACATAATTTAAAACGCATTGTTCAGTGTATGACAAAAACGCAACATCGGTGCTTTGAATGTTTTATTGATCAATAGTAATTTAATGTACCAATCTAGAGACAATTTGTCGAATTACCATTCATGTCAGGTTAAGGAACACCGGACTAACACAATGACACTGTTCAGCTTGTTTCTCTTTCTTTCTTTCTATTTTCTTTTCTTTTCTTTCTTTTTTTTCTTTTTTAAGAGGAACATGTGGCATTTGGAAATTAGGGTGAGTGTGTGTGTGTGTGTGTCTGTGTGGTGAAGGTGGTGTTGGGAAGAGAAAAAAGAATCCTCTACAAAATTAAGTGTACTCATGTAGAGAAAATGGTGTTTCATTCCAAAAACTCATAATGTTAAATATTCCAAAACACCTGATTTGTGTGGTCGAGTATTGACCAAGAACTGAGCAGAATAAACTAATAATGTGCTGAAGTCAACTGTCCTCATGAAAACGTGACTTAAGATATTTAACAATGATTTAGAAGTGCTTTGACACTGATCATCACTCAAGGACAGACTGTTATGACCACTGATGGACAAAGAGTGGATTACACACACACAAAGAAAGGCCAAGACAAACAAACAAACAAACAAACAAAAAACAACATGCAACAGCATGAGAATAAATAGATAAAAACTGATAGAATATACAGTGTACATTGCAATTATTCATATAAAGAAAAAGAAGGGAAGTCAAGTGACTAACCAGCTGAGTAATTTACATACAGTATATTGTAAATTTCCTTCATGAAATGCTGGTAAACATATTAGAAGAAAGAGCATTTACCTGCAGTCTTTGCATACACAGACTCTATTGACACTTCATCCTACATACACATATACCCATAACTCATAACAAACAACTCAAAGACAGAATTATATATTACTTATCAACAAAGGGGCGCTAATTCAACAATTTAAACATGAAGTAGATGAGTTATAATTGTTCATAAATCACATGAAATAATTCCCCCAGCGAACGGGTACTGCTTGGTCAGATAACCGTTAAATAAAATAAATCGAGGAAAAAAAAAAGAAGAAGAACAGAGGGTCTCACAGAAGTTCCTTTGCTTTAAGACAAATGAAAACTGTGTTGAAATACGACGACCACAGCAAAGTCTTCCTGAATGACGGAGATGAGTAGCACCAAGCAGCATAAATGTTTGCTGTCAAAAAGTCATTGCTGTATTCTCTTCAGCAACGTCCAAGTCTGAGTGTAGATGGTTATAGCGTCACAGCTACATGGCCGCAATCTTGCTGGCTTCCCGAACTCCGCTCAGATACGCTCCTGTCACCGTTTGTGGAAAATGTCGGTTGGTGGCCTGCCGGCAAACAGACAGCACTGAGTATTCAAAAATAAATCTAAAAAATGTAAAACTATGAGGGGAAATCATTTATCCCTTAAGGATTCACTATGTAATTCGCACAGTTGTGGGAAATAACTGTCTAGTGTGAAAGTTATGCCGTACGGGTACGCCGTGAACAAATTTTAAAATAAAGTGTTTTCATATAGTCTTACCTCTCCAGCAAAGAACACTTTCCCTTGCACATCCTCTGCGATGATGTCATAGGCTTCTCCACTGCCTCCAGTCCTCACAAAACTGTATGACATCTGCGACCACGTGTCTTTACTCCAGCGGGTCACAAAGTACCTCAGTGGTTCCGGAACCTCCTTATTAGAAAAAAAAAAAATAGTACGACAAGAAGAACGCTAGACTCTCAGCATTCATCACATCAACATCATCTTTGTTTGTTTGTTTTTTTCATAGCTAATTTACCTGCTCCTTGAAGAGTTCCCGTAGGACTTTCATACAGAGATCCACAATCTCTTTGTCCTGAAGATCCCTGACTGCAGACAAGGCCTCACCAGTGATGACTGACATCAGCACGCTCTGTTTGCCCTACGAGCCAGGATAAGTGACTGCAATCAGTATGATAAAGCTTTTCCACGAGGATCCCAATACAATCCAATAACAGTGCCATTCTACACTAAGACCAAGGTAAATGGTAGCTGACAACGTCACAATGACCCGGAGTGTCGAAAGGGTCGAACCTGAGGATTCATGTCATAAAAGACGCTAAACATTCCTCTCCCCTCTGGACTGGGAAGGACGTGACCAAAATAGTCTGCTCCTTGGATCTTGCTGTCCCAGAACCTGTAAGGAAACTGCAGCGCGATCTGAAAGACACAGGAAGCAACAAAACCTCGTCAAAAAGAACCAGTCTGCAGATAGGAAATACAATTCATCAAGGACAAATTTTACAGAATGTTGTTTTTGCTTCTCACCTTCTCAATGATACCGGCCCCCAGACTGTGAATGGCTTTCAGTTTTCTCTCAGGGAGAGGAGGATTAAACTGAATGGTGTTCTTCTGAAGCAAAGCTAATGGAACGGTCACCAACACCTTAACCACAAAATACCACAATAATGTTATACTAGGATATCCGGGAGAAAAATGCTGTCAAAATAAGAGTGTTACCTTAAAAATACAGAGTGAGAGACGCATGGTACAAGCAAAAAAAAAACAAAAAAAACCCTAGTGTGCTGATGTTTCGTACCTTTTGAGCTGTCCATTGGGCGCCGTTGGAAGACGTGACTTTGACTGAATCTCCAGAGTAGTCAATGGACTGAACCTACAAGGACAATAATGACCGTTATCTTTCCTTTCTTACATATTGTGGTGTGTGTGTTCCTTCAAATAACTCACAATATAAAAAAAGCCGACGTGACCCTCATCAGTGGTGTTCATAATAAAATTTTGAACGGGGACATACCGGAGTATTGAGGTGAATTTCCAGTCCCTCTGCCAGTTTGTGAAGTAAACAAGAGTAGCCCTCTGTTAGCAATGTGTGGTCTCCTGAGAACTGCGCAAAGAACTCATTATGGTCCCAAGAACGTGCAGATACCTGCAAACCAGGGAAATAAACACACACACACACACACACACGATAATCAGTTCTCTCCTCTTACATCAGGCTGCACCAGCTCCATTTTCCACAAGCTTGCATGAGCTCTTAATTCAATCCTTAATTAAGTGACTCTACAAATGAATGAGGATAAGCATCCTGTGATAGCGTGTTGAGGTGCGAACTGTGTTTGAAAACAAAATGAATCGATTCAGATTCACACAGACCTGATCTAGAGTGCTTCCACAGGCGAATTCCAGATTACTGAGGTGAAACTGAAGAACTTTCTCCTCCAACTCACTGAACTGGATCCCAGACTCCTGCAGGAATGTTTTATGCACTTCCTGGATTTTCTCTGTCCGAGTAATAAAAAAAAAAAAAAAGAAAGAAAAGAAAAGAAAATCACAGCTAAAGAAAAGTCCTAACAGGCCAGCATGCATTGATTACAAACAGTACATCAACTTACTGTGAAATACACTATTATGTATTTCACTATTATAAGGTATTTCACTGTTATAATTATAATGTCAGTATTATAATGAGCAAAGATAACAAAGCGACTGTAGTACTGAGGGGTTTTCAGCAAAACAGGACTTCTCAGTTAGTCACATGACATGGGGGAAAAAGTCAAAACTGTCTAATCTCTAATCAAATAGCTTTAATCCATAACATCCATGTTAGACAGTCTTATGGCTTAATATATCTGGCTACATGTGAAGTCATGCTACATGGGGATAGCCACATTTAGGAACCCCCCCCCCCCCCCCTCCCCCCCAGCCAACCCCCCCAATCACGGCAGGTCACTGTACCCCCTAACGGAGCATCCTGGTTCTGAGACTTGTCTTTCCTCCATTCAGACACGACGTCCAGGATGGCGTTAAAGTGGAAGTCCATTCGTTTATCGATGGAGGGGTCAGTGGCTATGCCCCCCTCCTGAATCAGGTCACACCGGTCCCCCAGCTTGTGCATCTTAATGCCTAACTGCATGTAAAATATCAGTTAAAAAAAAAAAAGAAGTATAGTCACATTTGAGGGAATTGCCTCTAGTGTATACGATTACACACAGTTATGAGTTCTGTGTCTTACCTGTTCACACATCAGGGCGATGGGATTGTTCACGCAGCCGTTAACGATCTGAGCGCCACGTCCAACAGTGACGCCCAATGACGTGTCATCCCAGACTCGTCCGCCGATCCGTTCTCTCGCCTCCAACACCACCACCTACGGACCAATCCGGAACAGCCGTGCGACGTTTAAGAGTAAAATATTTAGATGGAATGAGCTAAAAAAAAAAGATGTTAAATTGGTAGAAGAGGATCACCTGCATGCCAAAGTTTTGCAGCTGTCTCGCGGCGGCTAGCCCAGACGCTCCTGCGCCAATCACAAGTACCTTTTTCTGCTGGGAGAACAGATCAGAAGAGAAGAGAAATTTGTGTAAGGTACAGTCAGACGTTATTTATCCCAGTGAACTACATATTATATCTTTACACATTACTATAAAGGAAGAATTACATGCATCTGAGGGCTAAACGCTAACATGCTATGCTAGCTCCAACCAAATGTATTTAGTCACTGAAAACATACTCCTTTAAATTACAGTCACTTTGTGGTATTTTGCACTTCTGACTCCCATCCTGAACAGGTGCGGAGGAGAATCATAAACCAGACACAGAGGGTAAACTTACGAGACGGTATGGCTCCGGTAGCAGAGGCTGTTTGACTAGCAGAGCACCTGTATTGATTAGGCCCTTGCGGGTCATGAAGTGAAGCACCCTGTCCAGCTCCTGAACACAGCGCACGCGTACCAGCCCACGAACAATCACATGAGGGGCACACTTCTGAGGGGTCAGGACCTCCTGGACAGCAGAGGCACAAACAATTTCAACGTGTTTACTTTGAACTACAAGCATAAAACCTTGAGGATGAAAAGGGAAGGAAAGGAAATGAAAACTTGGCAAGGTTCTGAGATTTTCAGATACTTGCTGCTAAACAATCATGCATGTACTTACTAAGTAATTACAAAGTATATTGACCTAATTGCAAAATAATATTTAACTGTTTTAAAATCACTGACGTTCAGTTCAAGGCCAAGACTAACATATTTACATACTTATGACAGAGGAATTTGTGATTTCTTTTTTTTTAATTACTGAAATTTCCACTGGCAGTCAGCAAGTCATAATAAATGACTAACATTAAAGAAAAATAGTCATATAAATCAGTGATTGCTGATGTCTGATACTGGATGGTATTCAGCCTTCTTTTGTAACCTGATGTCATGGGAATAGAACATCTCCCTCAGTTCCTATCAAAGGGTTATTAGTGAGACTTTTCCACATCTAAAAAAAAACCTGACTTGACTCCCTGATGCCTGAGCTTCCCCACTGGCACCTTCCTGCAGGTCTGAGCTTGTCCTGGCCTTATTTCACCACACAAGGAGCAAAGGTAAGCATGCGCTCCTCACTGAGGTTAAGGGAGGTCGTAGGCCGTCACTGACCTTTATGGTCAGCGTTCATTATGTTGATATAACAGTGTAACACAGTGACAAAAAGGATTCCATAATACCCCATGACATTTCAACCACCAGCCACCACCTTTACCCTGAGGAAAAACATTCAACAAAGTTTCTATTGATTTATTCACTATTGATTTTTTTTTTCACACAGTCTGTGCCTCATATCATGGTCTGCTTTGTGTGTGTGTGTGTGTGTGTGTGTGTGTGTGTATGTATCTATTTATCTATCTGTATGTATCTATGTGTGTGTGTGTGTGTGTATATATATATATATATATATATATATATATATATACACACACACACACACACACACACATATATATACACACACACACACACACACACACACATATATATATATATGTGTGTGTGTGTGTGTGTTTGTATATTAGGGCTGCACAATTAATCGAATTAAAATCAAAACTGCACTATGTCCGTGTGTGATGGCTAAACCGTGATTGAATAAAATATATTTATAATATAAAGTGACAGTGGAAAACACACGTGTCTGATTGGCTGGCAAGTGTCAAGCTCGTGTATCTGTACATCTCAGTCACACATCCGTTCAGAAGTTTAATCAACATTTTAAATCAGTGAACCTGCGTTCGGCCCTATTTCCTGTGGAGTTCTTTGCTCTGACTCGTTCGTTAGTTTTCTGGACAGCCCGTCGGGCATTACTTCATGACGACTTAGAGCTTTATGATGAATTTATGTATGAAAGGAAACAAAGACACACGAAGTCCGACCTGAACTAAACCAAACAATTGCTGGTGCTTTTTACATGCATGACGTTCTGTGAGAAATCCTTTTTTTGAAAGGTTATAAACAGTTTGTATCATTTATCATTGAGTTATTCTTTAAGTTTTTATGGAATTGACATAATTATTTCAAAACATCCTTTCACAGTGTGGTTTTATGCCTTTATCTGATTTTAGTCTTGACAACTAAGCAAAAATATGAGATGCTAACTTAGATATTCATCATATCGCAGTTCAAATCTCAATCGTGACATGTTTCTGTCTAACAGCGATATGATTCTTTGACCAAATCATGCAGCCTTAATATATATGTACAGAGAAAAAGAGATAGACAGATACACACGCATAAATATATAAATCAAAAATCACAGTTGTGTCATGTGACAGGTTCATTATATAAGACTGATTGATTCTGTAACTAGGAAATGCATCAGATAATGCTTTCACATGCTACCACTATTGCTTTACATTATAGCCTGAGAGCATATACTGTCGCTGTGACACAGTTTGACATTCATACCTTACAGTTCCTGTGCCAGGCAGCTAAAATAAGGTTGCGAAGAGCGAGGTACATGGTGGGATCCCTGGAAAATTCTGGAAACTCATAGAGTTCATCCAGCTCCATCATATCTGGCCTGACACACAGAGCTTTGCCGCACTCGTTGGGCTGATAGAAAGGCTGGAAGTATGAGCACAGTCCTGGAACTGGAAACACAGAGGACAGGGCAGGGGAATGACCACACATGGACAGTCAAGGAAAACTAGCTTAATATAACATGTGACATCGTAAATACATCATATTATTGACTGCATCTGAACTTATGATTCTAAACAGGTGAATCACTTTCTAAACGCAAAAGCATAAACCTTCATTTTGTTGCATGTCTGCGACTTCATCAATTTTGTGATATAACTTTGTGATACACGTACTTTGAGGCTGGACGACCCGGCGATGCTCCGCCCTCAGTTCGCCATGGGAATAGTTGCTAGGCGAAGCAGAGGGACTCATGCCCACACAGTCAGGGTAGTAGGCAGTCAGAAATGGATTGGCAGGACTGTCCTTCAGTAAAGGAGGCAGGATCAGCATAGAGTGCCACCAGCTCTCCATCACCCCAGCCACCCTCTGAGAAGAACAAGACAATGTAAGACCTGAAACCACCGCCTGTTTGGTACTGCCTTTAAAAAGCTTTTGAATGCTTGAGATTTCTAGCTCTCAAATGCTATTGAAAACAATAACCAATCATGAGTAATTATAAGAGGTTCCTGGATGTCTCAGACATTCGACAATTTATCTCATTGGTTTGTGTGCTATGTGATGCGATGTCTAGAACTTTTCTTTTTCCCCAAGATTAGGTAATTAGAAGGATGTAATATTCTCTTCACACAAATTGAAAGAAAAGCACTGATAATTGCAGTGCAGGACCCACAGGACTTAAACTATAGTAAGGTTCTCACTCACCATGTCCTCAGGCAGGGAACACTGGTCTGGACCTTCACTCTGAGAAAAATAAAATACACCACTCATTAGTACTACTCCACCGTTACTGTAATGACCGACACACCCCTTACCCCAGCCCTGACCCAGTCAAATATGTCAAACACCCCCGCCCCCCGGTCCAAAAATCTACTGCATTACAGTACTCAGTGATTCAAATGTACACGTGTGACATCAGTCGAAAATGTCTTGAGCCTTAATTTCCGATGTGTGGGCTTACTTTGACGTTGTTGAATTTCATGCCACAGCGGTAGGTGGTAGCCAGTGCAGCAGTGAGCTGGATCTCTTTCGTTAGCTGTCTCCATTTGCCGCAGTCCGGCTTTGTGCACTGGACCTAAAGCAGAGGAAGAGGATAAGACTTATTGGCCATTGTGACTGAAAAAAATAATGAACTTCATATTAGATATTTGAGGTGGCAATGTAGAGGATAGGCTATCCAGCTCTAAAGGATGAGTCTTTAAAAAATAAACTGTTGCACCACGTAAAAGGACAGTATATGAATCACATTGGATGTGTTCATTTATATGTGGGTTCTCTCACTCTCTCTCTCTCTCTCTCTCAGTCAGACTCATTGTTGAAAAAAATGCATATGGTGATTGGTTGGAACTCATGTCACTCATAATTACACATCATCTACCTCTCCCTGAGAGCAAATGGAAGAGCAGCATAAACTACAAAGACTGGCTTTCAGGTCTCCGGTTTGCCATATCTCCAGCCTCGTTACTTGTGGTTGCCGTTTTCGAGTTGCTGTGATTGTTTAATTGCTCTGTTGACTGTTTATTGCTAATGCTCTTCATTTTTTTTTTTTTTGAGGTGGGGTGGTTGTGATGTGTTTTGAAACACATGGAAGACTGCTTTGTTTATGGGAAAGAGAACAGGTAAGATCTGGACATTTACACAGTCTATCTTTGAAGTTACTATTTTGTATACAGTAGATCTGCACCCGGTCTACAAAAAGGTTGGTGGCAGGTGTTACCTGCGTTGTTCATTTTGTAAGACAGTTTGACTAGAGTAGACCTTTGGAATACTTTTCTAAACCTTTGAAATGTTCTTTTTCTGATAAACTTTATGGTATTTACGTTAGTTTTTATAACGAAGCACAATTTAGAGGAAATTATTTTAACCACGCTTCCTTCTTTGTGACTGCTTTCATTTATTCCATATGCATTTTCCAGTTCTTCCAGTTTCTGATTTACATATGGGAGGTTAGGGCATATCACCATGACTTGGTGTGCTCACTAGAGAAAGTGAGACTTGGGGCTAAAGGCACCTAGAACAGACTAGATACTCTACCGTTATATGATGTTAGTCGTTTGTTATATTCAGTTGCTGGGGGAAAAAAAACCCTTTCTTACCCAGTATGGAAGCTGCTGGTCAGCCATGAAAGCTTTCAGACTGGGCTCACTCTTTCCATTTCCTGTCCATACCCTCTTCCATGATGAGTATTTCTCATAGCCATCTTTGTGACTAACCAATCAGAAACAGAGCAAGTAATTAGTAATAAGAGCACTATAACACTGCAGTATTACTCTGAAAGATTACATCACATGAAAGCTACTAATTATTTGGAATTATTGCAAGCCTACAACACTACGTTTTGACTCACTGAGTTTTGACTCAGTTGGCCTGACTCACCTTCTATAGTAGTGGTCAAAACACTCATTGCAAAAGTGTTCTCCACACGACAGATGGTACCATCGAGAAGTGTAGCCATTTTTTGCGCACCTAGAAAAGAGGACTTTGTTTGGTATCTGGGAAGTATCTGGAACAAAATTCACTGTGATGAGGTAAATGATAAAAAATGAGAGAGAGACCTTTCAGAGGCACTGGCAAAACACACAGGGTACGTAGCTGGACAACCAGCCTTTTCACACTTCCTGTACTTCTTCTCCGATTGGTCATCTTCCTCTTCTGTATCAGTGGTCTTTCTTTTTGTCTGAGACACAAGACAAATCACATTAGTCTAACTGGCTGTAAGCAACTGCAAAAAAAAGTTATACTCCTTTTTACAGAGCTCACCAGAAAACATCTCAAAACAATCTCATGAGTACTTCCATTCTGTCATAAAGAAACAATATTAAGAGAACAAAAGACATAAAATAGCGTTTGTATCCTGTGAGAAAGCGTTCGTTGCAAACTCACAACGTCTAAGCGGCTTCGCATATACTCTCCGGACTAACTTACATTCCCCTGTCCCGTAGGAGTGCTGCTGCTTCGCTTCACCCTGACACTGGCCTGCCTAGAGGAGCGCACACTGTCTGTGGCTGAATCTACTGCTGAGGCAACTCTCTTCTTTGCCCGCTGCCGACTCGCAGATGAGGGCCCCCCATAATCTGTTTAGGGAGCACATAACTACACTTTTTAAAACAGTATGCTTAGACATAACAGTCATATGGTATAGTAAACGACAGTGTCGACGCACTCACTGAAAACAAACACAGAAGGCAGCTGTGAGAGAAATACGGGGTATTTAAAGACCAGAATACCCACCTGCGTCAGAGAGCATTGCAGAATATGGCCTTTTCACAAAGAAAGAGGTTTAGGGTTGTAAATATTAAGGTGAGCAATTTTTTATTCGAATATATGTGTCTTAAACACAGTCCTTGGCTTTAAAGGGTAAAGAAAAGCTGTGCGTCTCTATACATTTCATTTAATATCCGGTTCACACGTTCACAATAAATGTCAAAATAAAAGCCCCGATTTCAGCTAGTATTCTGTACAAATACAGAACAGAAATATCTAAAAGCGAATATATACATTGGTCTTACTCAGACAGTTGACTATTCCAATCCATTTTACATATTTTTCTAACAAGAATTTTGAAACACAATGTTGCTGCTAATATCATATTACATTAACGCAATATATCTGCAAAATACTGAACAACTGCAGTCATCAGTCTACCATTTGATATTTCTATGGAATTACTGAAGATGTGGATTCCATTCTATTTACAAGAATAAAAAAATCACGCTTGGAGTACAATTTTGTTGGCGCGATCTTGCGCACGTATGGTTAGGGAAAAACTGAATGGACCTTTTCAGTTTACAAGGAAATTTGTTCGTTTTCACTCTCCGTAGTATACATCTGTAACCATAGAGACTGTTGTGCTTGCCCCGTGCTTGGTGAACCTGTTGGTTGAGCATGTTTCGTGAAAAGTCTTTTAGTTCAATCTGAATTAGTTTAAATACATAGATACAATTTGAAGAAGTTTATGTCTTACGAAGTCCCTTTAATTTAGCTTATATGAATGCCTTGATTCGTTGTTGGAAAGGCACTTTGGCTCATGTCGTTGCTACGGGTCATTGATGTCAGACTCAGGCAGTCAGGGAGTTCTGAAATGTTTTTCCCGCAGACTAATATGAAACCGTCAGTGACAGATGGATCCAGAGTGTACAGGCGAAAGCCCGAGACTCCAGCTGTCAAAAACATATTGAAAGACTGGGATCAGGACCGACGTGAGGTAAATATTCATTATAATTTCCTAAAATCAGAGGAACTATTTTGCCCCTGGACGAAAATTACAGGTTATGTCTCTTTACTTTACAGGTTGCAGTTCTTGACCTCAGTCGTGTAATTAATCTTCTAGAAGATCCTTTACAAGCAAGTGAAATATTTAATTAAAAGTTACAACTTACTACGAATGATATGGCGAGCTTGCCCACATTTGTTCAATTTTAATTATACTTTTGAGAAGTACCATGCATGTGTGAAAATGAAAATATTACAATAACACAATGAATGACTGATTCTGTTTTAGAGCAGTTTTAAAGAACGACATCTTTTTGTTCTGAGGAGGGTGGTGAAGAGATGCGAAAGAGGTTTTGTATCCTTTCTAAAGTTTGCTTGCTGGACTAGACCTACAATACATGTGTTATATCTGTACCTGTAGGCTTCAAGAATCAAAACGTTCAAGTGCATTTCTTATTTTCTTCTATCTATAAATTTTTATGGATATAATGATGTTAATCTTTATGAACTCTTAAGGGAGGCATGAGGCATGTAGTGTATCCACGGATTCCCAAAGGTCCAATTATTCCCAACTTTTGTCTCCTCCTTCTGTTCACATCAGTGTCAGCACCTTCCTTAAGGTTATGATACTACAGGTGCAACATTTCCACTGTCAAATATCTTTCAATTATTACACCCAGAATAACTTCAGATCAAACTGTGTTAGAGACGTTAAACT
This sequence comes from Chanos chanos, assembly GCF_902362185.1. Taxonomy (NCBI): domain Eukaryota; kingdom Metazoa; phylum Chordata; class Actinopteri; order Gonorynchiformes; family Chanidae; genus Chanos; species Chanos chanos. The sequence goes on along the minus strand of NC_044506.1, from coordinate 8,210,293 downwards.
AAAACTTAATTACACTGAACATAGACTCAGATTAAGAAAATATGCCAAAGTCTCTCGCTTTCTTAACCTGACCATCATTAGCTTTTGAGAGATATCGCAGATATTTTTAAAATTCTAAACCTGTGTGCGGACAGGGTGAAAGATCACCCTGAATACATCTCCATTTTATGCGACTTACTTCATATATGCAGGTGAGAATGACTTTATGAAAATTTTGAAATTGACTCTGACTTTGAAAATTGTCTTTCTGAAATGTTTATCAACCCACAGAGTGTAATTTCATTTTTTGCAAATCCTGCGTTTTCCGGTAGGCTCCCGTTCTTAAAGGAGAGGACCTCTGATGAGATGAATTATGCCCAGGTTGTGAGTGAATCGATTTCTCAGATGGGTACGTAACAAGTCCACAACAACTGAACCAGACGTCATTATCATTTATCTTACAGTCTCGTGCTAGCGCTTTCTCATCATGGTAGGTTATCTGATGAGAGTGGGGGATGCTGAGGTAAGAGAGCAGATCTGTGGAGCCATCATCTCGTTCTACAGTCCTGTAACATACAAGCATTACCCTGATGGTAAGTCAATAAATGACAGCTAATGCACGAACATTACATATATGACATGAGAGTTTCATAAGACCCCAGGTGTCAGTATGAACAGTCTGGATACCTTTTGATCACTTCAAGCTTTTATTCTTAAAAAAAACAAAAAAAAACATTACCTCCACATACGTGCTGTGTGTTTTGTCATGTGCTTTTTCGTTTACCATGGGACCAGGGCTCTGTCCAACAAGTCCGGGTTATAAGATCGAGCTGGTGGAGCGGAGTGGATTGGCTGAGACGCTAGTGATGTCCATGGGCCTGCTGGAGAAACAGCTGTCGGTGAAGCTCCAGGTCCTGCAGACTCTTCAGATCCTGTCCAGCTACTCAGGCGAGTGTTCGTGTCCTTCTTAAGAAACAGAGAGCTGGAACTTTTGTACTGAAGTCAATGCTTTAGACATTGAGGGGAATGCTTGTCCCTTTTTTTTTTTTTTTTGCTCTTGAATGGAAGTTTTCTTACTACAGCAAATTGAAATATTTTAAATATGAAGGATTTACTGTTGGTCGAGGACCTGATATTTTAAATCAGTCACGCCTGGTCTTCCTGTTGTAAGTTTTATTCAGTTTTATTACTACACCCCCGTAAATTCTCATTTGTAATAAATGAACCGTTTTCACACGAGGGCTTCTAGGTTTGTAAGCTCGTTTCTTTCATTTTGTCTGAGCATGGTTGTCTTAATTCTACAGAGGTGAACTGCAGTTTGATACTACGCGCACAGGGAGCACAGAAGATCTGCTTTCACATGAACGAACCGGATCCTTCAGGACAAGTCCTATTCCGTTCCGCTGAGATCCTGTGGAACCTTCTAGAAAAAGGATCAAAAGAAGAAGTCACCTCTCAGCTCAGCAACATGGACTGTATCATGTGTGTAATTTCTTTTTTTACATTGTCAGAGAGGGTTTCACAGATTAGACCTAACTAGGTCACACCAGTTCTGTTTGTTGTCATGTGAACCAAAAAGAAGAAAAAAAACTCCCTCATATATGTATGTTCCTGTACCCATATTCATTTGTTATTATACAAACATATAGGACATTTATCATGAAAAAACCCTACAGAAACAAAACAGTCTAATCATGGTTAAGTACACTTCTCAGCAATAAAATGGAATAGTGGCTCTCGCCAATCAGGCTGCACCAATGTTTGTTTGCAGGGCTTTGAGAGATGCATTTCTGCACCAGCTTTTGAATGGCTTTCGACATTATGACCAGCAACTCAGAAACGATTTGCTTGTGATTACGACCCTGATTGCTGAAAACCCTAAAGCTCCACTTGTCGTGAGTAGTGCAGAACGTACTCTGTCATTCAATAAGCAAATCAGGCTTGTATGGATATCATGTGATCCTTTATTGCTAACAGTTTTTGATTTCCGGTTGTTGTTTTGCTTTCGCTCTCAGGAAAGTGGATTTGCCAAGCAGCTTATCCTTTTTGTCACATTTCCCGAATGTGAGTGCTTTGTTTAATCAGTCTCCTCTAATAAAGATTACACAAAGGACTTTTATGTTCTCCAGAATTATGATGTATACTTTTTTTTGTTCCTTCCCTTCAGTCAAAAGCCATAACCCTCTTGTCCGTAAATTCAAACTGTCATACAACAATGAGGATTTTGAAATGAAGAAGTTGCTGTTGAACTTGGTTGTTGTCTTGTCCAAGGACTTATCAGCTCTCCAGGTAAAGAACTCCTCAAGTTCTGTCATCTCTTGAGATGTCTGCTTGACAAATATTCTAAAGAATTGCTAATATTCAGTCTATAAACTTTGCCATTTATCGTAATACTTATCACAAGCAGTTCAAACACTCCAATTAAAAGCTGAAGATGGTCTCAAACCCTGTCTCTCTTTTATATTCCATTTAAAAGTGATTCTTGGGACAAAACTTGACTAGATCTGTCATATGTGTTTTGTGTTTCACAGCTGCTTAAAGAAGGAAAAGTCATACTGGCTTTGATGACATTGATCAGACACACACCCACTGATGCCCAGCCGACTGGCCGCAGTTGGTCCTCCATCCAGCAGGAGGAGCTGCAGCTCCAGGCATTGGCCACTCTGGCCTCCGTAGCCCCACTGCTGCTTGAGGACTACATGACCTGCCAGGGGAACACCTGTCTGCTCATGCTACTGGAGTGGTGCACCAAACAAGGTGAACGACAAGACCGTTAGTCTGCCATAGATGTCTAGTATTTCTCCCTTTGCCTAGGGACATACATGTCCTCAGATGGTAAAACATGGTAGATGTGTGTGTCTGCGTCTTGTGTGTTAGAGGAGATTTAAGAGGCTGGTACGGACCTTAGATAGTAGTATCCTATATTTGTCCTCTGTGTGGCCCTGTTTCATGTTGTGATGTCAGTCGGAAGTCGCTATTTTCCCTCATGCTTTGCACCAAGGACAAGATAATAAGGACTATAAGTGAAGCATAATTACATCGTTCTCCCTGTTGTATTCGTCACACAGATAACTATTTCGGACAGGGCCACAGTTTCCACGGCACTGGTGGGAGGGGTGGAAAAAAGGCTCATTTGCGCCATTGTGTGCGGCTCCTGAGGTCCATAGGATCTCTAGGCAACCCTGAGATAAACCAGGACCTGTGTGATCAGGGAGCCATCACTCAGCTCCTGGGTAAAACTATGCACAACACCCACTGAAAAGATGACACCCCCTAATATATCAAGGATGTTTTAAGTATATTGGTTTTAGGTTTAACCACCCCAGGGTGGTACACAATAGAATGGTACATGAGGTATTTTGAGTTAGATGAATACATTTCATCAGTAATTCAAAAAACAGTATAAAAGTTTTCATGCTGCTAAATGGTTCATTTGAATGGTCCTCTGTGGTCTTGTTAGCAGTGTGCTGAAATCTTACAGGTGTTTTAAAGCAGTTAGAGGAACAGCAAGGGGAGGAGAATTCTGTCTCCATGGAGATAAAGATGGATATTCAGGTCATTGTGTCATCACTCTGCGAGGGTGATCTGCACAGAAAGGTGAGTCACATCAGTAGGCTCTGATATATTACACACATTACTCTGATATATTTCACAAGTTTCATACAAATTTGGGGGTGGGGGGGGACTATGAGGTGTAAGGTCTGTGACATGATGTCTTTAGGAGCTGTATGGACCAGAGATAGTGGAAATGACCACTCATTTTCTGAGGATGATTCCAGCAAAGCTCAACAGTGGTTTGGGACACAACAAACTCATCCTCTCTACCGTGGATTGTGTCTGGTGAATTTAAAAGTTACTTATTTAGATGTTTGAAAATCGCATCCTGCTAGTCTGTCTGACTTTTTTTTTTTTGTTTGTTTATTTGTACAGCAGAGGAGTGCCTTAAATTAGGACCCTTAATGAAATTGTGTCAGGACACAGCAGTGACCTATGGTGATAATTCAGTGAAAATATTATCACTCCAATATGTGTCATGTTTAAAAGGACTTTTCTTTTTTTTTTTTTTTTTTTGGTTTGACTTTATTGGTCACAGGTCATGCATTGTTGGATGTTACACTGCGGAGGACCTGTTTTTTGCAAATGGAGGTGTTTTTCTTTTGCTTGATCTGCTCCACGTAAGTAACATGAAAACACACTCAACTGCATGTTTGTTTGAATACACGTACTTGACAGAGTGGTAACTTCAAATGATTCTTGTTTGAAATTGTTTTTTTTTTTTTTTTATCACGACGTAGTGCTTTTAATCTGCACCAAGTTAGGATTTGTGTCATGTCTAACTGGTTGGATGTGGATTTTTTTTATGTGGATATGGATTTTATTTTATTTCATCTTTTTCACATGAAGACGTGTCCCAGAAACATGCAATCTGTAGTGCTTGGAAGTCTTTTGGAGCTGTGTGACAACCCCACTACACTGTCCCTTATCCTGGCCTGGAGGGCCCACGGCGGGCTGACCGCCCCACGGCTACTGCTTCAGCTCTGGAGACGGGAAGAGGATGAGCTGGGAGTGAAGAGGGATCAGCATGGGAAAATAACTGGTGCCTACAGCTTAGAGCTAGTTTACTGCTGAATGGTCTGGAGAGAAAGCGACCGTATACTGTATTATTCTCTATAGCCTGACTGCTGAAGATTTGGCCTCAAATAAGGGTCTCTGATTCCAGGTTTAAGATGTTTCAGGAGGTTTTTCAGCCAGTTGCTCCATGTTTTCTCTGACAGATCCAAAGAAGCCCATGTTGACTTCATATCAGGAGGAGGAGCCTTCGGAGTCACTGCCCGTGAATGGACTCAGCGCTGCAGTGGTGGATGTGTTTGACAATCTGCGGGCAAAGATTTACTCCGTCTTCTGTAAACTAGGTGAGGTGTGTGTGTATGTGTGTGTGTGTGTGTGTGTGTGTGTGCGCGTGTGTGTGGAGCAATGTTCTCTGAAAATAAGATTAATCTGCACACAGGATTTGAAGATCTGCCTGGACTGGACACAGATGACTTCATAACTCTCAGTATAGTTAGAAGATACTTGGATTTTAAGGTACCTTGACATTGTAGATGTACTGTATCTGGCCCAACACCAACTTAAGTGACTACCCTGTAAGAGCCATTCCAGAAAATAGAGATTCATTTATTTTGCAGTTAAACTAATTTTCACATCATGTCACATTTTTACTTGGAATTACATTTTATTTTGATGTTATTTGTTTTTTTATATAACAGTCAGTCATTAAATAAAAAAAGACCCAGACCAATTTGTTCCACTCTCAAACTGCCTCTAGGAAATAATGTTCTTCCGTTAAAAGACTCAGAGTCAGTTATTTAAGTTTAATCTTGAGATACTCAACTCAAGCTCCTTGAGGGCTAGTTCATGAAGATTTTCTGCTGCTCTTTACCTGTTACTGATGGCACCGTGGGCGGGTGCTTAAAATGATCATTAACCAGTAGTGATTCGAAAAAGAAAAAAAAGAAAAACAGGACTGAATCTGAATTTGAGGGCCAGAAATGAGGCCTGCTGATAAAGTCTGTTCTTTGGCTGACGTTCGTGACCGTCGGGTTCAGGTCGGAGAGGTGTGGAATGAGATCTCTGCAGAGCTGGCTTTGGAAGGAGTGAGGCCGGTGACTCCAGACGCGGACGCTTTGGAAACCATCGCGAGGACGGCGGAAGACACCGCCAGGAAGGTTATGGCAATGCAGCAGAGCATGCTGGACAGGCAGAAGGAGAAGGAGCTAGAGGAAGAGAAACTCCTGTACACAGAGGTTAGAAATGGTTTGGTTTGGCTTGGTTTGGTTTATGTCACTTCTGTGCACAGTGGTTTTGCTCTGAATACACAAACTGGAAAACAAAAATGGAGTTCCCATTATGAGTTCTATAAATCATCATTATTCCACAAAGCAGTTAACTGACTTTTGTGACTGATATTGATCTGTATATGGATATACAGTAGGTGATTTGTTATTCTTTAACAGGGGAGATAGCCCAATGGTCACTGACACTACTCGTATAGGGGGATGCACTTGGGTCATTTTGCTAAGAAGGGGGATCTCCCTACAAATCACCTACTGTGTATAGATGTACTGTAAATATGACGTTACATTAATACAATTATTTGATTTTTTTTTTTTTAATGGCACTTTGCTCAAGGTGCTATTCAAAGGAATTTATCCATAACATATCCTCTGTGAATGGTATAGATATTACATGTGTGTAATTTAGATATTACATAGATTGACTTCCAAATCTCTGGATTTTGACAGATGCGCTCCAATCGCAAGCAGAAAGAGCTGGATGCAAAGTCTTGGGAGCGCCATGTTGCTAAGACATCCAGTTACAAGATTTTAAAGGTCTGTAGCCACTTGATTTTCGAGCAAGAATTTGGACATTTATTTGAGATGAAAGTTTATATTTTCTGTATTTATTTATTTATTTTTTTACAAGGATTTTACAAAGATTTCTCCATTGTGATCCCCCCCCCCCTTTCTTTTTTCAGGAGTCTAAGAAGCTTCAGGAGAAATCTATTGAGTCTTCCAGACCGCACACCAAACAAGAGGACTCTGTTTTTCACTCAACCCAGATCTCTGGCTTACAAACAACAGTAAGTTGTGTGGAGCTCCACTCTTCTCATTAATGACAGGACTTCCTCAGTGTCTCGGCTGGCGTGAGCCGGCATTTTTTTTTTCTTTTCTTTTTTCTGTCTGCTCTGTCCACAAACAGAGAATGCTTGTTTTACTCGCTCTAGACCAACTGTAACGGTGTTAACAAACAAGTCTTTTCAGGACGGAACAAGTGAAAACAGCAAATCTGCGAGACCAAGTGAGGCAGATCTCACCCTACTTTTTTATCTATGACTAGTCTGAGTGTGGGGGCGTGAGTGCATACAGGGCCAGTGGTCATTTCGTTAAGGTTTGTGGAGAGGATTGTGTTCAGTGTGTCAGAGCTACTCTGTTCACATGGTTATTGTTCCAGTCCATAGCCTTTATGAATGTCACAGAGAGCCTGTGATTTGTGAGTGTGTGTTTGTGTTTGGTGCCATTGTGCTTTGCGTCATTATCCTTGTGTTGGTTTTTGTGCCACGTTGTCTGTCGTAGAGGGCGTTTCGACCCGTTCTAAACTGACCTGTGTACTGTTGATGGCTGTTTTGGTTTTTTTTTTCGTTTTTTTTTAATCACAGAAGCTATAATGTAGTGTATGGGTGTTTGTGTTTGTTGCAGAATTTCTGTGGTCGCGTGCTGACCATTGAGAGTACACCTGCACACCTGACTGGAGGACCCTTGGCTAACACTGACCTGGCCCTGGAAAGAGTACCCATTCAGGGAGGGGCCCTACAGAAAGTCACTGCACCGGCCCAAGACCTAGAGTTTCAAAGCACAGTTTCAGTCAAATAAACACATGTAGATGACTCTGTGTCCAGCAACTGTTTATAAAAGTTGATATTTCTCTATATAATTCATCTCAAATGGAAAAGTTAAACTCATAAATGACTGTAAATACTCTTCAGATTTATTCAATGTACAATCATTAAATAAGCTTGTTTTATGTTTTTTTATATATATATAATTTTTGACTGATATTTCCATTTTATTCCACTTCAAAAACAAAACAAAACAAAACAAACAAACAAACAAAAAACAAATGAGAAAATAAACATTTATTTAATTGTTTATTTATTTAATAAACAATTATTTCAGTGAAAATGATCAGTTTATATTGTACCAAATAAAACTAAAAATGCTTCATTAACATTATCCTTCAACATATTCAATTACTTTATAATTATAATAATTAATTAATTAATAGCAGTTTTAGTTTCAAGCTGATGAAGTACAGTTGCCCATGAAGTAAATTTATAGTTAGCAATATACAGAGACCGTCTTTTTCTGGAAGAATACATGTTGCTAAGACATAATAATGTAGCGTGTCTTCTACAGCTGTTAACTTGTGAGGGTGCGGTACTAAGGCTGTAAGATATGCTTATCTTCTGTGGCTTGATAGACAAGACAACTGATAGACAAGTCGCACCATAATGGTGGGTTTCTAATTTCACCGCACAGAGTGAGCGAGTGCACGAGTGACGACCCATGATATTCTCTTCACCGGGGGGTCGTCGGGTGCATTTTTGTTCTGTAGCGCAAAAAGCCGTCCTCCCCCCTCTTCCGCTGAAATAAATCGAGCGGCGACTCTTAGCTTGTGCCTTCTCACCAACAATAAGCAAACTGACAACTGAAACTAGAAATAACCTAAAATCTGGGTGAGGAAACGAAAGCCAGTTGGTAAGTTATGTGATAAAATACGTCGGAGATCCACTTATAAATTTAAAACAGAACTAGTCTTGCGTTACCTTCAGTTTATACGTTGCTTTAAACCGGCAGAGGATAGCAGGTCTTCACCCACTCATCGGTTCATGTCAAAGCTCGGCAAATGTACTTTTATTAAGTTTAAAACCATTTAATGCCCACTACACGCCGAAACTGCAAGTATTTTTTATAAATGATGTGATTGAGTCTGTTGATGATATTCAGTTTATTTAAACATTAATGCTGGAACAGAAATTATCAAGATTTGAGTGAAATGAAGCAATTTTTTAAGTACAAATAAAGATTTTAAACATATTGATAGTGGATGAGCCGTTGACCGACACATTTTACTGTGACTCAATCCCGATATCTACAGTATATGAACATATAGGTTGTGGGTTATTCGTAATGATAACAAATGCACATTTTAAAACCATGCTAAAGCATATTCAAACCAGGTCTGTAATGTACTAAGGGTAGGGATCCTTCTATCAGACATAGGGCCTGAAATCCTTTTTATACTTACAGATGGTTATAGTTATATAAGTACTGAGATAGAAAGCTTTATGTAACATCAAAACATTGACCAACATACTACAAAGGCCCATTCCCCAGAGCTAGACTCTTTGAGCGCAGATTACTCTAACCTTGTAGGTTTTTTAAAATAAATGAAAATAAACTTAAAGTTAAACTCATATTATTTAATGACTTTTGCCGATAAGCCCTGATAAGCTGCAGCAAAATTTTTAAAAAGAGGTAAAGTATATCATTTCTGGGTCCCTTTTGGCTTGGTTACATAAGCCTCTGCAGTGTATTAACACACATGTTCATTCAAGCATGGACGGTACTGCACAGACTCTTTCTTTCTCTCCCTCTCATTTGTTGACTGGATGACAAAATCATATCTGACAGGCTGTGGCTTTTAGCTGTAGTTAGTCCGTGTGTGTGTCTGTCAGTGGGTGGGTGGGGTGTATGTGTCCACTGAACCTAGTGAATAGGAAAGAGCCATTCAGAAGACTGGGGACTGAGGGTAGCTTCCTTTGTTGCATGTAGATAGTTTGGTCTGGGGGCATCAGACAGCGCCTGGCTGTCTGTCTTCATCGTTCAAGTTTTGGTCTTGGGAAAGGTAAGGATATGGAGGATTTTATCTGTGTCGAGGGCGAGCATTAGTTTTATCCACTGGGTATCCCATGCCACCATCTCTTCTACATTAAAAAACAAAAAATCCATTTGGAGATGGAGACTGTAAATTTGTACAGCGTTTCTTCCTCGAAGGAGAGGGACATCGTGCTCGTCCAACAGCTTACTTTGTTTTTAGTTAAATGTGTGCGTGACAAAAGTTGTAAAAACGAGTTCTTTTGGAACAGCGTTTCACTCAGGTGTGATGTGTTGAGTGTTTCTTCACAGCGTTTTTTTTTTACGTTTCTGAGCAGCGATCTCAGGAACATCACAGTACCAAGCTGTGAAACCAAAGGTCTTTTAAAAAAAGAACGAGCGAAGAATAACACTAAACATTGTTTTAAAAGACGAAACTAGCACAGCCTAGACAGTATGGCACACGTCCCTAATAGTTTTATTAGTTTAAAAGATGAATGGGGGACTTTGTTGATGGTGCCGCGTCACTCCAAACACAGTACATTCCACTCAGGCTGGCACTATATATTTCATTAACTTGGTTAGAGTTTTGATTGGAATTATATGTCAGGCTTTTGTCTGTCTGGAAGAATCTGTTGGCGCTTTTGTTTTCCCCTTAAAATAGTGACTTTTGCTGTAAACCCATGCTTGGATTTTTTTATTTTAATAGGAAAAAGGATTGGGTATGTATTGAATATACGCATCTCTTTTGTTGCCTTTGTAGGTTGACCCTGAGTGTTTGTGTCACAGCTGTATTGCAGATATGATTATAAGACTGGGAAGACTCACCCCGGGATATTTTCGACTTCTTCAGGTTTGTTTTCATTGTATTCTAGTTAAACAAAACTCATTTGAGTGTATTTGTAGACTTGGGTTTTTTTTATTTTTGTTTTTTTGAAGTGGATGTATTCATAATGTTGTTGACACCGTTTGCCGTTAACTGTATGAATATACACGTGTGGCATGCATCAGCACATTAATATTTTATTGCTAACTACGATTATATAAAATGACTGATTATATAAATGCACCCCTGTGCTGTGACCTCATGTATATCACAGAAAGAGACCTTTGCTCTAAGTAATAGATTCTGAGTCTATTTAAAGAAATTCATATCATCATATCATAGTATTTGTAGCTTGTCATAAAGGATACACAAGCTCTTATTAATGTTTGTTTAGTACACGCAGTTCAGACTCCGTGAGCCCTTGTTATTGTCAAAATTATGTATTAAAAATTTGGATTGAAAAAGCTTTCATGTTTGCCAAGTCTGATGGAAGTAAAGATAAATTTGTCCATATCTGAGGTGAGGGATTTTTTCAGACAGTGCCCACAGGCAAACAGCGTCTGAGAGAGAGGAGCACTTCCTGTTGTATTGTGACTCCATTCTCCATGCTGAAATAGTTTCTTATTGTGTTTTCTTTGATCTTATAAAGGGAATGATGTGAAAAACATTGTGTTTTGTCTCTCACACAGAAATAGATTGGGATAAAATGAAGATTAAACACATCAAAGTGAACGTTGTTTGTTTTTAGGTTTTTTGTGAGATTTGTTACTGAATTCACCCAACGCTCTCGGTTGTTGGGTGAGTCTTTTCATTCTGTTTATAGTGTGTGTGTGTGTGTGTGTGTGTGCATGCGTGCGTTTGTCCTTCCTCAGAGGCAGGTCTCTGGTGAGGTGCAGCTCCAGCCTCAGACGGGCCCAGTGAATCAGATAGCCATGACACTGGCTGCGGTTGGCCTGAGCATGTCCTTTTACAGTGTCAGGCAGATGACTGAGAGAGTCCAGCTGGAAGAACCTGCCGCCTAAGGAACCAGCCTCGCCGAATCAGACAACCAATCAGGCGAAAGGGTTACAGTACCGACACCACTGTCTGGCCCATAGCTGAAGATGCCACTGAAATTGTGTATGAAGTTTGTTTTTTGACTGTTGAGGTGAGAGGAAGAATGGGATAAGTGTCTGAATTTGTGTCGATGGTTTGGGTTTATGGAAAGGCTGGTGTTTGGGAAATGTGCTGGAGGGAAATTGTAAGTGCAGTGGAGCGGAAATCGATTTTTTTTTTTTTTTAATTACTTCCTTATAACTAAACCAAAGGATGTTTTTTCTTGTTCAGTGTTAGACAGTATTTGGAAGTGCCCTTGTTTAAAGGCGAAAAAAAAAAGCCAAGTTACATGCTTAATTTAGCTTTACATTCACTGCGTAAATTGTTGATCACTCCACAGGTGCATGTATCACAAATGTGAGAAAAGTAGAACACTATCTATGTTAGTTATCACACATGAATTGAATTCTTACAACTCAGTTTTATCAACACGCAAATGCACAGTTGAACACCCGTTTCCTACATTGTATTCCTATTAGTTTAATGAATGTTTTACATCCTCTCCTGTCTTTCTGGACATAAAAAAATGTGAAATTACTTTGGAACAAAAACTGTGAACTTATATAGATGAAGACCTTTGTATTTGAAGTGTTTTTTTTTTTTTTTTTACATTTTGGATATAAAATAAAGTTAACATTAACTTGATGGTTCAGTCGTATATTTTCTTCTCAAAGGGGACAAGCGTTTGTAAATGTGTTGAAAGAAATTGCACTTTAACTGTAAACTTAGAGCTACCAAACCTGAGTTTTCACGTTAACTGATCAAATGAACCACCATAATGTAATTTTCTCAATCAATTATGTAACTTATCAGTGACAGTGACACGATTATTTGAAATCATTCATGTGTAAAGTTGTTTTATGAAGTGATATTGTCACACTCATGGATGGCTGCCCTGTCTGAATGGGCTGACTTATGTGAGATGAAGGGAAAGAAAAAAAAAACTCTTCCTGAGGTTACTGTGCGGAAGCTGCGTGGGGGAGATTTCCCATCAGATATGAAGTAAACTGCACGTCTCACAAATTGCCATAGATATTAAGATTCAAGCAGACTGTCTGTTGTTACTTACTGCAATCGTCCGTACGTGTTGTGTTAAGCCTAAGGGATGGGTTTGCAGAAAAACACACACGTACACAGAGGCGACGTCATATCGTCCCATGTGGGATAGTATCGGTGATTCTGTAGTTCTCTAGGGAAGGCGTCGTTCGATATAACTGCAGAATGTCCTTGTGAACACAACTTTCTGTCCCCCATAAGGATCAGTGAGCCAACTGTCATCAGAAGAATGTGTAAACAGGACACAAAACGAGAACAACGGGTATCACTGATTTTTTTTTTCATTCAATTCATTTTGTACTTTGGATTTCATACATGGTTTTCTATTGATAGAGACACAAATATTCTAGCAGTTTGAAGCAAATCATGTGCAGAAGTGATTTTTTCTGTCTCTTTCTTTTTCTTTCTTTTCATGACACACCACTGCCCATATCTATTTTTAATTTACTTCCTGTGTCCTCTATGTGTGGATACAGTAAATGAAAGTTATTGCCTTTCCTATTTAGGTCCCGCTGGGTGCAGACTGACTCTGAGATCGCACTCTCATACGCTTTCCTAATGTAACCCTCGTTTTTCTGACTTCACTCGGCGTTTAACGCAGTAGATCAACTGTCCCTTGCCTATAAGTAGCACACTGTCAGAGGCACGTGCTCATCGACGAGCCGAAATAATTTATGGCAATGACCGTAATAATTTATGGCAATAAAAGTGATCATTTGTGACTGGTGAACATTTGTGTGTACTATAGACAATTAACTTGTAATTTCGAGACGTAATTTGAATGATTAAAGATGGTCTAAGCGAAAGAAAGTGTAACGGCGTGAAATATCAGTTATTATAATTTTTAAAGAAGACACACAGGTCCATGGTGACGAGGGGTTAATGAGTCCCCACTGAATTCCGGATATAAACAAGTAGGCCTATGTGATAAATTCTCCGCATATTCAGCGAGGTTCTACACATTGAATCACATACTTCTGTAAACGTTTTATGAAAGTCTTCTGTCTCGTGTTAAAGCCGTGTGGGAATACAAAATTTCATATGAATTCAGTGTTTCATATTTAAAACTAATCAACTTTTTTGAAACATGTCGGTAATGCACATCATCAAGTTGCGAGCTAAGAGTTATTTTTCAGTGATGCAGTGTGCAAAAGTGCACAGATGCGTCCCTTTTTTACCTCCTTTCCGTTAGATGTCACTGAAGGGCTGGTGTACACTAATCTCCTTTGCAATTATGTTCACGAGACAGAAACCGCTTTTTAACGATTGGTTTCTGCGGCACAACTTGAAAACTTGATATGAGAATTAGATGAGGAGAAAATCACTTGATCTACCCAAGAGAAGAAGAAACACGAGGCACAACATAACGCAAATAAAATGATGATGCGCAGTCATTTCCTGTCGTATTATAAGCCGATGCGTCGTTGACATTTCTTTAATATGCGATAATCCGTCTAACTGGAGAGAAACAGAATCTACACTTTCTTTTTTCCTACAAATGTGAAGTATTTTTTTCTGAATTTGTCAGTCCTCTGTAACTTGCTCTTTCTATCATACTACGCAGAATGATCTGCGTGAGTGGGTACGCAGTCAGCAGCGGCGTAGGCTACACTGCATGGCGATACACGCTCGAGATAAATATCCATGTTCCGATCTAAAGCTGTTTTATTATGGCTGTCTGAGCGTTTTTGATACTCAGTAATTAAAAGTCTTTAGTGGTAAACATGCCAGCACTTGCATGCACAGGTGATAGACTGCCTATACGGGTTTTGGGATGGGGACCCTTGATTGTGGTATCGATTTTGCTGCTGGGTACTGTGCAGTCCATCAATGCCTCTACTAACGGTACGAATCATGGCAATGCAACGGGCCGAAATGCGAATCATGGTTCACATCCCAACATCAGCTCTGGGCATCACAAAAGGGCTTTTCCAGTGCTCACAGTCGACTATGACAAGGTGCGGATGCCTTTCGAGATCTCAGTGTGGATTTTGCTTGCGTCTTTAATGAAATTAGGTAAGTGTGCTGTGTGTTAATTGAGTATGCGTAATTTCTTCAGTGTTTTTAATCGAGATGTTAAGAGCACGTGAACTTCACGCAATACGTCATCCATCTACAGCTGCTTTTTGTTTTTACAGTAAATAAAAAAGTTGACTGTAGACAAGCTTATGTATCAAGTGTCGTCTTGAACTTAATCACTCACAAAGTTGGTTATAGTACTCATAACCGTACATACGAGACACTCAAAATGTAACTGGACCAACTTCACAGTAGTAAAGCCATGCACTGCCACAACTTTTGTGAGCTGATCCCTGTTTTAATGTGGTTTATTCAGTTCTTTTGGGGCTGTAAAAGGTACAAGGATCGACAGATATTCTCTCAGCTATAATGGACCCTGATGGGAATTCGAAAGGGGAACTGACTCATGCGGAACTCAGAAATGAAGACCTCATTCACAGAATTTGAGATTAGCCAGCGTGTGTCACTTAACCCAAGAGACTCCGAGAAGGGCACATTTTGGTTTTATCCCTGCATCAGTTCACCCGATTAAAACAGTAAACTACAGCTGCTCAGTGGGTCCCCAAAAGGATTAGAAATGGATAACTTCGAACTTTTTGGCTTTAGGGGGGCTTATATTCCAGCTGTCATTCCCGTCATTAAATACGAAGGACAGGAAGGGTACTGCTGGCAAAAATTTAAGCCAGGTCGTCTGGTTGTTAGCCGGCAGTTTTAAGGCTTGTTTAAACGAAAAGAAACCTAACACGTTGTATTTAGATGTCTTCGATCGTTTAAACAGCCCTGAATGGAGTTGTTTTTGAGGGGTTTGAAAAATAGGGATAGGATTCTTTCTGGCCGAATTATCATAAATTAATTTACAAATGGCTCTCCGACTGCAGTGTTATATGGCCCAGTATTGTATTCCATTAGATGAAAACATACGGCGTAATATAGGAAGTTTTAGGGTGAACGATATTAGTGCTACTACGATGTTTCTCATCAAAACAGTTCTTGGAACGCCGCCTTGCTCCACCCCTGAAGTGATGATAACTGCCATTTTGTTATCTTTTGGCCTCAATTCTCAACAAACAGCTTCTGTTATAGATTGCAAAGAGAAACGCGAGGTGTACACACTCCTCACTAGAAATTTAATCTGTTTGACATGAATATAATGTGCCTATGAAAAGTGTGTAAATGAATACCGCGTGGGCTTACTTCCCCGTTGTCTTCTTGAAATGGCTTTAGAAAAGCACATTCAAGTCTGTGCCTTCATGTTCCACTGATTTTGGTCCACAATGTCATGTGACAGTTTTTGTACATGTAAAATATTGTAACAATACAAACATTGAATGGGATATTTTCAGTTAGCATGACTAAAAAAAAAGTTCTTTCAGAAAACTATGTTGTGTAGCTACTTCTTAAGCATCCAGGTGTGGTTCAAATTCAACAGTCACCACTTTACATTCTCACCATTTCCCTCACACAAAAGTCCAAAAAACACTGTACATCCTTCCTCTAGGTTTCCATGTGATCCCGCGTCTTTCCAGTGTGGTGCCAGAGAGCTGCCTGCTGATTACGGTGGGCCTACTGGTGGGGGGGCTCATAAAGGTGATGGGTAAGACCCCCCCTGTGCTGGACACCAAACTCTTCTTCTTATGCCTCCTTCCCCCAATCATTCTCGATGCCGGCTATTTCCTACCCATCCGACCTTTCACGGAGAACGTGGGAACCATCCTGGTGTTTGCCGTGGTGGGAACCCTTTGGAACGCATTCTTCATGGGGAGCGTTCTGTACGGAGTGTGCCAGATTGAAGGGACCAACCTGGGGGGCGTGGATCTCCTGGCCTGCCTCCTGTTTGGATCCATTGTGTCAGCAGTGGATCCTGTGGCTGTGCTGGCTGTGTTTGAGGAGATCCACATCAATGAGCTACTGCATATCCTGGTGTTTGGAGAGTCTTTGCTTAATGACGCCGTTACAGTGGTGAGTGAACTGAAACTACTTGTGGACATCAGGCTCTGTAATTATGCACGAGAGTGCATAATATGTCATTTATTATTCTAACGTGATCTCATAAGACTGCTTGCATGAATATAGATTATGTGTGTCCGAGCATAATGAGGGGACAAGATGAAACAATGAAAGTAGTTTTGGCGTCAAACATTTGCACGAAATGCAAAATGTCCGTTGAACATTTTGCAGCCTAGTGACATTTTGATGTTTAAAATTGCCATGCATCGTGTAGGGGACAGGAGAGAGGATTTTAATGCGCGTCAGTTAGGTCAGTGTCATGATGAGTAATAGTATTTTATCATCAGTCTGATTAATGGATTCGTGACTCCCACCTGTCATTGCATTTAACACACTGTCAGTGCTCATGCCACCCGGGGGTTAAATCAATTCTTAATCAACTGTGACTCTGCTCTCGCCCTGTGACTGGTGAAACAAACCTGCCACACAGGCAATCAACAAATATAATCACGATTCCTAGGGAAAAAAAAGAAAGAAAAGAAAAGAAAACTGCTGATGCTCAGAACAAACAAGTCCTCAAGCGTGATGACTTCTGAACAAAATAACATTTAAAAAAAAGGACTATGCACACAGGTACAGAGCAATATGTTAGGATCTTTCAAAACAACATTTTTCCCCCCTCAAATGCTAAAGCGTAATTTTTCAAAACTAAATTTTTGATGGGTTCTAACTCTAAGGTACCTTAGGCAATGTGTGTAAATCAGCACTGTATTAGCTTTGCTCTGAGTCTCTGCAGTGGTCTGCTGTGAAGTATCAAAGCTGGCTGACAGACTCCAGATCAGGGTAATTAAGACCAGGGGGGATCTGATTAGTGAAATTTACTTAGTTAGTGCCAGAAAATGACTGTCCAGGTTTTATGGTTGTGGACAAGGAAAGCACACAGTGTTCAGGGGGTTGGATATCTTTGGGTCTATCCTAAGAATATATGAATGAAGCTCTGTCTATAAGAGGGGAACGCCTTGTGAGACAGTGGAGTCCTTGTCCTATGATTAGGACTTGTTTGATCATCTTGTTGTGCTGCAGGTTCTCTACCACCTGTTTGAGGAGTTTGCCAATGTCGGCGCGGTCACTCCCGGAGATGTTTTCTTGGGCGTGCTATGTTTCTTCGTGGTGGCTTTCGGAGGGGTGCTTGTCGGGGCCATGTATGGCCTCCTGTCAGCCTTCACCTCCCGGTTCACCTCCCACACGCGGGTCATCGAGCCGCTGTTTGTGTTCCTGTACAGCTACATGGCATACCTGTCAGCAGAAGTCTTTCACCTGTCCGGCATCATGTCGTAAGGGTCCGGTCCCATTCGCACCAACACTCATACAGTGAAGAGCAGCTCCCGACTGCTGGATAATTCGGCGGAAAATTTGATTTGCTTGACCATTTAGATTCTAAAGAATAAAAAAAACAGCAAAAAGAACAGAAAAGAAAACAGTGTAGTTGATTGTAAATGAAAGAAGTAATGTTGGAAAGTGTCTGTGTTGATATTGAATTTGCACATTTGTGGTTGATGAATCAAATCAAACACAGTGCATCTATTCCTAGTGCTACACTTTCTGTACCCGATAAATACGAACCACAGAGGTTTTCCACTGAATGGGTTTCCTCTCCTGCAGACTAATTGCTTGTGGTGTGGTGATGCGTCCTTATGTGGAGGCCAACATTTCCCACAAGTCTTACACGACGATCAAGTACTTCTTGAAGATGTGGAGTAGCGTGAGTGAGACCCTCATCTTCATTTTCCTGGGCGTGTCTACGGTGGTCGGGCCGCATGTGTGGAACTGGACGTTTGTTGTTGCCACTCTTCTCCTCTGCCTTGTCTCCCGAGTGCTCGGTGAGTTGTGTGGGATTTCCCCGGCCTCAGATCCAAGTGGTTCGTGATGTTGGTACAGTTTACTGGGTTAGATTTGGCAGGTTTTGTCTGGCGACAGTATACACCTGTTCAGAGATTTTTGAGTTTTATTTTTTATCTATCTATCTATCTATCTATCTATCTATCTATCTATCTATCTATCTATCTATCTTTCTGTCTATCTATCTATCTATCTATCTATCTATCTATCTATCTATCTGTTATATATGTCTATATCTATATAAAAGATAACTTATATTATCTTTTTTATATATATATAAGATAATCCTTTATTAGTCCCACGGCAGGGAAATTTACAGTGTCACAGCAGCGTAGGGGATAGCGCAATAGCAAGAAGATCAGTCAAAAAGCAAGATATGATAAAAATAAGAATAAAAATAAGTAACCAGGCAGCAGGATATAATAAATAGTAAATAAGTAACACACATAGTGCACAGTTGTAAACAGTCATACAGAGGTATTGCACATGAGTGTTATACAGAGATATTGCACATGCGTGAGTTCTCAGTTTCAATGTGTGGGGTCTACTAGGAGCAGTTGATTGTAAAGTCTGATAGCATCTGGAGAAAGGACCTACAGTACCTCCCCTTCACACTCTGTGGGTGAAGCAGCCTTTCACTGATGGAGCTGCCCAGTGCAGTCAGTGGGGTGGGACATGTTCTCCGTCAGGGAAGATAGCTTAGCCATCATTCTCCTTTCTCCCACTACCTCCACTGGGTCAAGGGGGCATCCCAGGACAGAGCTGGTCTTCTTAACCAGTCTGTTCAGTCTCGTCCTGTCAGCAGTCGAGATGCTGCAACATAAAGATGTTGGCAGCGGTGGGATTCGAACCCACGCCTCCAGAGAGACTGGAGCCTAAATCCAGCGCCTTAGACCACTCGGCCACACTACCTCAATATGTGTGTGTACATAGATATATAAACATAGTTAAGCATAGATAGATAGTATATATATATATATATATATATATATATATATGTATATAAAATCACTATCACATCCATACTACATCTGTCCTCCTGAACAGTGTATTTCTGTGTATTTCGTGTGTGTGCAGGAGTGATTGGACTAACCCTCATCATCAACAAATTCCGCATTGCCAAGCTTACCAATAAAGACCAGTTCATTGTTGCCTACGGTGGCCTGAGAGGAGCTATAGCATTCTCACTGGCGTTCCTGTTGTCCAAGGATCATTTTCCCATGAAGCACATGTTCCTCACAGCCATCATCACCGTAATCTTCTTCACTGTTTTTGTTCAGGTAACTGTGGCCAATCAGAGACAGAGCTCCTCGGTTACTGTCCCATTAATTCCATTTGAGACTTTTAGAGCATTTGAAATAAAACAGATAATGACTTGACATTTTTTACTTTTTGAATTATATTGGCATCTCAACCTCAGTTCTTAAAAGCAGTATGTAACTGTATGTTTGCATGCATGTTAAAACTGTTGACGTGTTTGTATTAGAAATATGTGCCCTGGCTTTAACTACAGAAGTTTTTTTCCCCTCCTAGGGAATGACAATTCGACCTCTGGTTGACCTTCTGGCTGTGAAGAAGAAAAAGGAGACAAAAAATTCTATAAATGAAGAAATCCACACACAGGTGATGACATAGTTCCCTAAACTATAGGGGGTGGTTGGCAGTTGTTTTCAGGTGTTGGCTGAACCAGTCTTTATTAAGGGCAAGCCATTTACTTGCAGATTGGGTCTTTTTATCTGCAGTTCCTGGACCCTTTAGTCACTGGTTTACTCTGTTTATGTCCAGTTCCTAGACCATTTACTTACTGGTATTGAGGATGTATGTGGACATTATGGACACCACCATTGGAAGGACAAGTATGTATCTCACTGTTAACACATAACCCTCCTGCATGCAATATGTCATTTTATATTCACCCCGTGTGTATGCGTCACAATGTCCATGTAGTTCTGAAAAGTACTTTAAATGAAACTTGTGTTTGATGCTTTATGCTCGATTTTTTTTTTCATCTGTTTTATCCTTCTTCCTCTACTCTTTTCCAGACTAAACCGGTTTAATAAGAAATATGTGAAGAAGTGGCTGATCGCAGGAGAACGCTCAAAGGAGCCGCAGCTAATATCTTTCTACCATAAGCTGGAGCTGAAACAGGCTTTAATGCTGGCAGAGAGTGGAAGTGGGGCCAGCCTGACAAGAGCACACTCTTCCACTGCCTCTATGCAGTAAGCAGCAACTCTTCTCTCATTTGTCTCTGTGACTGTAGGAAATGATCGACCAATGGTATTTGTTGCAATGCCCGGACTTTGATGTTCATGCAGTGCACGGGCTCAGTCAGAGCTATTAGTGTTAAATGCGAAACCTATGAATTGTGTTAAATTCATTTTTAATGTGTACAAAATGTAAAGTATCTGAGTTGACTCAGCTGTGACCTTGTCCAATGACTCCTGTCCCTCCAGGAATGTCCAGCCCAAGAGGCAGAAGAGCGGAAGAGCGATACCACAGATTTCCAAATATCGAGAAGAGGAGATCCGAAAGATTCTGAGGGCTAATTTGCAAAAGACCCGCCAGAAGGTAAGAACAGCCCCGATGCTCCAGATACGGATCTATGAGCGACACTGTCAATTCCAGCGGTGACCTCATCCGTGGTGACCTTCAGTTTTTCTGGCTGCCTGATTCATCCAAACACAACTGGCCTTTGTTCTCTGTGTGATTTTAGTATGTGGATTTATTGTAATATATTCAGACAAATAAACCAACACTGCTCCATGCAAATGCTCAGCAGAGCCGATATGAAAACCAAATAAGGGTTTCAAAAATCTCCATGCTGTATCATTTGTATTTCTGATTCACTCAGATGAGGTAAATACATAATAACCAGTGCCATAACTTTTGCTATTATTAGACATTTGACAATTGACATTTGGCTTTCTGGAAATGTAGCTGCATTCCTACAACAGACACACTCTGGTTGGCGAGGGTTTAGAGGACAGCTGGAGTGAAATGCGTCTGAGAAAACAGCGGATGGCGCTAGAGAGGAGGGTATGTGTTACCAGTGTATAGTACCTGCAGTATACCTTTACACTTCACGGATTCTAAGGCGACCTCTGAATAGATTGTAAATGTGAAGCTATAATTTAAATGTGACATTTTGCTCCTTTATACAAGAACTGTAATTGCCTCATAGAAAGTTCAGTTTGCAGTGAACAAACTCTGATTGAAACACTGAGTTTTCTCACTCTGAGCTGCTGTGGAAATACTAGGCCGTAAATAGCAGTGTATCTGCTTTACTGCAGTTCTGATGCAGATTTCTTATGCATGTCACCTCTACAGATGAGTCACTATCTGACAGTTCCAGCAAAGCGAGCAGAATCCCCCCCCATGAGGAGAGCCAGATTTGAGTCAGGCAAGTACAATGTACTTGAGTCAACGTGAAACCTAAACCACTAACCACATTATGAGGCACTGTCTACAAATTCTTCTCATTACTCTGTTTTGTGTTGACTTCTGTGTGGGTTTTTTTTCTAATGTTCTCCAGCTGGTTTCATTAGAACCCCCAAACCACGATTGCGTTTTCTGTACTGGCATATTAGTAAGACCAGTTTCAATCTTCTTTCAGACAACCAGGTGTACAGGACCAAACCCAGTCCGTCTGACGTTCCCAGCATCAGTGTAGAGCAGGTCTCAGCCAAGCCACCGGACTCCGTCAGAGTGCTGGATGAAGTGATCCAGAAGGCTGGCAGGAGCCAAGAAAGCACCCACAGAGGAGGAGACGACTCCCCCAAGAGCCGAGAGGAGTCTCGTGGAGGTCAGGTACGAAAGCCCAGCGTGAAATTTGCCCTGGGGGATGAAGACCAACAGAAACTGTCTCGCTGCT
Organism: Chanos chanos; assembly: GCF_902362185.1. Lineage (NCBI taxonomy): Eukaryota > Metazoa > Chordata > Actinopteri > Gonorynchiformes > Chanidae > Chanos > Chanos chanos. The sequence goes on along the minus strand of NC_044506.1, from coordinate 8,188,167 downwards.
TCAGCGACCCGGGGCCGAACAAAATCGATGAAGAGGATGAAGAACTCTTCCTGTCTTGATTAGAGTCCTGACGTGAAGGACGTGGAGGGAAGGAAAAAAAAACGGACTAATTTATTTGGCCCCTCTGAAGTGCTTGCATGTATTTCTAAGGTAAAGCGACAGCTTTATCTAAGAACATTCTTCACGCATTTATGCCTTGTTTTTGTCTTTATGCGTTTTCAGTTTCGATTGTGAAAGAAACAGCATGGATGTTGCTTTAAAGTGTTCCTCTTCTTTCTCATCCAATTCATTCTACATGCATGTTTGTTCAGATCTTAATCGCATTTATTTGTCTCACTGTGAAAATGACTTTTCATTACATTTCATCATGGGGCTTCTGTTACTTTAACACCCATTTGCCTATGCTTCCTCTACCAAGCTGTCGAGGATTAGTTGCCATAGAGATAATGGAATAGTTTGGTGTTCTTGAGGCAAAATTAAACTGACCAGAGAGGGTTTCAAGCACTTATGTGAGCCCATTAACCATGTGCACTAGTATTGCTTTGTCTCGGGTTTCTCAGGGACTATAATACAGAATAGAGAATTATATGCTCAGACAAGTGGCCTCTTTGTCATACAGATATAATGACAAGTTGAGACATTCCTGTTTTCTTGCAAGATGGACTTAGTGAGTCATGCACAAATAGATCTCTCAGTTCCTATTCATTGTGTGTCTTTTTCAACGAATTAAAGAAAATGTGCACAATAGCATTTGCTTTAGAAGCAAATGCAAAAAAAAATGCCTTTGAAGAAAAGATGTCTACAAGTAGTCATCTTTAATTTATTGTTTTATATCGACGCCATAAAAAATAGAAACTGATTGCTCCCGAAGCAGTATTTTTTATATGTAGTAATAAGATGGACAGAGTGTTGACCGAATGAATTATTGTTCTTGGGGGGAAAAGATACAATCCATAAATCCATTTGGTCTACATTTGCCCTTACAAAGTGAAGGTAATTAAATGTCTTTATGAATCTATCAATAAAGGGTTCGTTTATCAACTATATTTCTTGAAGCTTGTTTTATGAATTCTGCATATAATAAGACAGTCTTATTGCAGTTATTTATGATTCAGTTGAATACATCGCCTGGTGGAATACTCAGTTTGCTGGACTCAGCCGATCATGAGCTGAAATGGTTTAGAATTCCTGACTATTCACAAGATGGAGCTCTTTGAAGAGTTTTGGTTTTTGTAACGAGGAACAGCAAGAAAACTGTCCATTTAGTAAATGGCCATCGGAGGGCGCTCATGCATTCTGTTAACGTGCATGCATAATGAGAGGCCATGTCTGGTGTTATATCTAACATAGGTATAGACATTATCTGACTGGGATAAAACAAGTGTGCTCAATTCATTAGAAAACACTTATAATGCATTTTATAAGTTGTTAACTCTTTCCAGACTTGATCTTCTTTAAAGTAAAACTTAAAAAAAACACCACATAATAGCCTAAACCCCAGTTTGTCAGGGTTTTCTTAGCTGGCAATGGTAATTATTTTTGATAACTAAGAGTTGCTCTTTTGGTAATAAGTGTGTTTTACTTAACCTCAGGACCCAGACCTACTGTAATCCTAACATGTGAATCATACTGATGTTCAGGAAATAGCACATTCTCTGCCATGTTGTGGTTTTCTCAAAAATAACAAAAAAGAGGGGGAAAAAAATCTAGGCAGTTAAGCGTTAAGCTTTCCTGTTTGTTTTTCTGCAGAGTTATTTAAGGTCCCCTTGAGAAGACTGTTTGGCTGAGATACGATTGCGTTTTGCTTCATAGTTTCAAAACCGATGCACAGTGGCTTTGCCAGCAGCGCCATCCTTTGAGGCTAATTAACACAGACAATTAGCCTCACAACAACAGGGAAACACAGAGTCTGACATAGTAACACGCCTGGTTCTCACCCCCTGATCATTGTCACTTTCACCTGAGCATCTCCTTGTATATGTGTGTGAGAGAGACAGAGGTTGTTGAAATAGGACAGACTGAATCCTGAAGATACAGCCTGAAACAGCAATTTTAGGATCATTCTGAACCTTTTTTTTTCATAGAAGTAAACACTGTAGACATGGATTTTAATGGAACATGGCAAATGTATGTCCAAGAGAATCCAGAAGAGTTTCTCAAAGCGATATGTAAGTATCAGACATATGCCTACTGTGCTTTGCTACATCAGAAGATAGCATACAGAACTTCATGTGAACTTCATGAGAGTCCAAGTATTAAATGTTAGTACAAACAGTGTAAGTACTAAGTACTATGATGTAAAATGTATATACTGGGATTTCTCAGCCGCACCAGAAATTTTCCTGAAGATGATCAAGGAAGTCAAGCCGGTGACAACAATACAACAAAATGGTGACAACTTTGTCATTACCGTCAAGACAACTCTTCGTTCAAACACCAACTCCTTCACTATTGGCAAAGAAGCAGAAATAACCACCATAGACGGAAAGAAGATGAAGGTATGCAAAAAAACAGGTTAAATGTGAAAATATACGCGTTTTACATATTAGTGCTACATAATAATGGAGATTAATCACTCTATTTATGACACAGAACAGAGCATTGTTAACTGCAGTGCAAAGTCCTTCTTCCTCAATTCATTAGGGTTTGAAGGCAAGATTGTACCCAATCGTTGTTAGAAATAGCGGCTAGGTCAGATATAGCTTTATCGTTCTTTCTAAAGAGAAAGTATCTAATCATCATAAATCCAGTGTAATGATAATTTTTTTATCTCTCCCCAGCTCATTTAAGATACAAGAGCTGATTGTTTCTTGTATAATTACATCTCTTGTCTGATTGACAGACTACTCCTAAACTGGTTGATGGAAAACTCGTCATCGAGACAGACTTGGGTAGTCATGTGCGGGAGATTCAGGGAGGAGACATGGTGGAGGTCAGTCACATATCCGTCGATCCTGTGCCCGCACTGTACTCAGTCATTTATTGACAAACATGAATGGTAGGGTTCTGACTGTTTTTTCTTTTTTGTCCTGACCTCTGTCTTCCAGACCTTAACGGCTGGGACCGCGACCCTCATCAGACGAAGCCGAAGGGTGTGATGTCGGAGCCCGTTCAGTGTTTACAGTGGCTGTGGGTCAATACAAAGGGAACTGTTCTTTTGTCATTATGCAATACATTTAGATGTGTTGGCTGAATACTTATCAACGCTTTGCATGCAGTTTAAAGTAAAATGACTTGATGCAATCAGGTACTAATTAAAAGACATATACATTCCTGCAATAACTTTCTTGCTGTGCATCAAAACACAGCTTCGCATTATTTCATAATTACGTTTCAAAGAGATTATACAAATATTTAAAAAGGGCCTGTGTTAGGTTTACAGGATGAACGAGTGACTATCAAACAGCTTTTGTTTAAATCAGCTTAATGATTTCAATAATTAAAATGTCTATGTCCTAAATATTAGCATAATACATGAATATTTGCTGTGTGATATACTATTTTCTGTGTGTTTTCTCCCTGGTGTGATTCATGTTGTCATGGATCATGAAAGCCGCTAGCTATCGTCCTTGAGGAGTATGCAACACACTGCTAAGCAACACTGCCTGCAATGACAAAAAACTGTTTAGTTAGGACAAAATATGTGGCCAATGTAAATAAATGTATGATTAAACAATAGGACAAATGTGTTTGAATTATTTAACTTCTTTCCATTTCTTTAAATTGTCTGAGGCATGTGGATCAAGTACCATGTTGTTAATTACCATCTGAACTGGACAGATGAATCTCAAAATAAAATTTACACTTTACTTTCAACAATAATATGATATATGTATGGAGGACAAGATTTTTTATTTTATCACTCTTATTTTAACCACTATTTTTCACAACTGGTATTTGAATATTCCATGCGTAGAGAAGTAATTGCTGCATATTAATAAATTAAATAATAAATGAATACACCTGTGAGACAATACTACTTTTGTTCAGTTGTGTTTAGTCATAGAAGGAATTTTCAGGCAACGATTCAACACAGTGGCTCTACTCAAGCAACTGAAACAGAAATATAGAGAACAGGCAGTGATAAAGAGAAAGTAGCTTAGATATTGAGTCAGAGATCGTCTCTTGTGGTTTAAAGCAGGTCAAAACACAATGTAGCACAGTATCACCTGTGGGGTTTTCGGTGTCAGCGGATTTGTAGCGTTACTGCTCTTTCGTTATCACAGCTCCCCATTTCCCCACTTTTTTCAGCAACCTCGACGTTGCACAAGGATTCGCATTCATAATTAAAAATAAAACTGCAATTTTCTGATGAGAGCAATAGTTCTTAATCACCTTATTGATAAGATTGGCCCTAAGCTCCATAAACTCTAAACTGGTATCAGTACGTACAACAACAACGTCTATTGAGAAGTATGACGTTTAACCACAACAGTCATGCTTTTATTGGCCTGTTCAAAGTTGGCATAAGCGTATAGAGCTGATAAAGACATGATACCGAAGAAGTGGATCTGACCTACCTCATAGGTTGTCATGACGATGATAACTGTCATGTTATTTGTCATGGTTTTTCAGCGAGGGAAGTTGTAGAGTTGTAGAACCCAATAATGTAATAATTTCCTGCAAATGTTTTCGGAATTATTACATTACTGGGTTCTACAGAAGTGCATCTACAGCCTCGTGCTAATCTGTTTCTTCGTGGGTGTTACTGACTAAAGTTTATTGGCGAATAGGAAGTAGCGCTTATTGCTGAAAACTCTGATGAATCAACAGTATCGATACCTACACTCAGTACGCGATGTGTAGGTGGTGAGCAAAATGACCAAAATGCATCCCCTTATTAACCTGCCGCCACCCCCTCCATCTCCTAGTAGTCCATGGTGCTGAAGTAGCAGACGGATTTGTAATTGCGCCTTTTTCTCTGAGTCCCGCCCTTCTTTCAGTTTCGTCTTGGATCAATAATATTCTCTAAACTTTATTACACGGCTTTGTTGAATGCTCGATTCTGATCGGTCAGTTACGGCATTTTACGGTCTATTATGAATAACAGACCGTTGCTACGGAATTTTTTTTTCAGCGGAAGCAATAAAATGTTTTGCGTCAAATTATTGTTTTCTTTAGTAAGAAGCCGTGCATTAAGCTGGATAATGTACAGCGAGCCGGTCATTACTGCGAAATAAACCCCCACAGGGTGACGCAGGACCCCTACGTGAAGCGGAGGAGAAGGTCAGAGGCACACTAGACTGCAAGCAGCATCGCCAGGAGGACAGCTTGACGTTAGAGAGGATACAACGTTTGTTAAAGCTGAGTTGAGTTCAACTAAGCATGTGGACACAAAATCCACTGGTATTGTTCACACATACGTGTTGTAGAATATAGGCAATTTCATTGAATTTCATGTTATTACTTTTGTAGAGAATGAACAGTCAGAGAGCAGCAGGACAGTTATACACAGTTGTAAAAGGACAGCTGTAGTAGGGAGAGAAGGAAGATACCTGGATAAAATGTAATTGTAGAATTAGAAATGTCACAGTTATGGTTAAGGCGTCCTGCAAAAATGTTCTCTGGGAGGTGTACATGGGAGTGTGTACTTGTGTGTGTGTGTGTGTGCGCGTGTGTGTTGGCTGGTGGTGCGGGAGCAGGGGGGTGCTCCCATTGGGCCATCTCCCCTGTTGAAAGATGACAAATTGCCTACTGCCTAAACTGCACTATCAGCCACCATCTACTTTCTTTTTTTTTTAAGCTTTGATGCAGGCACTGATGCAGAGTGACTCATAGATATGGAATGGGACAGAAGGTGTGTTTTAGGCTTGGTCTTCGTATTTTAGGATGAAACTTGTTTATTGCTTATGATTTGTCCGGCATTGTTTAGGCGATACTTGTCTGACAAAGTGTTACCGAAGTGTTAGGTCATCATTCCTTTTCAGTTAATCACAATGCAAACCCATCATAATCATTAAATATCACTGACTCTAACCCCCCCCCCCCCCCCCCCCCCCACACACACACACACATCACTCTCTCTCCCTCTCTCTCTCTCTCTCTCTGGTGAGAGGTGTCAAAGTCCATGATCCATACATTCCAGAACGTCACTTAAGAAATTCTTTGGAATCCTCAGCGTACCCCCAGCTACTTGTGTTTGTCATTTTACCATTCCACATTCTTTGTGCTGTGCAACTAACAGGAAGACAGTGAGATAAGGACACATTTTTGCAGTGTGACTGCACAGTTTCCATGTTCTCCCAGTGGCTGCAATGCCTCCTTTCTGGAGAGAGAGAGAGAGAGAGGGAGGGGGAGAGAGGGAGAGAGAGAGAGAGAGGGAGAGAGAGAGAGAGAGAGGGAGAGAGAGATTAATAAAAACATACGGAAATATCCACAAAACAAAGGAAACACTGATCTTCCAGTCCTTTGTTTGTTATGATTTTATAAGTGTTTATATTTGATAGAATATATCAAATATATATATATATATATATTTGGCACTTTCTTGCTATTATCAGTTATAATGAAATGTTCTACTGTATTTGGCAAATATGCAAAGCCTAATGCAACAGGGGGGAGGAGGCATGAGATGTGTGTGTATGTGTGTGTGTTGGGGTGGGGTGAGGGGGCTGGTATGTTTTTGGGTTTTGTCGACGGGGAGGTTTTTACCCCCCAGATTGCTGTCTGCTACTATACTGGTCCCAGTCATCCAGTTTGTGCCAGTGGACAAATATTTGCTTAGGCTATTCAGACTTTTTTTTCCTCTGCCTTTTAATGGGACAAATAGTTTCAGTAGTGCCATTGTTTATTCGATTGTGACATCACTCTGGTATTTCCTCCCCCAGCAAAGACTCCGCGTCCCTCATGGAGTGTTTTTTCCCTGTTTTGGTGAAATAGGTTGTTTTCAATGCTCTGCTGAATGCAATTTCATGTTGCTTTCTGTGCTAGTACAATGAGATGTATCAAACAGACAGGATGAGGGTGCCTTGCCCAGTCTGTGAACTTTCAGATCAGTTACGTTGAAATTCAAAGCACCCCAGTAATAATGAATCTAATCTAATCTAATGATTATGTATTCACTGTATGACGAATTTTTACTCTCATTTAATACTACATTACATTTCACAGGGTAATTTTTAACATTCATCCCAACGCTAACTTCACTTCTCTCAGACCAAAGCACCCGAAAGCACTGCAAATTTAGGGTCAATTTTATATTGATTATATATTTTATCACAATTTTACTATCATTTCTCAAATTCAGAAAAAAATTAGATTTTACTACTGTAGTTATATCAAACGCAACCACATTTATAATGACGGACTACATTTTACTCGGCACCGAGGAAATAAGCAACGAAGGGAGAGCTCGTCTCTCACTCTACTCTCAAGACATGGAAAAGGATTTTTCCAGGGACTCAGAGACTGGTTATTTACGGTCATGAGATTTACAGGTAAATAAGCCTGTTTTAGGGTCAGACATGTGTTTAAAAATTGAAGTCAGATTCCAGGTCGGGATTTTGTTGCCCATAATGGATTTCCCAAATCTGGCTTTCGTACCCAAGCCCTCAACACGTTTCCATTCAGCTTCTAATCAGAGCATCTTCCGTTTTGCCCCATCATTTACATGTTTTATTCTTTGCTGTTGGTTATCAGGCAAAGGTAATGTGTTCCATCCGTTGTGCTGCGGTTTGGCTTCCACTGCCTCTCACTGCAGTAATTCATCCATGTGATGTGACAGCCCTCATACTTTGCATGGACATTACGGAAACCGTTCGATAATATGACATATTAGTGTGTTTAGGTTCCACTGCTTAGGGTTCACCATGATGTCAAGTGTTGTTTGCTTAATCAATAGGACAGGAAACTTACACACACACAAAAAAAAATGTGAAGTAAAATTGGACTGTTTATTTATTTAATGATTTGGTTGGTTAATTTGTTAAAAGGAGCTTTGAATGAATGTCTAAGGTTAAGTTACATTTTAAATTCAACAAAACGAGATGCGTATGCTTGCGTTTTGCTTTTTTTTTTTTTTTTTTAATTCACAGCTTTGAAGTTCTTGAAATAGTTACTTTGTGTGTAATTTCATTTCATTGGCCTGTAAAACATAAACAGGCTTTCTTATTCTGCCTTTTGTTTCTGAGAGATCGGTCTCATGGCATTCCTGTGATAATTCAGCATCTAATTATAGTTATGACGTGATCGCAGATGCATGCATAGTCACAGAGAGACACTCTAACAGAATCTGGGACTGCAGGATTACACGTGCTCCGATCGATTCATTCCACGGGGAGCCTTGGCATTTGGTCCACGCTGATCTGGAAACCAACCTTAGGAGTATGCAAAACATAACGTCAGCAGTCAATATCTCCTCACTTCTTTTCCTGATGACTCTGGACTCCCCCCTCTGGAACAAAAAAAAAAAAAAAATCAAAGTGCTCTGAGACCTTGCTAGGCTTCCTGTTTGAATCGGTTCAGTGACAGTGACCTACGCAGACCGCCTGCACAATGGGAGTCATAGGGGGGTAATCATTCACCCCCCCGACACACACACCCCGAACGTCCTGGCACGCTGCCCTTGCAACCCCTCTGGGAGTTAGGGAAGTCCTGGAATGTGTGGATACGGTCGTGTGTCTTGAAGTTGTGTAACTACACGGTTCTGCGCTTTGGTAGAGCGAGGGATGAGGGCGGGGCCAGAGTGGTGATGTCACAGAGAGGACCGATATAAAAGAGAGGCCTGAATGTTGAGTTCTTCACAAACACCTGTCGCTTTACTTCTTGCAGCAACAGCAGCACTCGGGACCGTATACACAGCGTACCTGCGCAACGGTGCTCCTTTGGACTTAATAACCGCTTCATCAAAGTCACATTCTTGAGATTTTACGATGGCTTTGTCAACACTCACCTGTTTGGCTGTGGTTTTCACAATCTTCATCCTCCTGCAAGAAGGTAAGTCTCTCTTGTGTTTCAAATACACCAAAGTTTTATCTGTTACGACGTGTTTGTCAGACCGTCAGGTCATGCATGCAATATGTGCACAATAGTCATATACTGTACAGGTGGTAATGTATGAGGTTGGCATACTGTGAGAAGACTCTAGAACATGCAATAACGGTGTCTACACTTTGTCATGCTCTTTAAAGGCACTTAACTCTCACTGATAGTAGCCTCCAGGTGTACAGGTGGTTACGCTCATAAATGTTCTCCACTGATAGCTCTGTGTAATGCTGAAATGACTCTAATTGGCTACGACGCGTTTTTCACCATTTGACTTGGACCAAATCACGTATTTCTGTATTGTATATCAGTCATGAATCAAATAAAGATAAATCTAGCAACATGCTTTGTTTAGTAAATCCTTTTCATTGTTTCTCTCCTGTGTATTTTGTGTAGGATTCAGTCTCCCTGTGTCTGGACAGTCTGAAAACGCAGTCAACTCTGCGCCCAAACGAATCCGGACCAAACGGTGTTCCTGTAACAACTGGAATGATAAGGAATGCATCTACTTCTGCCACTTGGACATCATTTGGGTGAACACACCAAGGTGAGCCCAACCGAAAGTTTACGAGTTCTGTGGAAGCATTTCGAGGGAGCGAGAAAATATAGGATTAATCAGTACATAAACACAAAGCGATGCTCAGCGATAACTCTGTCGTTTTCATCCCTCTCTCTTTACAGTAAGATCACCCCGTACGGTCTGGGAAGCCCCCTGTCCCGACGCAGGAGGTCCACCGAGCGTTGTCAGTGCGCCAACCCCAACGACTTAACCTGTTCCAGTTACTGTCACACGAGGTAAGCATAGTTTACCTTTCCTGTCACAGCCTTATCCCATCTCACCCCCCCCCCCCCCCCCCCCCCCCCCCATCTCCTCCGACAGACGCCTGTCTCTGCCCTGGATGCCATCGGCAGTCGTCTGTAACGGACGGAGATCAGGGCTAGTTGTAGGTGGGAGTAAGGAACGATATTCTCGTTGATAAGGCGGAAGCTCCTCGAGTAACGATATTGAGAAACACGTCGGAGGAGGTGAACAAACATCTTGAGGCTAGATGTAGAATTACGCAAATTTTTTTTTTTTTTTTTTTAGCCATGCTATTTTTGGAAACTTTTATCAGTCTCCATGAGCAAGGGGATTTTGTTTGTAATGCAGTGTTTTGGATTCCTGTGGTTTGTTGAATCCCTCAAGGTTGTAGACGGGTTTTTGTCTCTTGCTCTTCGCCGAAAACATACACATTTCTGGGAAATGACCACTTAGAATTGTTTGCTGCGAACAATACAAACAATAGGAGGGAATATTTGCACTGAATTTGTTCTAAATATTTGTGTACAGCGTTCAAGTCCAAAACATCTCTTTAAAAATATTTATTCAGATATTAAGCTTTTCTGTTGATAAGCAGTTGTTGATTGGGATGCTGTATACTCAAGTTTGTAACCCTGTTCTAATTTTGAATCCACAGCTCAGAAGATCCAAACTTAGTGATTGTGAGCCCATTGGAAAACCACTCAGACAACAAAGATAGAACCAGCAATGACCTGCTTACCTCAATCAGGTAAAAACACTGGCTGTTACAACACGAGATTGTCAAATACACGACTGATACATGGTTAGATGATGAACAATAGAAATAGCATTGGATTAAGTTACGCTTAGCTTTAGTGTTACATTAATGATGCTAAATTTGATGTCTTTTTTTCTTTTTTTTTTTGGCCTCCAGGCGTGTGGTCAAAGCAAATTTATTGGCAGCGAAGCGATCTTCCTCTCCCAGAAAGAAACCACTGAGGGCCAGCATCCCCAACGCTGGGTAAAACGACACGGAACGAGGAGAAGTGAGAAACGCGAGCCTCTGAACAAAAAACAAATCCTGAATGATGGTCTCCCGGGACCCCGTCACTTGGGTAAGAGACCACTGGCTGGTCTCTGGTGTGCCTGGGGAAAAAGAGAACGAGGAGCAGGGATGTGTTTGGGAATACCATCCCGATCCCTCACGGAAAAGGGAAAAGGAGCCACGCGGAGAGAAGGAGAAGCTCTGGTCCCATCATGTCTTTGGGGATGGATCTGGGGGATGGAACCGGGGCCGTTTAGACGTGGCTGAAATGAAAGCGTGGAATGAATCCTCTTGTTCTTCATGAACTGAGGCTTTTTCTGTGCTGACAGATCATTTCAACTGGAAAAAAAAAGAAAAAAAATAGCACTGAGATGTCTTATTTTCGAGCAACCAAAGGGAAGAACATGCCTCTGAAACGATTTTCTTTTTCTTTCTTTCAAAAGAGAAGACTGGAAGAGGTTACGTCTGAGATACACTGGAACTTTTTCATCCATCCCTTCCAAAACTAAACACCTGTTCAAGGCTGATGGAATGACAGCTTTGTTAACAAGATATTGTATATGTAAATTTTACAGGCTTTGCCTAGCACTGGTTTTAAAAAGAAAATGAATATGAAATTTAATCACCACGATTTGACATGTTATCCATCTTAGTCTGTCCCACTGCTGGACTATATGTTTATGAAAATGTTAGGAACCTAGTTATGAACCTCTTATGAACCTAGAGTCTTGTGTATTAAATCTACTGAAATTCTTGTTATCATTTCCTCTGTATCAGAGCTTAGGTTTCAACCATTTCATTCGAAGTGAATTTATTACTGCTTATCAACAGTACCTTAGGGCCAAAGGTTTCTGTCAGAGGGAATCTCTCCCATACACTGCCAGTGTGTCTTGATAGGCTTTATGATTAAATGGCAGTGATATTGGGAGCAACAACAGACAAAATATCAATAGGAGTCAGTGGGAAGGTCTTATCAACACTTCGTAATCCTTTCCCTAAGAGTATTTTCCTCTGGCCTCTGGCACGCTAGTGATGTAGGCCTTTTGTTCTGGCGGAAGTATTTATTGCATAGTTACTGTAGAATGTTTTGCTTGTTCCGAATGCCATCAGGTTTCAATGGCTTGGGCCGAGCCAGAAATGCTGTAATTGTTTTTTCCTCTGATCTAAAATGGCCAGTTAATGCCTTTGTAATTGTCCATTATGAAAGATGGAAAACAAAACAAAACAAAACAAACAAAAAAAATTTGCACTTCTGTGGAATGTGTTTGGAATGTGCCTCACAGACAACTCACAGACAATCAGCATTGTTTGAGAAATGAAGTGAGTTGCTAACTTTTTCAAGGCTGGACTTAATATTATTATGCTGTACATGACAGGGTTATTTATTTTGTTGTTGTTGTTTTTGTTTTTGTTTTGATTTTCTCAAAATCTATATGAGAAGTTACTGCTGTGTAGCTTTGTAATTTGGATTTCTGATGTCACAAGAAAACTCACTCTGAAACTCCAAATCGAAGATACTTGAAAACTGCTTTGAATGCCTGTACACTTAATTATCTGTTGGAAAGTTTATTTATTTATTATTATTTACATCTATTTATATTTATATGTCATTGTGTGTAAGATTATAAATGTCAACATGTACACATGAACTCTTCTGAATAAATAATTCATATTGAAGTCAAATGACTCGTGTTAAATATCTCATTCAGTCTGAGTGCAAAGTATGTAGATTATCAGAATGGAATGTCGATGACCAGTGTTGCATTAACTGACATCTGTTATTCTACCAGACATTGGATGGTTTCAACAACAGTTTGGAACATGTCATGAAATAATATTTTATGAACTACCCTTTATTATGTACACAGCCTCTTAAGAATTTTGAAATATATTTAGCAATCCATAGTAGTTTGCTCCTTTTTTAAAATCTTTAGTTTTAAGTCTACTTCAACTTTTTTCCCTAAATTTCCTCCTGGAGTGGTTAATTTTTTACACAACCGGTATATTTATAGAAACTGCTTCGTAACATTGCGTGTGAAAGTCTGGACAGGAGATAAATCTATTGTATTTTTTTTTTGTTTGTTTTTTTTTGTTTTTCTTTTTCAGAAAGAGACAGGTGTTACATACATATTTACTCAAAGCAAGCACATTCTGTACCAAACCAGAAGCTAAATGTTTCAGGAAAGAGTCACAGAGTGTATCTCCATGGCATTTAAATGACTCCTTTGTGTCCAGTTAGTCAGTTTTCTGCTGTGGTATGTTGTCTTTCCGAGGTGTGTTAGCTGTTTGTCTTCCACTCAGTCCTCTACATGAGATATTTACCTAAGATTCCTGGTACCGAGATCAAGAGCAAGTTTGACACTAGAAAACACACCAGAGAAGAAAACAACAGCTCATGCTCATGAAATTGATGAGTTTATGTCTTTGATTTTACGACGACAGTGTAAATATTCAACTTACTGTTTTTACTGCTTTAAAAGGCACAGAACATTGCCATAAAACTGTGAAAACAATTATGAAACCTGGATTCTCCAGAGAGAGGACGTCTTAAGCCCCATACACACACACACACACACACACACACACACACACAATTATGTAACACGAGCCAACAGTATTGCACGTTCCGGATAAAGAATACACGCCTTCAATATCCACTTATTATTGCCAAAAAGAAAATGAGGTTATGCTGGAACAAATTTTTAGGTCAGTGTCAGCACCTGTGTCTTTTTTCCTTCTTTTACTCAGCTCTCTTCATCCTTTGCATCTGCATTCTCACGTCACACAAAACGCTAGGTCTCCTTCCACTTGTACTTGTTCCTTTATTTGATGTTAAATAGCTGACTCAGAGTTAGACATAAAAAACAGGATGCTTTTTCACATTCCACATACATTCCTGGGGAGCTGCAGTTAACAAGAGGAAGAAAAAAAAAGTGGGGGGGGGGAGAGAAGAAGGAAAAACATTGGAAAAATTCAGACACGTCTACGCTCAGAGAGACGGGCGGCTGATACAAAGTGGATGGAAACTGATTAAAGACTGGTTAATCACTGGGTTCCTCAACATTGTTTGTTCTACCCCAATACTCTTTCTTCCATTAGCTGATCTCACAGTACAGACCAGCTGTGAGTCTGACGGTATTTGCGTATGTGTATAATCATGCATAAAATCATGCATAAACCGTAATGTTCCGTCTGTGGATATAACCCTGTTCATGTTCTATTATGGATTGGTTTCCAAAACAAAACTTAAGAACGTTATGATTTTATTCGGATTGTGGGAGAAGAATTAATCTTATAAACTAGCTTGGAAAGTATTAGAATCTGTTTCATAAGTGTTTGTGCACTTGTGCATGAGGCGGCAGACAGAGAGAGAGAGAGAGAGTGAGGGAGAGGGAGAGAGAGAGAGAAAGAGTGAGAGAGAGAGAAACAGGGAGGGAGGGAGGGATAAAGAGAGAGAGAGTTGTTATTATTTTGTTCCAGTCAGGAGGCTTTGTAAGCGTATGGAGATTACAGTGGAGGCCAGTATCTGAGAATTCCTTCTCTTCCGGGTTTTGTTCGCTGTGGACAGCAGTGGATGGCTGCTTTGCTGTGGACAGCAGCAGACGTCTGCTTAGCTGCGCGCCACCTCGTGTGGTCAGGCTGTGGGTGTCTGCGCTGAGACGAGCCGTGAGGGGAAGTTTGTTATCAGAGGTCAAGTGTCTGGACATACAACGTGTTGTTTTTTTTGAGCGTTTGTTTGTCACACTAAATCATTTCCATTATGCAACATCATTTAAAATAATTAAATAACGAGACACAATCCTATTTTAATATCAGGTATGCCTTTACCCCCGTTAAACGTGATGTCATTCTTTTAATGATACGTTCCCTTAATGTGCATGACTGAGAGGGAAAAACCATCAGACCAGGTTGGTTACAAGAAAGATGTGGGACGTGCCTGCACTTGATGGCATTTTTGAAATCGCAGCTGAGATCATCATCTACTCTGTTGTGTTGAGGCCCACGTACGCTAGATAACCAGATAGCCCTATTTACAGACCTGAAGACAGTGTAACCAAAGTGTAAACAACCTGTCAGACTTTGTAAACAGTCACTGTATTTTTTTTTTTTTTTTTTTCATTTTTGAAGACCATCAGATATCTTAATTTCTCATTCAGGAACGTGCACGATGACCATCTCGTAGCATCACCTGGAGCAGACAGACGGAGAATGTGGAGATGCGCTGTCACTGGAGATGTATGTGCTTTGGCAGAACCATCTAGATGCTGCGGTGCTGCACGTTCAGTCTGAGTGAATTGGACATTGTGAGCTCCATTAAGCTGTAGCGTTGTTGACCACACACGTAGTCGATCCTGTTGCCGCAGTAACCTAACCTGAGAGCTGAACAAGGAAATACTGAAAAACTGAAACTTGGAACGTAAAACATTAGGAGGAAACTTACTCATTCATAGAAACCATTTGTGATGTGTTTGCATGAATGTTGCTCCCAAAGGAGAATGAATTTGATGTTTTTCATGAACACGTAAGATTAACGACCTGTCAGGAAAGGCCGGGGGGCATTTTGTAAGGTACTGTGGAATTTCTCTGCAGAAGATATTTTTTCCGGACAGTCATGCAAAACCAACAAAGTGACAAACTTTGATATGGCATTTTTGTCACCAGGAAACCTGAAACCTGAAGACATGAGTGTGGACGATAAAATGAAAATGACTGGTCAGTATTAAAGGTGCCTGACAGCCAAAACACTAGTACTACACATGGCAAACGTTTTTTTCAGGGAAAAAACGTTTTGTTTTTTTTTTCCAGGGAAATTACGCTCGTGTTAATGCAGTCTCGTTGTCTCGGTTATCTGAGGGAACAATACAGTATCAAACAACGTCCGTGAATTTCCAGAATATTAAAATGGGATAAATGGGAATTTCAGACTGAAACTTACAGAGAACAAAGGATGTGTCTTTCTGGGGCATTTATGGTCATTGTACTCAAATCTTTCAAATCCATTCATTTTATTACAGGATGAGACAGCAAAGTGACTGAAAATGGAAAACACAGAAATACACGCACGCACAAACATACACGCACAGACACACATGCACGCGCTATCCGGCCCTTAGCTCGGGTGGCCAGGAGTCTCCTTTGTTTGTGTTGTGTCTGGAGGCTGTGGAGCTCCTGCTGGCTTGGCATAGTGCAGGAAGGAGAGTGGAAAGGAACATTCCAGAACCCCAGATGTTAGGAACAAAGGGGAGATATGGGGTATCAATAACAGGGTGGGGGCAATGAGATCTGACCTTTGAAAGCAGCCCCCACCAGATATGCCGTAATGGTTTCCCTCAGTAGTTCAGTATGACCACATACGGCAAGCGTTGTTTCACTGATGTGATTACAATACATCTAGAATGTCCATGACGATACTAGAAACAGCTTCATAGTTATAGTATATGGGACCAATCTAGGTTGCTGTGTGTCGTGTATGAGTTTTGTGTTGAATGTGTTTAAGGCTAAATAAAGTTATTTTCATGTATGACCTACATGGTGAAGTGAAAACATTGTAGTGTGTGGTCTTTAATGGGTTATTGGTTTAAGGTTTATAGACTGGTTTGTATTAGTACAAACAAGCTCAGACCATTAAATGTTATGTAACAAATTTGAGAGGGATGTTCTGCAGAAAGATTTAATCCAGATGGTGAGCGTGTGTTCTTCCTCGGAACTGTCTTCAGAACAGCAAAGCCAAAAAGTGTCTTCACACAAGCTTGACAAAACTCATTAAGTGTTCCAGTTCAATACCATATGCCACCCACAAGCCCACTGGGATTAAGATGGAACAATCCATCAAGAACATCTTTTCTCCCAAGGTGAGTGTCACATATTCATTTATTTGTTTGTTTTTGAAGAGGAGATACATAAACATAGATGGAGACAGAAACCGAGAGAGAGAGAGAGAGAGAGAGAGAGAGAGAGAGCGTGCTCAATGGAAAATAAGAAAACCCACATAAATCCATGAATCACCTCCAACAGTACAAAAAACCTTCCAAATTATATTTTATGTGTAATATTTCTTAGGGACCACCTCACAGAACAGCTTGATTACAAATGATAAATGTTCTCTTTGGGATGAGTGGTACATTTAAAATCCATTATACTCATACTAACCCAGGAATATTTTGATGTTTCCAGTTCGTCCTTGATGACCAGTCGCTCTTAACTGAAATTTTCCTGAGAACTCTTCGCTGACAGACACTTGAAAAGTTGAAGATGATTCTGGTAACTCCACATGCCTTAGGTTATGAACGTTTCTAAAAACAGATTCTATATCTACAAATTTTATCTCAAAATGACATTCTTTTGTATCTAGGGTGGCATGGGGTTTTCCACTCTGGTCAAAGTTTCCCAGTGAAGGAAGCAGAACTTATTCTAAATGTTAAGAGAACGAAACAAAAAATCCCTAGCCACATGAAACAGAGTACTGTGTGAAGGCATCTAATTCTTCTTATCGATCATTAAGTGTCAGTCATTGGGAGTTGGTTGTCTGTGTCTACAGATGAAAAAGTGTAGCATACTATTGTGTTCCAGGGTCATAATTTGGTTATGTATCACTCTAAAAATTGCAGTAAGAATCAAACAAAACCCTGCTCATCTACTGATAACATTAACTGGAAATTATTTTACATAAAACAAAGTTACATTAACGGTGTTATTGTGAGGGTGAGTTGATCAGCCCTTTTAGTAAATAAATGCTAACAAGCATTATCTATGATGAAGGCAGATAAATGCATAAAACTGAAATAATTATCATCGGCTTCACTGTATGTATACTGCTGTGTATGTATGTACGCACACCTACATTTCCTTTGGGATTCATGAGGTATCTGTCTATCTATCTATCTATCTATCTATCTATCTATCTATCTATCTATCTATCTATCTATCTATCTAGCTACACACACACACACACACACACACACACACACCCACACACACACACACACATATGTATATGTATTGTATCTATACACACACCCATGCCATGTGCCACATAATTACACAAATATGTTCATTTCATGATGTCCTGTCATGCATAGTAGACATAAGTTGGTACTTTTGTGTAAATTCACTGGACTTTACGAACAGTACAGAAATAAGCAGATGTGAACCGTCACCAGCTGTGTTCCAGTAATGATACTTCAATACAATTTCTTTGGCCGAGTATTGGTATAGACTGTCAAATATTTACTGCCCACTGAATCCTGCGTGAGAGAAAAGATTGAAAGTCTGGGAAAGGATATCCTAGAAGCAGGCAAAGAGGTACTATCAGTAAAAGAAAAACAAATAAAGACAAGAAGAAAACAAGAAGGTCAAAGGATGTTTAGAGAGATATGAGGAAGAAGAATTCAGACCTTATCTGACGTTGTGATTTTCCTTAAAATGTAGAGACATTACCATGAATAGTAATGCTGGAGCAATTTGCTTCCTTTTCATTCCAGTGACACTGAAATTTAGACACACACACACATAAACACACACACACACACACACACACACGCACGCACGCACGCACGCACGCACACACACACCATGTCAGTGGGAGGATAAGAGACTTTTTCAGCATTAAAGAGTGCCAGTGATATTATCAAAAACAATGCTTACTCCAATGTGATCACATGATCACATCAATCAAACTGAAACGTAAGCGGCCCTGAAACGGAATGTCAGTGATAGCAATACACTCATAAATTGATGAGGGATTGAAAACCACACCTCCTCAGTACATTCGGTTGTGAAATAAAGCAGATCTGAAGCTGATTAAAGAGTAACAGGCTGAAGCATTCAGAAATGACTAGTCTTCATCAAGGCACGATGAACGATTCGCGCCCGCCCCCGCCCTGCTGTGGTAACCCGGCAACGCGGACAAACGCCAGAGAGGGACACGGTTGAAAGACGCCTCAACTGTCAGAGTGATGTCAGCAGTTCTGAATTTGAGCTCAGCTGTCAATCTCTATCAATGTGCCTGTTGTGTGTAAATCATGCATTTGTTCTCCACCGGTATAAACCCAAAGCTCTCCTCACACCTCTGATGTCATGGCCCTGCATTGCCCCTGTCCTATTCACCTAATCTCATCTTTTTGCACGGTGACTAAACCTGATGGTTTGTGGCGAGAGCCAGAGTTCTCACCCTCTATCTGATCTGAACTCGGGCTGTTTCGACACCAACCTTTCGTTACGCTGTGCTGTGTTTGAAGCCGGTTTCAGCGTAAGGCCTCGGCGTCAAAGCCTGTCAGCGTGCTCCTTGGTGTGTTTGGACGTGGAAATGTTGCAATACACATCGGTTTCCAGTAGTGGAAAGTGTTTTTTTTTTCTTTTTCTCCGTGTTCACACTCTTTTCAAGCAACACAGATTGAACTGATGTGGAAATGCACGAGATCATTTTTTTCCCCTGGCACCATTTTCGAATCTAATATTTCAAAATGAAATAAAATGAAATGAAATCCTTTATTGTCATCCCAGCCCTATACACAGTACACAGCAGGATGAAATTCCTCCTCTGCATTTGACCAATCCTGTACACACACACTACTTGGGATTAGTTTCAAGGTTATTAATTGACATGGTTGAATGACACGGTGAATGAGTCAGTTTTTAATCTCACAATGGTGCGCTGATAGTCTTCAGAAGGTTGGTTTAACCACACACCTCTTTGAAATTTGTAACAGCGAAATTGGTGCCTGGAGCAGAGGCAACTAATTTAGGTGACCACAAACTAACATTTGTCTGACGGCTTTGTCCTTAAACAGCTTGTTAATGACCTTTAATGACCTTTACTGGAACACCCAAATTCTTTAGTGGCTCAGGGCCATTGTGTGTGTGTGTCATTTTCCTCTGTAATGTCACAACCTCCAGACCGTCAGAGCTTTTGAAACTTTGTCCTCTGTTCTTCCATTGAAAACACAGCCTGTCACCCTAGAAAATATTTTATCACTTTCCTTCATGTGCCAAACACCCAAGGATACAACAACCTATCTTTCAGTAGGAGACAAAATAAGAATAGAGTCTTTGGGAGTTATTCTTGGCTGGAGAGACGTGAGCGTAGGCTTTGGGCCGACAGTCTAACGAGACTCACGTGCGGTAGGAAACGGACCGGTTCCTCTGAGGGCGAGATTAGCTCTTATCTTCCATAACATACTCATTTATAACGAACACAGTGCCCTGTAAGAGAATGCCTGCCCCTGGCACGGTATGGATGTTGGCACAGAGGGAATGCTCTGTGCAGTGCGCACAGGGGAAAAAAGGGGGAAAAACGAACGATGCCAGCTGAAGCCTGGGGCAGTTGACGGTTTTAGTAATTAGTCGCTTTTTTTTTTCTTTCCTTTCGGTTTCTCTTTAACGCAGGTGCACAATCGCCCGCGCCAAAATGAACGTCGTACAGGTTAGGGCGAAATGATTCTGCGGGGTCTCTGCAGTCTCACCGGCATTCCAGGGAGTCCTCCATATCGATTCCTTTACTTTTTCTCCCCCTTACGTGTTTAACTGAGAGATGAGTACGGTCAAGACTCATCACTAAACAATCTCTTTGATTTGCCCGTCCCTCCATTTCTACCAGCTGGAGACTTGAGCTCTTGACTCACTCTCCATAAAGAGGACAGCAGATGGCTAATTGATGTCTCATAAGAGGAGTGAAATAGGCATCATTGTGCCTGCGTGTGTGTGTGTGTGTCAGACATTCAGCTGTTCGATTGTTTTGTTCACCTGTCTGCGAAAATAAAGGACTTTGCCGAGCGCTTCTGAGAAATGCTAATGCCGGGGACACGGGCACAATTACTAAATTCTTGTCCTCTGTGTCGGCGGCGACGCGGTGTCCTGACCGCACTGCGTGCTTCAGTTAAAGTGTCATTCTATACCGCGGACCTGCCTACCTCTCACTGGGCCGAGGCCGTCCGTAAGATTCCTCTGTGACATCATATGAGGTCACGGCAGTGAAATTCTCGAAGACGGATCACGGCAGATGCGAGAAACAATGTACTCTTGGCCCACTGTATGACCTGCTGTATGCATATCTTTCTTGTGTGTATGTGTACTTAACTTGTCACACAAAAGAGAAAAATAAAAGCCCACACCCGTTCTATTATACATCTAAATAACAATGGTATAGAAACTAATCACTCCCAAACATAGAGCGATAAAGAGTTATAACATAGTATTTAATTGGGAGCTTATTTGTGTATTTGTGTAACACATGATTTAGTAGGTTTCTTATCTGGGAAAAGGTCAATATTTGACGTGTAAGATGCAATGCTTGCGTCTTACGATTGTATAAAACGTTTGTTTTGAAAAAAAGCTGCGATGTTATTATCCCTAACCCTAACCAAGACCTTACCCTAACCCTAGCGATTGGTAGTAATCTCATTGTAACAACCTCTCGCCCAGAGAGCTCTTGGCTCCGTCCCTGCCATGTTTCGCTCTCTTTGATAATTGAGGACACCTGTAACTGATTAGTTACGTTGAAGACAAAGGGACCCTCTGTCATACATTCTCTGTCTTTGTGAGATATTGTGTCTTTGCACGCTTCCCGAACTGAGTTTCCTTATTTCTTTTATATTGTGCCCTGTGTGTGTGTGTGTGTGCGTGACCTAGTTGTGCATTTATTGTTTTTTTGTTCTTTGTCTCCTGTTTCCAGTTTGGTGATTGTTTATGACTCTCTCTCTATGGTTTCACTATAGGCCTATCTAATAAAAACCTGTTTAACCGCTTCAGTTTTAGATTGTATTTTTGGATTTGCTGTTACCGGAATAAATGCACTACTCTGCAAATGGATTCTTAGCCTGTTTGGTTACTTGCACGCAACCTTGTTTCTGACCAAAAAGACACCTGTGAAATCAACCTGAAAATAAAGGGAAAACTGATAAAACAGAGGTAGTGGCCTCAAAAGGACTGAATAAAGAACCACAGCTCCTTCAAATAACAATGTTTTCCCAGAACAATTGTTTGTTTTTTTTTATTATTTATTCTGGTGAGAATATTTGATACCTGGTTTATAAGACTATTTTGCTATAACTGCTCTAGATTACTACTCTGTAAACTGACTCACTTACAGCAGTGCGAACACGGTCGTGGGTGAAGCCCTACGTGCCTGCTGCAATGCTGTGGCATACCTTACATGCAGGATTTTACAAGTTGTTCTTTGTATCTCTTTATCAGACAGGCTACACCAAGACCTGTATCTTAGGGATTCCTCTCTCTCTAATGTGACGAACACTCCTCAGGGCACGTCCGAGGTTTCCTCCTGCCCTTGAGACCTGCACGTTCCGTAGGAAAGAAATCGGACTGGTGAGCTTGCTGACGTCACTGGTTTTAAATGTCAGAGATAGAGCAGCTTGTATCTGTGGAAGGATTTACCTTCCTCATATTTAAGGGTTTTTTTTTGGGGGGGGGGGGGTAAGGAAATCCTCTGTGTTTCTATTCTTGGTCTCTCACACGGGCACAAGGTCGATATCACTGCCAGTGTCATCGGTTGGTCAGGATACACCGTACGTAAGACTTTGTTTGAACGGAGATTAAGCGTCATTTGACACGGAACATTGAAGATGATAAGTCCAGAGTGAGAATATCTTTTTTTTTAATGTTGTCCAAGATCCACAGGCTCTTTATCATGTAATATTACTGCACTTAATGGGTGCCAAACCAGTGCTACACAGTCACCTGAATGTATTAATTTATGAGACCTTTTAATAGCATCTAACAATAATAAAATAATAATAATAAAATCTTGACTTTGGCAAATAGTGTGCTGTGAGGAATGAATGAAAGACCATTTAACAGTTGAGTTCAACTTTACATTCAGTATAATCAAACAAAATACACTCCAGTAATGAAAAATTAAAATAAAATGTGGTAAAAGATCCTACTGGTTTGTCTGAGAGAAAATGACTCTACAGTGGCACGTTAAACATAGAATTACAGACCAAAAAAAACAAACAAACAAAAAAAAACAGATTAACAGTAATTGTTTTGCGTCACAAAGCTCAGCCTTTGAAATGACTTTGCGTCAAGTTTATTTTTATTAGATTTATTAAGACTCGAGACTGTAACTCGCTCAAGTCCCTACAAGAGCTGAATGTAAGAATGTATTATCTGTGTTAACCGTGGCATAAGACGCATTCCTGTTCGACCTCTGCTTTGAGCCCATGAGCTTTTGCTCTATTTGAATCTCACAGGGCAAATGGCCATCACGACACACTTTGACCCACGGCCAGATTTGCCCGCCACTCCCCCGCCGCACGAGCGCAGTCAGTTTTTCCCCTGTGCCGTAGATGACTTTATCTGGACAGCCTCGTCACAGACTCATTGTGTCGAGGTAAACAAATTACGTACGGGGAAGGCCATCTCCTGTCATTTCAATATGATTCATGACACTAAGGTCATTGTGTGGTTTTATTTCAATGTAATTAGCGGACTTTTACAATTTCATATTCTGTCTATTTACATAATGGGTCTCCGTGTAAAAGAGGACCCGCGACTGGAGATAAGATTTTTGCATTTGAGATACGTCATGAACAAGCAGTGGTGCAATGTATTGAATCGGAGAGTTTCCACCGGAGCACGTCACACTGGTTATACTGTACATCTACTGTAAATATATCCACAGGACTACCCAGATATAGCATAAACTTGCCCCTATGGCCGTACATTAATGCACGTGTATAGTTGAGTCAGAGAAGCCAGGTCTCGTTCGATTCTTAACCCCCTCGTCAGGCCTCCTCCACGAGAAATGAGGAGAAGTGAGTAATTGCAGTGACCTATTGCAACAACTAACATAAAAAGAGAGAGAGGAGCAGAGAAGGAGAGAGAAAGACAGACAGAGAGAGAGAGAGAGAAAGAGAGAGAGAGAGAGAGAGAGAGAGAGAGAGAGAGAGAATAACAGGTGAGGTAGAGACAGGTAGAGACAGGAGCAGAGGTCGGCTTCTGAATATCTCAGTATTTTTCCCTCTTCGGTGAATGCTAATAAAAAAATGTATCATCTCTCCTACCAGCAGATAAACAGAGGGAGGTTGAGGCTGACTGGAATGGGAAGACAGCTGAAGAGTTCCGAGATGCTGAGATTAATCCCCGATCGCTCAAAGAGAGACGCAGATGGAATGCATTGTTTACACTTGACATTTTTGTTCTTTGATAAAGTTGGTATGCTGCCCACAGCTACAAAACCACAACTCTGCAACAGTCATAGCAGAAAAACTTAACAAATGCATTTTTTATAAAGCAGAGGTGATGCTGAAAACACCCATATAATGTAAATATAGTTGAAATGGCTGTCAAACGTAGCATGCTTTGATCTAGTGGTCATGCTTACATTAACTATAATTATTCTGTGAATGCGGAACGTGTACATTGTGTGTGGTTAACGCAGAATCAGTGGAGGACTATTCAAAACCTTTCATGAGAATCAGAAACAGCTGAGCATATGGCATCTTTGTTTTCAGATCTGTTTTTACACGTGGTTAACCGTTCAGACGTTTAGTTGGGTTTCCACGGCAGCTGTGTGGGAGTGAGACATATATAAAATGCAAACCATTAAAGGTCTTGAGCTCAGCAGCGAGACATGCTTTTTTACAATGCGCACCAGACAGATGAGAAAGTCTTTTGTATTTCACTTATGTCTAAGTGGTGCCTTCCTGTCCACCCCTTGCTCTCTGTGGTGTTCAGAAGGTGGAATTTAACTTTTTTTTGAGCTGGAGTTTCTTCTCTTTAATGGCACCTAGTTTCTAACTGCATGTGCAGGTATCTACATGTGTGTGTGTCTCTCTCTCTCTCAGGTGGAGCCGTTTGAGGCTTATCTCAGAAAGTGAGCGAGATGAGCTCAGCTTTGAGCAAGGAGACAGGTGCAGAGGAGTGTTACAGTTGGCATATTATGTGATTATGGAAATGGACTTATTTGCATGATTTGCATCATTAGATTCCTCTGCGATGAGTGACACTGTCCTCCATTTGACCTTCTCCCACCTCAGTTCAGCACCTGCTTTACTTTAGACAAACTAGTGTAAAAAAAACAAAATGAAAAAAAAATCCATTTTTTTCCCTGGAATTTGGGCTAAATCTGGGTCTATGTTAATTAATCTCTCCGTTATCATTGCTATTTTACCGGCATTAAAAAAAAAAATCTGCCTTGCACCTCTGGGCATAAGAGAGTCTTATCGTTTTACGGTAGGAAGAAAAGTTCTTCTTTAGAAAAAGGGAGGGAAAAATGTTGTTATCTTGTTGAGACTTTCTCTTTTTGTTTCCTTTGCAAATGATGTGTGAGAGCAAGATAAGTAGTAATGCACTTCTCTGGTAAAAAACATAGTTAAATTTCTTTATACACTCTCTTTATCCATCATAAAGTTAATCTCTGAGATGAATCATTTTTGTCAAATCCTGTTTTGGAGAGTACAAAGTTACTAAACATATCAAGGCCACCTTAAACTTTGTCCATCCGACCTGGATTTTTTTTTTTTTTTTAGGTGTTGCAAAATATTGAAAGAACAAGAGACTGTAATAAATTAATAACGTTTAAAGTGTCTCTGATAACAACACATATCTCGGACAGCCGCTTTTGAAATGATATTATGCAATTTTGTATTAAGACTCTCCTTTTAGGGCCAATTGCTTATTGTCGGATGGAGCCGCTAATCTCGTTAAGGAGCTGCGAGTGCACTTGAATTGCTGTGTGAATCTTTGCGTTTATGAAGGTTATATAAAAGGCAAGGTGGCCCTTTGTTAGATTTCGATAAAGGACAGGGGTGTCAATAGCGAGAGAGAGATAAGACCCAGCTGAGATCGGCGAGTGGTACATGGCTCTGGTGCAGTGTTGATTTTATTTGCCCGCGCTGAAATGAACTGAGGTGGGCTGAGAAAGACCAATGAGATTGGTTTGCCCATCGAGAGTGGACTGTAGCATATTTCCACAGCTGTGACATTGTGG
The DNA here is from genome assembly GCF_902362185.1 of Chanos chanos. Classification (NCBI taxonomy): domain Eukaryota; kingdom Metazoa; phylum Chordata; class Actinopteri; order Gonorynchiformes; family Chanidae; genus Chanos; species Chanos chanos. The sequence continues at coordinate 8,162,412 of NC_044506.1, read as the reverse complement.
TTTAATTTGTTGACAGCTAACCCGTCCCTTCATGGTAAAGTTATTCTTTCTGCTGTCACTCCACACCGTAGCATTTATATCCAGTTGGTCCTTAAGCCCGATTAGTTAGAGGAAATAAATTTGCCTCCCTCAGGAGACATGCTGAGTATTTTTAGAGGCAGCTGAAAATGAAGTTTCTTGCTGAGAACTGGATCCATTGTGTAGTTTATGGGTGTTCTCTCAGTATGTTTTATTTATAGAGACGTCTTCAAGGTTTGTCGGCTAAGATTTCCTACATTTGTTCAGTGTTTCTAAAAAAACATGCTCTTTTTGCTGTATTTAGCTGAAATTCTGATTCCCCAGATAAGTTTAAAAAGATTTGCACCTCTTGATTTTGTTGATAAAGATCAGTGTGGATGTGGGTGTGTGTGTGTGTATGTGTGTGTGTGTGTGCATGCGTGTTTGGTGGTGGTGGGCACATAGTAAAGCACACTGTTCAAAATCTTAACAATGTATTGGGAACTTAAAGTACACACGCTTTTAGCAAAGTACACCAGGGATGTTTTGTCACGGTATTAAACATTTATACTGATTTTAATAAAGATTTTCAGATTTAAATATTTGTTACATCTTGTTAGAAGTGGTATGCCTGTCAAATATTTTATCAAAAATGCTACAATCCTGCAGCACCATACGTTTTCTGCTCAATGCTGGGTTGCCCCTTTTGGAATATGACACAGTCCACATCTTCACTCTGAGGTTTTAATCGTCCTGCCAGGCCAGTCATTTAAAACAGTTTTGGACAGACATTGCTGTCTAGCATACAATTCTTATTAATTCATTGTTTACAGAAACAAAAAAACAAACTAACAAACAAACCGTCAAACAAAAAAAAATGTGAAAAAACTCACTGGAAGACAGGGGGATGCGTGATTCCGTGATACATGGAAAAGCCCCGTCAAGTATGACATTTTCCCGTCTAAATGTTCCCACCCCACCTACCCAAGCTCTGACTCCCAGACTTATCAATGGAAAAGTTCAACTGTTACCCAAAACAGATCACCTTCGTAAGCCTCCTTCCAGCTGGGAGGAGACTCTAAACCCACGCTGGAAAGAAATGATTCCCATTTAACTCTCTTTCAGCCCAAGGCTAGGGCCTAAGAAGGATATGGAGCTTAATCGGATCATGCTCGTTCCTCCCACACATTCTGACATGGATGCCTGACCCGTGAATGATACAGAGGAGAAACGCTGGGTGGGCATATCTGCCGTGGTTATTCACAGAGACAGAAATGCAAGCCAACCAATCGGTTCAGACACGCGTTCAGTCACGACAACGTCAACACAGAAGGAATGTTTGCCAAAGACTCGGTTCGGGCACCGACATCAATTTAGCATTCAGTTTCAAGCACCGGTCACATCTGTGTGGTCTATACCGCTTCCAAGCGTTCTAATAGCATGTATCTCTTTTTTTTTTTTTTTTGCAGCGGTGGTGGTGCATCTGGACGTTGACAGGCCCAACTCAATATCTGCCAAAGAAAAGAACAAAAACCTAATTAATAAATTAACAGCTTCAATCCTGCAACCATTGTGTTAACCAAGGATGAACTGTTGAACTTGTGTGTCAATATACTCTCAGTAGGGGACCATAAAGATAAAAAGAACAAAAGGTAGAACCATAGAGTTCAAACCATAGGGTAAGAACCAGAGGGTCCTGATCTTAATCTTATGCTTGGCTCTAAGACGCAGTATAATGATAATCAGAGGGTTACATATTCATAATTCTACAGTGCAAAGCTGCTTTCTTCTGTAGTATTTTTGTAAATTCACAAAAGATGTGGATACACAACGTTTCACAAAACAAAAATAACTATGGGAGACAGTAGGACACTGAGAGTTTTAATGAGCCACTTGAAAATCTTACTTGAGGTATGAACAGTTTAAGAGTTTAAAACAGTGCAATGCCATGCCATGAGTTTAAGAAAAAAAAAATCTACTTGTGACATTTAAAGGTGAGAACTTGTCAGCGCTGCTTTCCATACACTTGTATGACATCTTGTTTTGAATGTAGTTCTTGGGTCATGTTTACTGTTTTAGTCTGTCTGGTCTCAGACCGTGTTGTAGTCTGTCAATTGTTATATGGTGTCATCAATTTATTTTTACCTCATGTTTGACATGACGTTAGGGTCTTTTATCCAAGAACAAGAGACAACCTGTCTGTGAGTTATAGAGAAACAGGGAACTTGGCTCTGGGCTGCAAAATCCAAATTACTTCTGAGGATGTTATCTTGGTTTATTGTTAGAATCTAATTTAATGTTTAGCCAGACAGATCAGGCAGTAAACTAAGTGTGTGTGTGTGTGTGTGTGTGTGTGTGTGTGTATGTGTGTGTGTGTGTGTGTGTGTGTGTAAGACTAATGTCAAACTTTGTTTCCCAGGAAGAATTAATGTATGGTGAATCACAAATGACATTATTACACATTATAGATACTTACAGTTTACCTGTTATTTACAGGTTTTATATACATGTTATTGCAGTTTCTTCAGAATGGATTAAGAAAATTCCTGACTGATACAAATACAATAAAAAATAAGCTTCAAAACTACAAAATTTTGAAGATTAAAACATACATGAACTATGTTTACAATGAGTGCATGAGTTAAGCTTGTATTCAGCAAAACAACCAATTTTAAGCTTCAGAAGATATTTCTCCACAGCAAATCCACAAGACCTTAAGGAAATGCAATATTAGACTCAGACATGTACGTTTATTATCACCACATTGTAACACATAAAGAAAAAGATATAGAATTGCTCTCTTCACGAAAATATACCTCTTGCAATGAAAACACTTTATGCAGGCTTGAGATATGTTTGTAAACTGTGGGCTTGACTTGAGCACAGCTGATTAATGGTCAACTGCTCTTGTGACTCCAATAAGGCTTAAATATTGGCATCATCAGGAAGGAGAAAGGTTGTCTCCATGCCCAGCCCTATGGCTACCTGCCAACAACTGCCCTTCCTTCTATAATGCCCAAGTTGTTTATAAGGTGTTGTATGAACACAATGAAACATTCACAAAATGAAGATGAAGAAGAGGAAGATGACAGTACTTACACACTTTCTAGGAAAGATCATAGCATATAAGAATATATGGCACAAGCAATATAAGTTTTCCAAAGGCAGCTATTGTAATTACACATTTCTACTGTAATAACACATCTACCTGAATCCCCCCCCCTGCATTTCTGCCCCCCCCCCCCCACCACACACATGCATATTTCACAAACAATAACAGAAGGAGAAAAGGAGAAAACAGTAGAATGCAGATTGTCCTTTTTGACAAACAGATGAAGTGAAGGGGGGTGAGTGTGTGTGTCTGTGTGAAATCCAAACGTCTAAGCATGTTACAGCCCTTTTTGTTTTTTGGTTTGTCCACGACATTTCTTTAGTGTACAGTGACATCCAGATGAGAACTGATTTCCAGGCTCTGTTTTGTAGAACATATGACTCTTTGATAGCTCATTAAAATGTATTATTGTGTATGCATATAGCGTCTTATCATTCTTGCTGTAGGTGGGTGTAATACTCAAGGTTCAATCTGAACAACACTTTTACACTGATCATATAGTTTGCAAAAAGCAAACGAGATGATCAGTGTAATTAAAATAGCAAAGCATTCACAGGACACCCCCCTCACACACCTAAAAATATTGCAGTATTGCACCCATTGAGATAACGTAATGATTGTTTAGAGTAATTTAGAGCGATCCTGAAATGGTCCATTGGTTCAATGTACAAATAGTCCACTTAGACTGAGAAGGAACAACACTGTCGGCTGATTCTCAGTGGTCCCTCCAAACGTTTAATTACATTTATATTTCGCCAGAGGGCAGTATACACACGACCGAACTTAAACAAACCCTATAGCACCACCACCAGTTCAGTCTCCTTAGTCACACACACACACACACACACACACACACTGGAGCAGTGAAATGAACTCATCCAATACACCACTGAGCACACACATACTAGAGCAGTGAGCACACACATACTAGAGCAGTGAGCACACACATACTAGAGCAGTGAGCACACACATACTAGAGCAGTGAGCACACACATACTAGAGCAGTGAGCACACACATACTAGAGCAGTGAGCACACACATACTAGAGCAGTGAGCACACACATACTAGAGCAGTGAGCACACACAAAAGGAGCAGATTCCAGGTGCTTTTGCCAGTGCCTCAGTCAAGGTCACTGACAGGAGTATGCATCCTAGCATACATTGTCTTTGATAGCGGGAGGAGACCAGAGCACCTGAAGGTCCACGTAAACATGGGGAGAACACACAAACTCCTGGGGAACTGGGACAGCTGGGATCCGAACCCAGGGCGCTCTTGCTGTGAGGAAACAATGTTAACCACCGAGCCGCCGTGAGGCCCCAAGAAGGTGCGTCGCTCTCGGAAGCACTGCAGTACCGAGGCGACGCGTGGGGTGGCCGGGGCAAGCCCCTTTGACCGTCTCCCTGTTCTAAAAATCTGTTTAAAATGAAGATCTCAGATAGAGAACGTATCAGATATTAAACTGACAGGAACAGATACTACACTTGATCTTAGCCAAAAAGCGGTACTTCAAAACTTCAAAACAGGTTACACACTTGCTCTGCTTATTCCTCAAATCATAAATTCATTTGCTTGCCTTTTTACGTAATATTATATGTTAAGTTATTTGATATACATATACAATCATCAGAACAAAGAAAGGAGTTTTCAAATTCTAGGTCAACATTTAACTCAAAGTATGTTAAATATCACATTTATATGAACTCTTCACTCCTTTTGAACCCCCCCCCCCCCCACACACACACATTTCTGAGAACTGTTCACTCCTGTTGAACTAAATGTAGTTGGTGAATTCACTGTCTGATTATGGCTTGACTTGAAACCCTTGTTGGTTTTCCATGACAGCAGCTGTGGGCCACTGGTTGTTCAATATCCATTCCATGACGAGTATTTCTGTGCCTGTGCTGTCTAAGGTGAGCAGCATTACAAGAAATCTGAAAGGAAGACACATGCACACAAAACTGTTACCAAAACCAAAATCTGATAGTATAAACATTGCCGCCCAACCGTCAAAAAAAGACCAACCAAACAAAAAAACTAAGGAAAAAAAAAGAATACAGAAGAATGTATGGCCAAATAAAACAACTGCAAAGATTCATGCTGTAAGACTCTACAAGTCTCTGAAGAAAGAGAGAAAGAAAGAAAGAAACCAAGATAGAAACCAAGAAAGAAAGAAACCAGTGCATGTGAACATATGTTAATAAAAAAATTTACATTTACAAGTAAAACGGTACCAAAAACACAGACGGTACTCTACTGAGCAGTTGAAAAATGTCATATGGGCAGATGAATCATCCTTCATGCTGTTCTAAATAAGCAATAAAAGGAAACCAGGGTGAGTTTTGGTTTCCGTGATGGCCCCTGGCCACACTGGTTTGGGGAGGGGTGCAGGTTTCAAGTACGTGGAGAGCAAGATAAAAGAAGGGGTTTAGGATGGCCAGGTCAACAGTCAGCATCATACGGTAAAATTTTTCTATCCCAATGGGATTGGTCACCTCATGAATAAACACGCCTTCCAAAAAACATTTTAATAATACACTTTATTAAAACTCCCATTTTTTTTATCATGAACTGATACAGAATTGACTTGTTTCCTGATTCATTTGGTGGTTGGGCATTTTGTGCCGCGCGCACAAGAACGAAACTGCGACGGCTGTTTTAGGCATGTTTAACACTGCAGTCTCATCCAAAGCTCAAACGGCCTTTAATTTGAACCTTTTCAAAAGTTCAGCTTACACGTATTGTACTCACTCACCCCCCCACTCAAATATTTTTTTTCCCTTTTTCAACAAAAGCCCCAAACCTGCAGATGTCATTTCAAAAGTCCCAAACCTGCAGATGTCATTTCAACAAAATGAACAGTGACAATTTGGCAAGTTATGTTTATGATGTCATGAATAAATGTGTAGATAAAAATGCATGAATAATAAAATGTATGAATAATAAATAAATAAAAGATGCATGGTGCACTTACACATGCACACAACTTGCCTTCAAGCCCACATGACTAATGTCAGTTCTGACTTCTTAGAAACAACGACTGACTGAACGACAATGTCTCAAATAGTGGAGAGGTATCCACTGAGATGATTCATTGTATCTCTTTTTGATTTTGATTCAGTATGCCACCCAACTCCTGGCACAGGCCATGGTTCTCTCTTTCTCGGCTCGACTACTATAATGCCCTTCTAGTGGCTGTCCCAGCATGTACAGTGAAACCCCTGCAGATGATCCAGAAAGCAGCATTTGCATCTTGTTTTCAATCCACCTAAAAAGGCACCTGTCACACCGCTCCTCGTGGACCTCCACGGGCTACCCATGGCCGCCCTTACTCACTAATGCTCACTTACAAATCCGCTTCTGGGTCTGCACCCATCGACCTAAACTCGCCAATACGGGCTTATGCTCCTTCTCGACCGCTGCGCTCCTCCAAGGAACATCGTCTGGCATGGCTATCCCTACGCACGAGGCAATCTCAGTCCAGGCTGTTTTACGGTTCCCCGATGGTGGAACAAGCTACCAACTGCCATCAGATGCAGGGCCGTCCCTCTTTATACTCTAGAACCTCTTGAAAGCTCAGCTTTTCCGAGAGCACCTCCTCTCCTAACGCCTAACACCTCTAACATGCCTTACTCACACCTACAGTGTTCTTCTCCTCCTACTCTCCTGCCTCTGAAGGAAAGAAAACTCGCACTTATTGCTTGCACTTTTAAACAGATGTAATATTTGGCGCTTACTCATAGGTCTCTCACTAGACCGGAGCTTGAAATGTTTCCCCACTTGTAAGTCGCTTTGGATAAAAGCATCAGCTAAATAAACATAACGTAATGTAATGATTTTAAGTTTCAGCTGTGCTAACTTTTTAATAGTTTCATCAGTTCAAAAATGAAGATATTGTGCTATTTGGTTGCAGAATTAAAAACATGAAATGTTAACGTAAAGATGTGTGTTTGGTCATACTAATCCCTCTCGTTTGTGTGACTTCCTGTGTGTCTCTCTCGTTTCTTTTTATTTTTGGTACAAAATGTTACAGAAGACCCTGCTGTGGTTTCCTGCTCTCACGCGCTGTTATGGAGATTGGATTCAAGTGTTGGTCAGTTTCAGCTTTTAAATCAAACATCCAACAAAGACTTATGGGAACTTACAAGAACATAGATTCAGGCTTCACGCAGACAGATGAACCAACACAACAGAGGACAACCACAATCCCACACAAAGAAACAAGACAAAACGGGAATATTTCTACAAACACAACAGGACTAGACAAACTGAACCAGGTGCAACTAATGATTGAACTAACAAGACTAACTAGGGGTAACCAGGAAGCGCATACACAAACCTGACATAAAATGACCAGTTGGCGGGGGGGGGGGGGGGGGGGCAGGATGTGACACTTGCTTACTTTCCACACATCGTGTGACAAAAGAATTTTTTTTTTTAACACATTTTTTTAAGTCCTCAGTTCCTCTTTGATGGTTTGAAAGATCTCCAAAACGTTTCAGGGGGGTTTTGGAGTGAATTCTGTTAAAATATAAAAGGAGTATTACATTACAGTGCTCACCTTAGCCAGTTGTGTCTTCAGTGCTTTGACATACAGGTAGACCACCACTGGTATTAAAATAACTGCAGCTCCTTTTATCACAATTAACACCATCAGTATGATGTTCCCAGGCCTGGCCCCTGGAGGTGCTTGAGAAGTTAACACAGGATTAGCAGTACTCATACCTATAAATTAAAAAGGTTTGAGAGCACAATGGAACACCATTCTCTTCCTGAAGACAGTGTCAGTAATCACAGGTTATTTATGGATGTCTTTAACCGGGATAAATCTTTGAAGCTTTTGAGGGGATAATAGAATTCCATATGTATACAGGCATGTTGCAGTTTTTAAAATCTCAACAAAGGTGACTGCAACTTGACCGCGCTGCTGGCAGTGAACAGATGGTTTACGTTAGGGTCACTTGCTTCTAAACTCTTGACTGATCTCCAAATGAGATTACTAATCCATTGCTATGCAGACAAGAGCCTTAGATCAAATGATTTTTTTTTTTTTTTTGACTGGGTATTCTCACCTGCCAAGTTGACTTGGAAATGAGCTACCTTCACACCTCCTCGGTAAAACACTTCACACGTGTAATTCCCCTCATCGGAATAACTGAAATCATATATGAGAAGCGATAGCCCGCTGTCATTTCTGTCAAGAGTGGTTCTGGCGTCACAGGTACTATCGATCTGGCTGTTAAAGTGGGTTGAAATCCAACAGTCCCCTTTTCTCTTTTTCAGCATCCATGTGACTGCCGACACGATATCTGATGATTTGTTCAAACATTGAATAGTAGCATTTTTTGACACGATATTGATGTCCACGCTTCCACTTTCTGAAATGAGGTAGAATTCAAGAACAGCATTATAGGGTGTTGCTACGTATGGTTATTTCTTAAAGTCTAGCACTTATAATTAATCAATATACGTAAGCAGACAAGTTTCATAACATCGCCTCTTTGAAACACGGTCATGGTTTTTGAAATGAATGTAAAATGAAAGAAGTCACTGCACTGGTCAGATGTCTTATGCAGATTATGAGAATGTTAATGAGTTTTTAGCCTTACTCATGTATTCTCATCCATGAGAATTGAGTCAAACCACATATAAAATATCACAACATACGATGAATACAGTACTCTGCTGATGTCAGTGTCATAGTTTATCACAAACTAGAGAAAATCACTGTAGACATACAGCTGCCTTACCTTCAAGGCCTTTGATCAAAACAAACCAAATCAGAATGTGAATAAAATCAACACAGCTGAGTCCCTGCATTATTTTGGCTAATTTACTAAAGCCTGGATCGTTCTTCTCGGCAAGTGAGGTCTGTTTCGTTTTCACAATACATACAGGTAACCACACTGTGCAAGGCATACATCCTGTAAAGCCACTTCGACGCTTTTGAAAAAAAAAAAAGGCTTAGTTTCATTATTGCAATCGCATTTTAGACCGACCCTCTCATTTTGGAAGCCCCCCCCCCCCCCCTTTACTGATAGCACGCCATGCATATCAATAAGGAACTATAGACTGTATCTCAGCAAAACAGTACATTTCTAAGTGTTTTATCTGACGATGTTTCTGTTGAAAGTTTTGTTGTGGTGAAGTGGTCTAAAACTGAACCAGGTGCCTGCAAGGTCTTCTGATCTGAGTTTGTTTGAATATGAGGTTCCATTGGTTTGAGTGAAAGTTTACTCAAACTGAAAAAAAAATCCCCTGAATAATAAATAAAATAGCAATATGTAGAGGCTGAGGTTTAGTGAAGACTAAATTTCAGCCGATGATAGTTGTGCATGACTTTTGCCAGCCATTCATCTACAGTGTTACTTTAAATTCAAAACTGCATCTGCATCTGCAAAGTTATTGATGTCATAGTGGAACCCAGGTGTGATAATATAGAACAAGGTAGAACAATTTACATTGTTATGTTTATTATTGTACGACTAATATAGCTAATCAGACAACTTAGTAGAGTACACATAAGGAGCTAAATGTTGTTTCCAGTGCACCTGCCAGCCAGCTTTAAGTGGGTACCTAATCAGTGCACTCATTAGAAATCAGCAAATCAGCCATGCCATGACAGGTCAGATAACTGGCTGCTGTGGGCCACAGTAAGTAATCTTATTGGTTGAACATATGACATTAACGTTTAGAGTAAGTCACCTTATTGGTTGAACATGTGACATTAACGTTTAACAGTTAGTGTTATACACACATGAGCAAGCACAGGCAATTGTTTGACTGAACAAGAGCATGATGCATGAAGAGTAAGGGGACCATAAAGATAAAAAGAACAAAAGGTAGAACCATAGAGTTCAAACCATAGGGTAAGAACCAGAGGGTCCCTGATCTTAATCTTATGCTTGGCTCTAAGACGCAGTATAATGATAATCAGAGGGGTACATATCCTACAGTGCAAAGCTGCTTTCTTCTGTAGTATTTTTGTAAATTCACAAAAGATGTGGATACATAACGTTTCACAAAACAAAATAACTATGGGAGATAATAGGACATTGAGTTTTAATGAGCCACTTGAAAATCTTACTTGAGGTATGAACAGTTTAAAAGATAACAGTGCAATGCCATGCCATGAGTTTAAGAAGAAAATGAACAGTACTTGTGACATTTAAAGGTGAGAACTTGTCAGCGCTGCTTTCCATACACTTGTATGACATCTTGTTTTGAATGTAGTTCTTAGGTCATGTTTACTGTTTTAGTCTGTCTGATCTCAAACCGTGTTGTAGTCTGTCAGTTGTTATATGGTGTCATCAATTTATTTTTACCTCATGTTTGACATGATGTTAGGGTCTTTTATCCAAGAACAAGAGACAACCTGTCTGTGAGTTATAGAGAAACAGGGAACTTGGCTCTGGGCTGCAAAATCCAAATTACTTCTGAGGATGTTATCTTGGTTTATTGTTAGAATCTAATTTAATGTTTAGCAATAAGCTAAGTGTGTGTGAGAGAGAGAGAGACAGAGAGAAGAAAGAAAGATAATGTGCAGTGTGTGTGCCTGTGTCTGTGTGTATTAGACTAATATTTCCCAGGAAGAATTAATGTATGGTGAATCACAAATGACATCATTACACATCATAGATACTTACAGTTTTGACAACACCTGTTATTTACACATTTTGACATCTGTGTTATTGCAGTTACTTCAGAATGGAAAAATTCCTGACTGACACAAATACATTTAAATTAAACTTCAAAACTACAATATTTTGAAAATTAAAACAGACATGAACTATGTTTACAATGAGTGCATGAGTTAAGCTTGTATTCAGCAAAACAACCAATTTTAAGCTTCAAAAGATATTTCTTCACAGCAAATCCACAAGACCTTAAGGAAATGCAATATCAGACTCAGACATGTTTATTATCACCACATTGTAACACATAAAGAAATAAACATATGGGACATTCCAGAACTGGATGACATTTTCTATCACACCCATGGAATCAGATAATCCATGCACAAAATACTAAAACATGCACTTGCTGTGTAAATTATACTTGTCCTGAAACAAAATGTATATAGTTGTAGAAAAAAAAGAGGATCCAAAATATTTAAAATACCAAATAGCTCTCGAACACCCCCTAAAATGGTATTTTTCTCTTTTCCAACCTTCTGACGACCAACTTGCATATCAAATATAACAGTTAAAATTAGTTTTAAAGCTACTTTTGTTTGGTATAATTTTGTTGATATATGTCTCTTGTAATTATTAAAACAATTTGTTTAATCATTAACATATTTTAAATAATAGTAATTATGCATTAAAGTTGTGTCCCACAAGATGCCTGCAACACTGTTACTGAAGTACATTTAGCCTGGCAGAGGAATAGATAAAACAGTGTGTCATTCTAATCATAGCAACCCTGTTACTCAAATGATCAGAATAAGGCAAATGAATTTCAAAATTTTCTTTATTTATATAACTACATTTGTCCTTGACCTTGACAGTAACGTCACATTCCACAGCTATCATCTGTCCCTGTAAAAAAGCTAACATGAGCATTGATTTACAACCCTGTTACCTTATCTTGCAGTCCTGTTGATTCTTCATTGAAAAGATGTGTAAAATATTACTAAACAACATTTCTGTGGTCCTGAGTATTTATTTATTACATTTGTCATGTCTCCAGTCAAAAGTAATGTATCCATTCAACCCTTTTACTTTGCGCAACCCTGTTACTCTAATTTCAACCCTGTTACCACATCATTTTTATTTTCTTAATGATGGATTTGACCTGAGCACAGCTGATGAATGGTCCTTTGTTCTTGTGTTTCCAGTAAGGCTTAAATATTGGCATTATCAGGAGGGAGAAATGTTGTCTCCATGCTCAGCAAATTTATATTTAAAGGATTAAGAACTAGTAAAAAACAAGCAAACTGTATGATCGGCGTAATTCAAAAGAAATGCACTCACAGGACAGGACACTCCCCACAGCTCCACACACACACACCTACCTCAAAAATATTGCAGTATTGCACCCATTGAGATAACGTAATGATTGTTTAGAGTAATCCTAAAGTGATTAATTGGTTCAATGCACCAATAGTCCACTTAGACTGAGAAGGAACAATACTGTCGACTGATTCTCAGTGTTCCCTCCAAACATTTAATTACATTTATACTCCACCCGAGGGCACTATACACACGACTGAACTTAAACAAACCCTATAGCACCACCACCAGTTCAGTCTTTTTTCTCAAAGGAGCATACTTCAAGACTCTTAGGGGTTTCACACTCGCTGTGCATATTCCTCAAATCATAAATGAATTTGCTTGCTTTTTCAGTGTAATATTATATGTTAAATTATTTTGTATACATATACAATCATCAGAACAAAGAAAGGAGTTTTCAAATTCTAGGTCAACATTTAACTCAAAATATGTTAAATACCACATTTATAGGAACTCTTCCCTCCTTTTGAACTAAATGTAGTTCGTGAGTTCACTGTCTGATTGCGGCTTGGCTTGAAACCCGTGTTGATTTCCATTTTCTCATTTCTTCTTTTTAACTCAAAGCTCAATCTGGAATACCCTCTCGTAATATGAAATACTCCCGAGTTCCTGCAGAAGGTCATCATGAAAATGAAATCAGAACAGCGCTTGATACGAATCCATGGGCTCAGAAAATAAACTGCCCATTTCAAGCCTCCTTCTCACTTCAATGTTGTTTTCAGCAACAACGCAGGTCACTCAGATGAATGAACTGTTATTTGGAGATGAAACGATTTTGTTTGATAATTCGATCATTTTCTTCTTCTTTAAGGAATCGTACTCACATACACAGGCTACATACATACAGTAGGGACTGAGCAAACGTCTGATCTGCACAGTAGCGAGTCCCTTGCAATGCGTTGCAGAGATGTGCACTTAGCGCTAATCACTCAGTAGCCTAGGCTTTGCTGAATGTCCTTATGTTTTGTTATTCACTCATTATAATGCTATTGGGGTGAGTGTTGTTGTTATTGTTGTTGTTGTTGTTGTTGTTGTTGTAGCAGATGTAATGTATTCAAGTGTTTTGTATTCATGCTTGTTATGTTTTCTCTCTTAGAGTAGAGTCATACCGATATGGCTACCCTTATGATGAAGTGTAGCTGTCAAGATGCCATGTCTAGATTATGTCTGAAGCGGGCCAAAGTAGTCCTGTGAGAGGTTGATTTCCTTAGGTGACACTTTAAGACGTTATCGTTGTCGTAAGAACATTTGTAATTGAACTTTAAGTGCTTTTTAATGTATGGTGGTAAAATAAAATAGTTGAAAGTTTATGTAATGTTAACTGTGTTTTTGTACATTAAACAATGACTGATGGTCATTTATTAGTCGTGAGAACTAAAAATATAGACATTAAAACTAACTTGTAACTTAAATCCCCTAATACAGAAATGGCAAGTATCACAAACGTAGTTACTTGACCTTGAAATTGCGAGTCAAAGTAGTTCAAAAATGTGTGTTTATTTCACAAGATAAGGAAAGTTTTCTTTCATGGATAATGAAAAACAATTCATTGTTTTAACTCACAGCACTAAGTTTAAACAACAACGGACCAAAAGTTAAATTAACTTTGAAAAGTTAAAAGTGAAACTTTTTCAACTTCAGTTTTTAAATGAAATCAATGGTATTTTTCAAGTTGACTTTTCTCACGTTTTCAACGCAGCAGGTGAACTTAGATTCCTATGTTTAACCAACATGAAATGTTTTACAGTGTATGAGAATTGTGTTAGCACCAAACCACACATAAAATATCACAACATACGATGAAAACAGTACTCGGCTGATGTCAGTGTCATGGTTTGTCACAAACCAGAGGAAATCACTGACATACAGCTGTCTTACCTTCAGGGCCTTTGATCAAAACAAACCAAATCAGAATGAAGATAAAATCAACACAGCTGATTTTTTTTGCATCGTTTTGCTAATTTACTAATCCTCCGGTCGGTCCTCTCTGCGGATTAGGTCTGTTTCCCTTCTCAACACTGCATTCAAGGCATACGTCCTGTGAAGCAGTGACGCGCACAGGCCTTAGGAGGGGCAGTGGCCCTGCTCTACACACACCCCACCCCCACCCTGCCTTCCGATTTTTGCTGGTGATAAAGCAAACTATGCATAGGAGTAATGCATATGCATAGTTTGCATATCAGTAAGATACTGATGCATATCAGTAAGGTACTGTAGACTGCATCTCAATAACTATACTATACTATATTTCTAAGTGTTTTATCTGATGATGTTTCTGTTGAAAGTTCTGTTGTAATGCAGTGGTATAAAACTCAAACCTCAAACAAACAAACCAAACTGAACCAGGTGCCTGCAGTGTCTTCTGATCTGAGTTTGTTTCAGTGCAAGGTTTCAATCGTTTGTGTGAAAGTTTACTCAAACTGAAAAAAAAAAAAAAAAAAAAAAATCTGCTGAATAATAAATAAAGTAGCAATATGCAGCATATGGTTTGCACACTAGGTGGCAGTATAATACAAAATCCAATCAAATGTCCCTGGAAATCCCTCCCAGTAGTTCAGCAGTCAGCCTGTCACACTTGTGCAATGTTATGACATTTTTACGTTACTGGTAAGTTCATGTAACCTATGCAGAAAATCTCAGTGATCTATAGATACCTGTGATCTGTAGATAACCACAAACCACCGTGTGATCTACAAACACCCACTAACCACCTTATGCCTGCCCCCAGATACAAAAATGGTTGAGGTTTAGTGAAGACTAAATTTCAGCTGAGGATAGTTGTGCATGACTTTAGCCAGCCATTCATCTACAGTGTTACTTTAAATTCAAAACTGCATCTGCATCCACAAAGTTATTGATGTCATAGTGGAACCCAGGTGTGATAATATAGAACAAGGTAGAACAATTTACATTGTTATGTTTATTACTGTACGACTAATATAGCTAATCAGACAACTTAGTAGAGTACACATAAGGAGCTAAATGTGGTTTCCAGTGCACCTGCCAGCCAGCTTTAAGTGGGTACCTAATCAGTGCACTCATTAGAAATCAGCAAATCAGCCATGCCATGACAGGTCAGATAACTGGCTGCTGTGGGCCACAGTAAGTAATCTTATTGGTTGAACATATGACATTAACGTTTAGAGTAAGTCACCTTATTGGTTGAACATGTGACATTAACATTTAACAGTTAGTGTTATACATACTTCAGCAAGCACAGGCAATTGTTTGACTGAACAAGAGCATGATGCATGAAGAGTAAGGGGACAAAGTTGGTTGGAGAGGGAGCATAATTGCTGTCTCATTGTCAAAAACACGTGCTTGATATTAAATACGAATATGTGTGATTTCTGATGCTAAATGGACACCACAGCAAATTGAAAGCAGATGATCTATTAGATCTATCCAACAACATTAGATAAAAATACAGTGATACGGGCAGCCGAGCAAACAATTAAAATGGCAACACATTTCCAGCATTCAGTGTTTTTTTTTTTATACAGTTATAGACTTTTTCCATATAAACCAGTGAAAACAGGTTTCATTTTCATAAACTTCCATCTCTGCACATAGAACTTTGCTTGAAAAAAAATGACTTCTTTTCAAAATCATTCTTTGTAAATGCAGCAAATAGTTCTCTATTGCAGCCTCCTAATCACTACATATATTCTGAGAACATACACATATCTTGCTGCAATTTCTGGGTGTGTACAGTGCCAAAAAACATAAATACCACTACACACACAGTCTGAATAACATCCCTTGTTTACCAAATAGTTGAGACCCCAATAGCGACTCACATTGCTTTGGGGAGAAGGGGGAAAAGATTTGTTTTCAAAGAAGAATTATTTTTCCTCCAGATAACATAATGATAAAAGAAATTGGTAGCCTGAACACCAAATCGGAAACAATTGCAAATGCGTAAATTTTCTATGCCCCCCGCCCCCGCCTTTTTGGGGGGGGGGGTTGAGAGTTAAAGTCAAGAAAATGATAAAAATGATAAAGTCTAGAAATGATTCCATCACTCCGGCAGGTATTCATAATCGCAGTCTTTGGATTCTGCATTTCAAATGAAGTTACTAAAGCATCCAGTCAATAGTTTTGGTCGTTTTATTGACAACATACAGAAAAACAGCATATGATGTTCACCGTCACCAGTGTAAAGACTCAAAGATCAGGAACCTATTCATGACCCACGTAGTAAATTGCCTACAGTCGAACTGAAATGTGCTTAAGCCAGATTTCAGATAAAACCATTAAATTGGTCAGAGTGCGCCCCCAACCGGCAGTTACTGTTGCTACCACAGTTTCTTCATGAGCATCACAAGGAGGTGGGAACTCCTGTTTGCTGTTTGCTCGCACGCTTGCGTGTACTCACTGATCCAAACTATTGAGGTGCTCTCTTCTCGACAATGGACGTGCGATTGAATAATATATAATAGTTAAAATTACTTGAATATGTGTTTTTAAAAGCTGTTTTTTAGGGGCTTAAAGTGACATAACTAATCGAAGAGACTCCGATATTCTTACAAGCGAGCAAGTTAAGTTTGGGTTTTGAATGTTTTGCAAAGTCAAGTGAAGTCAGGTGAAAGTTAAACCGACGGAGCTTAGCATACGAAGGCGAAATAAACTTCTGTCTGTGGAAAAACATTGAACGTGCCATCTGTAAAAAGGTAAGACTTAATTGTTCTTTCCAAATAGTTATGAAATATATATTCATGTCTCTTATTAAAACTTTTCACATAGTGTGACGTATGGCAAACAAGTAGGCAAACCTGTTGCAAACCTGTGGCTTCCGCTAGCAGTCGTTAGCTTGAAACCTATCCTAGCCACCAGGAAATTCGGGGAAAAATAGATTGTTGAGCAGTTATGCAAATGATTACGTTAAAGTCTGATATAACTACATCATATTATTTTAGAATTAATTTTAAAAGCCCGAGTTAAGAATGACTGTTATCTGACGTTTGTGGCATTGTAGTACGCTGGTTAGCAAGCTAACGTCACGTCTCGTCTTCCTCCAGGTGTAAAGTTGAACAGGTAGCTAATTTAACTACGTTAAATCGATTCCCCAGCCTTCCCCCAATTTTACACATTATTGTCTAAGCCGAACTCATTTCGCTTGCATGTTACCCGAGCTCTGTTTCTCATATTAACTGAAGGTATTTATGTGACTTTATTCGAACTTTGATGGTTGTTCACAACTGGGGCTGTGGAGGTTAAACGCCTGGATCATGCTTATTTTACCTTCTCTTAGTTTTTATTTTCCGAATGTAATGTTACGAATGACTGTGTTTAATTATGTGGCAGCATGTCCGACGACAGTAAAATGAATAAATTCATTCTGTGCACTGTTAAACGGTGGTTTGTGTAGTTGATCGGGACATTCTGTCCGCGTCATGCTGATTTAGACACTGGCTTAAAGGGTGGCCTGTCACCATGAGAATACCCACGGTGAAAACAATATACGAGTCTTCGGCGAGAGAGTGTTCGCCACGTGCCTGAATGTCAAGAAAATCACAGCTTTTGACAGTGTATCTTCTGCCATCCCTTAAAATGACAGTCACTGTGATAGCCATTGCGTGGACAGTCGGTGAACTAACCTGCTTCATCTGTGCATTCCTGCGCAGTCCTTTACAGTTTCTCGTGCAAGTCTCAGCAAGCCACGAGTGCATTTGAAGCAGATAGGTGTAACAAAGCGAAGCCACCTGAGGCTCTGTTTTCAGTCGCTGCACGAAGACATGAGAGACACTCCCGCTGGGTCCAGACTGAACGTTATACCTGAGAGTTGCATTGTTCTGCTCTGCATTTTAAGGCTGAAGTGAAGGTAAGAGGCAATTGGCTTTATGGGTTGCTGTATATAATAAATGAGTGATGCCTAAGGTTATTATGTTGCTTTGTTCTCCTCCTGCTTCTACAGACTGCTACAAATTTCACCAGTAAATTGTTCGCTGGGTGTTTCACAATGAGGTTGGCAAGGGAACTCGAACAAAAATGAATGACAAGGGAGGTGGAGAAAGAATTAGGCCTTGTGCATTATTAAGATTACAAAGATTTTTGTGAGAAAGGATAGGATAAAACCAAACAAACAAATTCTGTCACCAAGATAACTGAGTGTTGTGATGTTCAGAAGGTAAGTGATTGTGATTTGGGTTTTTTTTTTTTAGTAGGTGTTTCACCCTGGGCAGGAAGTTTGACATTCCGTTCCCAGGGCCTTGGTTTTGTATTGTCAATCTGCAGCTCTGTGAGGAGACAGCACGTTCCCTTGTTACAAGTAAATGGAAACAAATTACATGAGTGATGACTTTGCATCGGTTTGAATGCTTCGAGACTGCCCCTGTTTCAAGCACTGATTATTGTTTTCACAATTGCGACTTTTATGAAAAGAACCGGTGCACGCTAAATGTTAGACAATGGCTGATTGTTTGGATTAGTCCCCCCCCCCCCCCCCCCAACCGCAACCCCCTCCTTTTCGCCCCCCCCCCACCCCCAATCATTAATAGAATGGTTTAACAAGCTAGTGCGTTATAAAACCGTGTCCAAATTGAATTTGTTTTGCCCTGGATATTTTTAATGAAATGCAGACTCTCCCAGGCGCATTCAGCCCAGATGCCTTCCGTGTACCTTGTACCCTAAACATGTGCACGCATACACGCAGATAATATCGATGATTGATAAGTCCGTGTTGGCCGTTAGCATGTTCCCAAAAACTATGTTTCGCGCGCTGGAACCTTTCGTCAAAATCTCAGGCCCGAGCCATGGAAACAATCTTGAAAAGTTGTTGTTTTGCGGCTTTTTTCCGTGGCCAAGGTCATGGAACAGTGTATCTATTCATCTGTAATAGCAGTATCTACATTTAGACTAAACAGTATGCTATCTTCTATTGAGCTTTCCATGCAGGTCTCTGGAAAGCTGCTGAAACCACAGGTTTTATATGAGCGTCCTGAAGGACATCTGAGGTCTCCGTCATCGAGATTAGTCGAGACACCAAACCATCTTAGTGCTGCTTCATTAATCGTAACTTCATACACAAATCTGTCAATGTCCAAGGCTTGAATGAAGTCATAACAGCGATGAAACACCACCTCCGAGAAGTCTAAGCTATGGTTCGCAACATTCATCATTCCAGGAGACAGAACTGTGTAAAGGGTATATGGCTATTATGAAGGCAGGAGTAATCATTTTTTTTGTTGTTGTTGTTGTGCCTACATGTACATTTGGCTTAGTCAGCCATGTAAATACAGAGGGTACAAAGGGATTGGATCACCATTCAAAGAAACCTGTATGTCCGGATCAGCATAACGTGCCTTTTTTTTTTTTTTTTTTTTTTTTTTTTTTTTTTTGACGTCGCTTCCTCTTGTGCCACGCTCAGGTTTTTGAATGTCAGCCTTGCTCTGAGGACTGTACGTTTGGCACAAAAACAAAAAACATGCCTGGACTCCGATTTGTGACCTTGTTCACTTTAATGCAAACACTCCCTATCTCTCTCTGTCACACAGAGAGAGAGAGAGAGAGAGAAAGAGAAGTGGTCATGTGACTGAATTTTTTTTTTTCCCCTTCTGGTTTGTTTTTGAAATGGCGGTAAATCAGATGAATTGGCCAATCATTGCCTGCACGGCTGGAAGGACAGTGTAGTCTCTCCTCTGTACCAAAAGCAGGGCCTAGTGGCTGTAGTTGATTCTACTTCTTTTCTCCCCTAACCTCTGAGATTAGCATTTCAGCATCTCTCAGGCGCTCCAGCAACGGCAGATTCATGGTCTCTACCCGGGCAAGTGACTTAAGCTTTTCTCCCTCTCCTGGCTATGACTTGGCCAGCATTGCTTTGGGTCTAACCTGCACTGTAACCTGCACTGCTCTGTCCTAACATCCTGTGTGGACTGTTCTGAGAAATCAGTATTGTTGAAATGGTCTTCAAGGAAACATCCAGAAGGGTTTTTTTTTTTTTAAACAGCACTTACAGTAATGGAACTTTTGATTGGCTCCACGGGACAGACAACGTCTGAACGTGCCTAGTTTGTTTCAGTAGGTCACTACAGTTGTTCCGCTCCTAAAGGATAGTGTTTATGACTGTGTGTAACTCATTCCACTTGCCAAACCAGTCTGACAAAGCCAGCCGCACAAAACGTACGACAGCCTGGAGAGCTCCGCGGCTACGCTTTCAAATAACATAAACGCAAATGTCGAATCATCAGGCGATCCAGCAAAAATAACTAAAAAAAAAAAGAAAAAAAAAGTCCTCATTACATCAGCTAAAGCAGTTTTATTGTTTCTTAGTGTCATGACTTTTTATGGGGAAGAAGTACTCCAGACAGTGTAGCTGGTATTTATTGCCATTTGAATGTCGTGGATGGATTATGTTGACCTTATAGTTCCTGCGCTCTGTTTAGATATTTCTTGATGACATGATTACTTTTATTTACTGATTCCACTTTTGGCAATCTGACTCATCTTGTCCACTGGGATAGTCCAACAGTGTTCCTTTCTTGGGTTTATGATTCGATCCAAAGGCTGCTCAGTCAAACTATTTGAGGCTCAAACAGACGATGATGATGAGGGTGATGATGTTTAGGATTAGTCGGTTGCCCCTTGCTAGGAAGAGGTGCATGTTCACGGCCTGCTAGCTTTTTCTGTTTTTCTCTGTTGACAGGAAATAATCAAGACTGTCACACCAGAAGATGAGCCACAAATCTAGATAGTGTGAGATAAATAGAGCCTCACTGCTGTTGAAGGCCAGAGATATTCCTCCTGTTATTTTTGTACTGTTGATCGTTTTAATGTCAAAATTAGGTCCTATAAAAAAAGGCTTTTTTTCTTTTTTTTTTAATTTCACTTAATGATTGTACTAAAGACTCGTTATTTAGTGAAATAGTGAGCTGTGGAATTTGTAGGACTTTTGAAATGTTGAAAGAAAAGGCTGTGTGTTGTTTTCCTGTAGCCTACTTATTGTTTTTTTTTAGTCTCCTTAGAGGAACAGAAACCAGAGTCTCTGAAAGAGAAGATCTGAACTTCTGCAAAGTCTTCATGCATCAGATTTGCTCCCATAATAGAAGCGTAATGACTGACAAAGTGTGCGGTGCTCTGAGGAAATTAAGACTATGGCAGCTTGCCAAGCCTGTTCACTAACATGGCTCATAAACTCAAAGTTTTTATACATTGTGTATGGGATTTTTTTTTTCAGTTTTGCTTGTTACAGGTGGAGAGGCTGAGCATGTAATTGGTCGAGGAAGCTTGTTTTGTTTGGTTTTCTTGTCTTGTATCCAAATTTTTTGAAAAGCAACATTCCAAAGTACAGCTCAAGGTTGTTTCTGTTACCACGTGTGTTCGTGGAGTCCTCAATAACCTATTTCTTGCTTAAGCCACACCCACCAGGCGAGACCAGTCATGTGCTAGGCTTTCTTTTCAGTTGCCATGGTGACTGCCTGACTCACCAATGAGCTCTCTGAATACCAGTGACTAGATTTAACCCGTCATCCTTGATCCTGCTTAAGGTGCGGCCAAAGTATGTGCAACGGTGCTTTCAGTTCAAAGTTCAAGCTGTGCTTTTGAGCATGTCCACAAAGCTTGTCTTTAAGAGAGATTAGGTGTTAAAGCAGAGGTAAATGACTCTAATATCTTAAAGTCTACGTGCCCGTATGTATCAAGCGTCCCACAGTAAGAGCTAGGGCTGACCCCGACCAAAGATTATGATATTAATATAATTATTCAAATATATATTTTTTGGGGCATCAGAAAGTGGTTTGAGTTCCAGGGCTCAAGAATGTTTTAAGTAACATTGTTAACACTGTGCCACATTACAGAAAAATGGACAACATCCCTTTTGTTTTCTTAAAAACTGTATACACCATGGTGTCATTTAGGGATTGAAGTGTCTGAGTGGCAGTGACATCCGATGGGTTCTCCCAGGCCGCCACACAATCAGGCCATTCATTTTTTAGCGTAACGGAATAATGACGTTAGGCAGCTTACATGTTACAAATCATGTAACAAACATTACAAGTCACGTTTGAGGTTGATGAATGACAGGCGAATGTTTGCATGCACAGTTTGAATGTCACCCTCTTGGGGTCGTTCTTTACACGCTCGAAATGATCCCACACTTTCGATGATTTCCCACCCGACATAGTCTAATAACCTTTTAACGACGAGGGGCAGCCCCCGAATGGAGTTTGAGGTTTTTTTTTTTTGTTTTTTTTTCCCTGCGACTAACCAACCAGGGAAAACTTGGTCACCTAAGACCCGTCTCATCGAGTAACAGTTTGGTCGACTATTAGGGGGTAGCCCTAGTAAAAACACTGATCCATGTCATTGTATTTATAAGAGCTACAAAAGGCAGAAACTGATCCCAGGTCAGTGCTCTTACCGTTTGACATGTACAGTTTCAGATGTTGATGATTCTCTGCTAATCTGTAGCTCGTCTCTTCATTGCTTGTCTCTGCAGTGGCAACTACATGTCTTTGTGTGGTGGATTATCTTAATTGTTAAACTCTGGAGTAGATTTTAATTCGATAATAAATAGTAACACACTGTATTTGTGTAGCTCTTTTCTTAGACCCAAAAACACTGTACAATGTAAAGGCTTTGATAAATTCACTGAATATGGCAACTAACGAGTAACAACAACAACAACAAAAAAAAACACATGAAAAATGAAACCCATAAAACCAGTAAACAGTGGGGGTGGGGCAGGGGATGAGGGTTGGGGGGCAGGGAACCTGGGGTACAGAGGGAGGGGAAACTCTGTTGGCTAAAGAGGTATGTGTTCATTTGGGCTTTGCATTGTGTGATGGCAGTGCAGTCACATGGATGCTGTGGTAGATTGTTCTAGAGTTTGGTGGCTGTGGCTCTGATTGACCCTAACCTGGAGATGGAGATGGAGATGACACATCGTTACAAGGGTTCATAGCTTAGGAATCTTTCTACTCTTAATGAAACCTGTTATCTGAGTTAGCTTCTATTATGCGCGATCCAAACACGCTGGTATTCTTTTTTTTGTTTTATTTTTTTAAATCAGTTTATTTATTTTTTAATTCTGTCATATGCCGGATAGACAGTGATTGAACCTTATTATTGAACAAACTTTCTGTGTTTGATTTCACCATCACTCACAGCCGTGTTCCTATCACTCCATTAGCTAAGCTGCTAAACTCCGTTAATTCTTTGCAAGCCTTTGAAAATCCTTGCTGATTTCTGTTTAATTAACCCGGCCTTTTGGATATGGTATCACGACGGTAGTAGGACTAACTTCCAGTGCTTTTGCTGGTGTGGAATAAAGGCATGTTTGTGTATCAGAGCGTTGGCTAATCATTTTCTAACAGAGACCTGACTGGCTAGGACACCCGCTCCCCCTTCCAGTCTGTGTGTGCTACAGAGTAAATACTAGATTTGACTGGCCTGAGAAGCACATGCTGCTATCTGTTGACTTTGCTATTGTGCCCAGAGATTATAATGGGAATATTGGTGTATGAATTTATGCAAAGGCCCAGGTGACAACCATGGGGGTGTACAGAGACATTGATTAACATGCTGACCTTTAGTGACCTTGTTCAGCCCTTTTTTTTTTTTCAATAAAGTTGTGAAACCTACAGTAATAACTTAGCCTTACTTCCCCTTTGAGGTTGAGCGCTGACTTTTTATCTTGCTTACTTTGTTGGATTTCTGTTCTTGATGTTCACATGATGAGGGATGTGTGTGTGTATGTGTGTGCGTCTGTGTGTGTGTGTGTATGTATGTGTGTTGACATTTGTAAATTCATGGCAGTGTAAAGCTCTCACACAGGATGGATTAACTCTGATCCTGAGTTTTGATATTCTTAGATGACCTGCTTTATCTCATCCAAAGTAAGCAGTACTTTGCCAACACTCAAGGATTCACTCTGCTTAATCCATCAATCTAAAAAACCTCACCTTGATTTCTGTAATGTTGTAGGCCTACTTTAGCCAGTCCAGTTTAGAGCCTGACCAATAAATCGGTGCACCGATATTATCAGCTGATAATTGCAGATAAATCGGTATCGGCGTTTACAACGGCCGATAAATGACAATTAAAAAAGAAACAGAGAGATGGAGGATGGATCCTTCAACCATGTTCAACGTTCAACATTCATCTCAGCCATGCCTGGTTTTGCTGCAGTAATGTGAAAGCCAGTACCGTCAGTCAAACATCAAAATGAACCTTTAACTTTACGGTAGTTGAGTGGTGTAGGCTAAGCTAAGCTGCTGACAGAGTTGATTATAGTTTGCCAACAGCTTTATATATTAAATCCTCACTTGATTTAAGAAACTGTGTGGCAGTTCTAGTGAGTAAACGAACAACAGTCCTGTCATTTCTCCCTCGTCACTTCTAAAAATTCCCTGGCAACATCGCTTATCGCAGCTTATAACGCCGTCCATTGCTAAATTAGGTTACCCACAAGGCTAGTTAATGCCATGTTTTTCATTGGAAGACCGTTAACATTAATGAGCGGTTAAACTATAGCGTTGAACTTTTTCTGTCTAAATTAAGCAATGGTAAATATATCTGCAACTCGCATGTCTGTAGACATAGTCAGTGCATTGGAAATGATTAAACCAGAGGGGACACGTAAATAAACGTGAGCTGAACAAGTATCTAACATCGCTTGGGAGCCAAACAAAGTTATCTAGCTTCTCTTTCAAATGTGTCGTGTGAAATCTCAAAGTCCTCGTTACAGACAGTCACGTAATATTGGATGCAACGTTTGCTCTGTGTCACTGTATCAGTTTACTGCCTGATTTATCAAAACTTAGATATTTTGTTATGCTTTTGTTCAAAGTACTATTTACAACAAGAAACCGAGTTTATTTTTAAACGGCATTATGTCATGTTATCTTGGTGAGGACTGTTAAATAACTACACATAAACAGATTTTCCCTAACATTTGTTATGTGTTTCTGGGGAAAGAAAAGCCGACATATCATCATATCATCGGATTTTTAGATCATCAAATATCGAAATCAGTATCGGTCTTAAAAAGCCTATGTCGGTCGGGCTCTAGTCCAGTTGTAAGTTTTTGATTCACACTTTTGTTTTTCTAACTCTTTTTTTTTTTTTCTCTCTCTTTCTAGGAGCCTGTGGCTGCTGAGCTCCTGATATTGGAATGGAAAACCGAGGTAAGAAAACACCCCAACCCCAACTCCAAATCTCTAGTCTTTCTCCTCGGTGTCCCCGATTATCAACGTCTGACACTTTGTGATGGGATCTTTTTCTCCTAGGGTAGTGGGCATCTTCCTCTTGGTTGGCCCTAAAGAAGCAGCTTACGTTGAAAACATGTTGTGTAATGTTCTACACTTTTCGGGAGTTCTAAATAATTGAGACGTCAAACTCTCTACAGCTCATGCAAAATCATAGTCACAATCACTGCCTCTGTTGACAATGGGACTCTATCGTGATTGGCCAAAATCATGGTCCTTATTGCTTTTGTTGACAATGGGACTCTGTCGTGATTGGTCGAGGGTCAAGGTCAAGTGTTTCGTTTGCAGCACGTAAGTCACATATCAGCATTGTTGACTCAGGAAGTATCTGATTGCATGTTGTACAGTGGACACACCTTCAGGTGTAAATCAGTCCTTTCCTCTCTGTAGTGCGGTATTTTCCTCGCTGGTTTCGGTGTGGATATTTGGATTTATGGATGAATCAAGTTTCTCAGGTACATACAAACGGTTCACAAACACTTTGTTTATTTTAATGTATTTTACCGATTGGATATAAGGACATCCATACGAGGATTAAAACTTTTTCGGAAAGTTTGCACGTTTTTACCAAAGCCGTGTATAGACTGAACGGTTGGTGAGTGATGTTTGGTTTTCACGAATGAGATTTTTTTTGTTTGTTTGTTTGGTTTTTTTTTGCTTTGGTTTTTTACTAATGAACGATTTTTACTTTGGTTGGCTTTCTCCGGGAACGTTTGTTGAAACTCCCATTGTGTTTTTGTCGTGTTGTCCAGGTTGTTGAGAGCTTTTGAAAATACTAGTGACTCAGTGGTTTCAGTGCTGTGGAAAGTGTGTCATCATTCTGTCTTTCCAGGATGTTCCAGCTCAAACACTCAAAGCAGGCAGGGACATATCTGTGAATATAAACCTGTCAGGTCCTCACTGCTTATCACAAGTGATGGCTGTCTATTGTAACGTTACCGGAAAGCAGTGTAATTTAGCGTCATTGATTCAGTAGCCTCACAGAGAAACTCGGCCATCTCGGTTTGGGAGACATGTTCTGTTCGGAACGGAGCAACGAGGTTTTTTTTTTTTTTCTTTCTTTCTTTCTTCCTTCTTCGTGCTGCTCTGCCTTAGCTAAGAAATGGACAGATCAGAAATAGAAATAAAGAAAGGAGAGAGAAAAGTCAGGATTATTCAGCGTGACAGAAAGATGACGATATAAACATTTATAAACATATAAACATTAGCTGAGTGAGAGAGGAGAACATGTAACATGGTCAGGTCTTTTGATCTCAGACTGGCATGGCGTCTGACGCAGGCAGATCTAAAGCCCTGAGCTCTGGATTCTACTGTCTCTCTCTGTGAAACTGTGCTGGCAGGGAGTCAGGCCGTGTTTCCTGGGACATGGAGAGGTTTGGCTGTGCTGCGCTTTTCAGCCCTCGAGGAAATGAGGTCACTGAGAGTAGCCGCCGCTGGTCTCTGTATGCTGAGCTTTTTCACGGAAATGTTTGAATACATCTGAACTAAAACAGCATCAGCAGCATTTCCCTCATACTTATGACGTTTTAATCATACCCCTCATAATTATGATGTTGTAATCATGTCTCTAATCATTATAGTGTTTTAATCATGTGCCTAATAATTGTAGCGTTGTAGTCATATCCATAATAATTATGATGTTTTAATCATGTGCCTAATAATTATGGTGTTGTAGTCATATCCTTAATAATGATTAGGTCTATGTTGTATTACTTCCGAACTATAACAATGTCAGAATCATATCCCTAATATTTTTTTTTTATACAACTGAACTATGACAACATTAGTGTCATAGCTCTAATAATTATGTATGTCCTTTAAACTCCACAGTTTTCACAGAGCAGATATTAACAAACTTCTCTAAAGTTGTTCAGATCAT
Organism: Chanos chanos; assembly: GCF_902362185.1. Taxonomy (NCBI): domain Eukaryota; kingdom Metazoa; phylum Chordata; class Actinopteri; order Gonorynchiformes; family Chanidae; genus Chanos; species Chanos chanos. The sequence goes on along the minus strand of NC_044506.1, from coordinate 8,135,207 downwards.
GTGGGATCAGAGGCATTCTCTCGACAGTCAGACCCTGATATCCCTCGTAGTTAGTGTTAGTTAGCAGTATTAGTTAGCAGTTAGCAGTATTGTTAGCAGTTACTGTTACACGTTGAGGTGTCATAAAGCTTTTGGTTCCTCTAGATGGCACTGCGGTAAGACTTTACAGACTTGTCTCTTAACAGTTCGTGAGACACTTTTTTTTTTTTTTTTTTTTTCTGCAAGTGCCTCTCCCCTCCAATTGCATTATCTTTGCTGAGAGATCAACTTCCTCATTGCAGTCTCAGCCCATTCATGCATGTCTACATTTTTTTTTTTCTTTTTAATGCATTATGCCATTGTTTCATGTGTCGTCCTCCCTTTATTTCAGACTCTCTCTCTCTCTCTCTCTCTCTCTCTCTTTCTCCTCCAGTATCAGTTTTCAAAAATATTTTGCACGTATCAGAGCTTGTTCTGTAGACACCGAAGAAATGTACCTTCAGTATCTCTCGTTAAGGGGGCATCATGTTTGCTTTTATGAAAGGCAGTCTAGTTTCCAAAGGCTGTGAGCGCTGACTTTATGGAATTAGTGTAGCTAGTGAGAGATACTAATAGTAAATAACTCTTTGGATTTGCCTGGGACTTACTTTCAGACTCTGTTTTTGAAAAGGCCTTAGAGAGTAGCATACAGTGGAGTTATTATTGTGTGTTTTACGGTCACTACAGGCAATGAGAGAAGGCTGCCTCCGTAGGCTAATTTATTCCTTGTTCTGGAACTCCTCTGAAATGTAAACTCCTTCATTTACACACGGCCTTCACAACCTGCTTTTATCTTAGTTAGGCTGTTCGACTCCTGATCTGGACTGTGTCTTCTGACAGGGTGGGCCATCTCCACCCAGCTCTCTCCTCCTCAGTCCTCTGTGTGTGTGTGTGTGTGTGTGTGTGTGTGTGTGTGTGTGTGTTTACTGTACATTCTTAAGCAGACTGGCTCTGACAAGCACTGGAGACATGCAGCCTCCTTCTCTTTCTCTCACAGACCAAAGATCCTCTCCCCCTCCTCACACACACACAGTACAACTTGACACGGTTTGTTTCCTCGCAAAGCTGCTTCACACTAATGTTCCAGACAGATTTGCATTACTGTAAACAAGTTTCCAGTATTTACAGACTCTTCCCATAAAAAACACACCCACCTCTACTGACTCATAAAACATCCTCTACTTACTGTCTACCCTGTTGACTGTTCCTCAATTACATCCTCTACCTACTGTCTACCCTGTTGACTGTTCCTCTGTTACATCCTCTACTTACTGTCTACCCTGTTGACTGTTCCTCTATTACACCCTCTACTTACTGTCTACCCCACTGACTGTTCCTCAATTACATCCTCTACTTACTGTCTACCCTGTTGACTATTCCTCTATTACATTCTTTACTTACTGTCCACCCTGTTGACTGTTCCTCAATTACATCCTCTACTTACTGTCTACCCCATTGACTGTTCCTCAATTACATCCTCTACTTACTGTCTACCCCATTGACTGTTCCTCAATTACATCCTCTACTTACTGTCTACCCTGTTGACTGTTCCTCTGTTACATCCTTTACTTACTGTCTACCCCGTTGACTGTTCCTCAATTACATCCTCTGCTTACTGTCTACCCTATTGATTGTTCCTCAATTACATCCCCTACTTACTGTCTACCCTGTTAACTGTTCCTCAATGACATCCTCTACTTACTGTCTACCCAGCTGACTGTTCCTCTATTACATCCTCTGCTTACTGTCTACCCTGTTGACTGTTCCTCAATCACATCTTCTTTTTACTGTCTACCCTGTTGACTGTTTCTCAATCACATCCTCTTTTTACTGTCTACCCTGTTGACTGGCCATCGATTACATGCTGTCCTTACCATCAACCCTGTTGACTGTCCCTCCAAGAGCCATTATTCCCCCAGTTATTCTCTCAAAATCGTAATTACACCCTGACTCCTTGCTCTTCACCACTCGTGCGATCCAGTGATTTATAACGGATTTTGTTTAGGCAGATGTGACCCTCAGGTGGATTAACTGGGTTAGAATACGCTAGAATGCATTGCGTCTGTAGGCAGGGAGAAATGTTCTGTGCTCAGTCACCGGAAAAGTTTCGCACCCAGGGGAGCTTCCTGTTTTCTCTTATTAAACAGATGAGTCCCAGTATTGAAAGACATTGCTTTGTTTCTATACACACTACGTTTGTGAAGCGCTAAGTGGAGTCGTTCAGTGCTTTATGGCTGAAACACGTCAGGATCTCGGGCTGTGGCACACACATGCCCGAAATCTCAGACAGCATGCACAAAACATTGCAAATTTAACATTTTTCCATCTTAATTTTGATAAATATTATGTTGGGGATATCACAGTGATGATGAGAAATCCTCTCAGGACTTTTCTTTTGGTGGAAGTGTTTTGAGAGGTAGTAGCGTGTACTGTCAGGTGCAGAGCTCCTGAGAGAAGGTCTGAACTTTTATATCAACTAATCTTGGTATGCAAATATGTCACTGAGAAAGAACACTCGCAACCCAACAAGTAAATATTGTTTGCTTGTTTGCTGTGTATACCTTTCAGAAAGACTCCCTTTCTCTCTCTCTCTCTCTCTCTCAGTCTCTCTCTCTCTCTCTCTCTCGCTCTCTCTCTCTCTGTCTCTCTTTCTTTCTCGGTGTATCTGTGTAATCTCTGTAATTGGACACCTGTGTGATGTCACTTCCTCCCCAGTTGTGGACTCCACCTTCACCCAGCTCGTTTACCAGGTATTGCTCGGGTTACCTGTCCCTCCCCGTGCTGTCATGGGAGAGGTGCAGGGTCTGCCCTGAGGACAAATCCCCCCCTCAAAAATCCCTCGAGTCACTGCCCTTGGCAAGCCCCCACCCCTCCACCCAAACCAGCGCCGACTCCTTATTTTGCTTCCTGTGAACTTTGCCCCCGAAAACAATCTGGCTTAGGGAATGACAGGCATCCTAGACTACAGGCATACCTCTGTGTCCTCCCTCACTAATGCAGTCAGAAGTGGAAGGGAGGGACTTTGCCGCTTAGTGAGTGAGTGAGTGTGAGAGGAGAGAGAGAGAAAGACAAAAACACAGCGAAGAAACGAAGAGTGGGAGGGAAAGAGAGAGAGAGAGAGAGAGCGAGAGAGAGAGAGAGAGCGAGAGAACGGAGTGAGTCGGACAGTCTTGGGTTACAGTTGAACTGCGTTAGGTCAGCTGAGCGAGAGAGGGAAAGAAGCATAAAGCCGAACAGGAGTGTGTGTGGTTTTTTTTTTTTGCCCTCCCTGCCACGGGCCCCAGGAGAGGAAGGGGCTGGCGGGACATAGGGGCACAGAGGCAGGAGCATGGGACAAGGAACCAGCGCTGAGACATTAGCCCCACAACCAACACTCAACACCGGTGAGTCCTCTAACAGCGACACTCCAGGGACCGTGAGCCGGAGCAGTTTTGGAAGTTGTATGGGAGTGGCAGTATTCTGTGAAGGCATTTTATGGGTGAAACTGTGGCAGGTTGGTGAGATCAGACAGTTATTGTTCAGCTCAGAGAGAGTGAGACATGTGTAATGATATGCTGACGGCTGGGTAGTGCTCTGTTTGTCAGAATGAAGAGCACACTGGTACACTAGCTTCAAAACGCGGATTTTGTTTTTGACAGCGTGTTGCGTGGATTCCTTCACGCTTTCGGATCTGCGAGAGAGAGAGAGAGAGAGAGAAAGAGAGGAGAGAGAGAGAGAGAGAGAAAGAGAGGGAGGGAGAGAGCGAGAGAGAGAGCGAGAGAGAGAGCGAGAGAGAGAGCGAGAGAGAGAGCGAGAGAGAGAGAGAAAGAGAGAGAGGTGGGGGGGTAGGGGGCAGGCATGGACAGGTGTGAGGAGAAGGCATGCTGATGGAATGTGGTGATTGTGAAACAGGCCGGCCTGCGGACTCCGTTCACCGTCTTCCTCTCTCTCCGCTGCTCCCTCGCCTCCCTCCCTCCCTCCCTCCTTCCTTCCTCAGCCCAACCTCGACTCCTCTGATCTAAAACACAAAGTGCAGAAAAGCCAGCCTCTGGCTGACACCTTGGTGTTTGTCACGCGTGATGGTCGTCACACAGTGACTCTGACACTGTGTTTGTGTCTCCCTGTATGTGAGAATGAATGGTCGTGCGTTGTGATGTATCTAATGGGTCACTTTGTTATGTGGTGTCACATCATATGAAAGGAAACCTATAGAAACATATGAAACCTGTTTGTTCTGTCTGTGAGACTGAGGATTTGTTCTTTAACAGACTATTCAGTACTCTCTTTTTTTTCCCCTGCCTTTTTTTTTGTGTCTGACTGTCAGTTTTTAATTATAGCCTTTGAGTTTAGAATTCCAAACGTGAAGCTGTGGTTTCTGCCTCCCGTGCATACGGTGAAATATATAGTCACTGCCCTCAGCTTCACGTGCAGTTTGTTTGGATGTTGTTTGGAGAGAACCCACTGACTTTTCAGAAATGCTTTCTCCTCGATAAGAGAAACAACCGGGGGGGCGCATTGCACCGTCATGTTTCGGGAGAGTTTTTCAGTCCATAGAAGCTGTTTGAGCATTTCATTTCAACCCATGTCACTATCACATGTTGTGTTGCTTTCGAGTGAGCTGATGCCAAACCAGAAAAGTAACCAAAATTCGTAATGTTTCTGAAAGGCTTTCATGTTTACATGCTTATTTTACACATCTTACTTACTGCCCCCCCCCCCCCCCCCCCCCCCCCGGCATATGCTGTTTCCTTAGAGGGATAACTACTTGTCAATATTGTGTCAGGGTGTTGGCAGGAGACATCATGTGAGTTTACTCTCAGTGCTGTTTTTACACGCATTGGATATTTGACCTTTTCCTCCTTACCCACCCATTCCCTTAATGCTTTACCCTTTACTACCCTGTGCTTGTGTGTGTGTGTATGTGCGTGTGTTGTGTGTGAGTATGTGTTCACACGACTCTTTGTTGTTGACCTGACCTGCTCAGTAACTCTTGAGGTAGGACGTTACCCACATGACATAACTGACTCACACAGCGTAACTGCTTGTGACTCTGAAGAATGTTATCCTTCAGGAAGCGGTATGCCTCTTCTCAAAATCAGCTTTGATAGGATGCAGTTTACGAAATGCTATGACATCTAAAGGCAAAGGCGCAAATACACTGCAGGATCATTACAGTAACTTTCCAGCTTATGAATGAGCACCTGTGTGTGTGTGTGTGTGAGCGCACGCATGCCTGTGTGTGTGTGTGTGTGAGCGCGCGCATGCCTGTGTGTGTGTTTGCACGCATGCCTGTGTGTGTGTGTGTGTGTGTGTGTGTGTGTGTGTGTACCTTTTGTAGTAATACTGTGTCTCAGACTGTGGATTGGTGTCAGGCTCTCTCTGCTATCTCTGGCCTCTCTCAGTCAGGGCCCGCTGCGTGTATTCTTCTGCGTGTACTCTGATACCCATCTCTCGCATTGTCCCGTTCTATTGTAACACGAGGTCGTGGTGCCGTGGCAACGGGCCGCCGTTTTCTGTACCTGTCGCCGCGCCCTCCTTCTTTCCCAGCAGCCGCAAGGTGTGTGTGTGTGTGTGTGTGTGTGTTTGTGTGTGTGTGAGCGTGGCCCCAGTGTAGAGAAGAGCTTGGAGGGCCATAGTGTTAACATAGCACTGTCAAGGCTCCCACACCATTCTCAAAATGCTTTGCAGCTCAGCAGTGGTTTTGACTATACAGAAAGAGTGTGCTGAAACAGGCCTGATGTTATTCTAAGAGTGTGTAAACATTACTTCCTGGAGTGACAGAAGGCTTAGTCAACACGTTCCACTCGTTGCTGTCAAAAGGAGAGAAGGCTTGAGTTTAAGGAGCATCGTCGGTTGGAAACCACCTGTCTTTAACCTCGCCTTAACGAAAGCCTTATCATGAAAGGAGCGCTTCATTTGTTCTTGTTATGGCGTGGAAGCGTTTGTGCAGACAGGGGCCCTCTTAACACACCAGTCTGCTGCAGTGTTTACTCTCCAAACTTATCTTTTCCTCATATACGCTCCATTAATAACCACCAGCCCAGTATGGCCGTGTTTTTGGTTTGTTTTTTTTCTTTACCGTACGAGTTGATTTGAGAAGGGTAAATTAGATTCCCAGGCATTGCTTGCTTTTTTCATTACCAAGCTCCATTTCAGGAGGGAGCTTCAGTACCAGCAGTGACAGCTGAAGAGATAACGCTCCGAGCTTCCCTCCCCGCAGCCGCGTGCGAGATTTGCCTCGTCTCGTGTCTTCGGGAACCGTTTCGCTCTGGCTTATTTTAGCCGCGTGCTCGGTCATTCGGCGGCGAGCGACGCTCTTTAAATGCTGCGCGACAGAGCTTGCTCGTTCCTGTCTCGCCTCTCCGACAGGGCCAGCGTGTCGGTCTTCCCAGAGCGTGTGCCTTCTCAGCTGCCTGCGTTTGACAGAAAGCCAGAGGAGTGAGAACAGAAACTCCCACTCTCTCTCAAACAGGCCATTACCGCCTGGCTTGGCTTATGTGTGTGTGTGTTTTTTTTTTGGGTTTTTTTGTATGGGGGTGTGGGTGGAGAAGAGGAGACGCTGTGGAGGAGGTGAATGATACTGGTTTAAATGGAGAGCATGAGCTCACCGTTAACGAGTAGAGACATAATATCCTTTTATTCGGCCCAGACTGATTTTTGGACACCGGGAGAGCTCCAGAAAATGAACATTACTCTTCAATAGCTTATCTCGCCTCCCGTCATCACCAATAGCGTAATGTCGGCCCACTATTTCAGTCTAAAATGACCTTTTCAAAAGGAACGACTTCACTTAGTAGTGATTTGAGCCCCCCACCCCACAGCCTCATGTATCTGTGAACTTTGGATTGGTCTTACTGTGTACGACCAGCAGAACAAGACTACACACAAAGTAAAATCACAATATCACCGTTCCTTGGCTGTTTATTGACTCCATTATGAGTCTCAGCATGTTCCCACCCTTGTCTTACTCATTAAACTTGATGTGAAACAGGAATGCTGTGTTGATATGCTCCAAGTCATGTGACCCCAGGACATCGCGTCCATTGCGGTAGTGAGGTAATCAACAAAGATAAGACGTGAGTAATACAGCGAAGGACTCCTGGGTTTAGCGGTCGGATGTCCTGTCATAACCATCAGAACGCACGTCACACACCGATTGGATTTGTTTTGTTTGTGTTTTTAAACAGTGATGAACGGCTCAGTTTCATAATGGACTGTATTGTGAAGTCATCAGCCAAGGTTTTAGTCATATCTCAACTCAGTCATATCTGTGGGTTTTTATCTATTTTTTTTTTTCCTCTTTATCCAGTTTCGGTTTAGGTACTACTCATTCTCTCCACGTGCTTTCTTGGATTTTTTTTTGGTTTTTTTTTAACTCGCAGAACAACCAGTCTGTGTTTCTTTGGTTTTGATAATACCGAGAATACGGGGTTTCCCATGTTAGATATCCTATATCTGTAACATCCAAAAGACATAACGTATCAGTTTGAAACATCGACGAAGCAGTAACATGTTTTAACTTGAAGGGGAAAAAAACGTGTTTTACCCGGTCACCTCCACGGCTTGTTGAAGACGAAGCGGAGTATAGCGTGTCTGACTCCTGGTGAGTGGCAGCTGTGGCCCAACCCTGATCTCAGAGCAGTGAGACTGTATTTTAGTCAGGGTGAGGAATGCAGGGTGAGCTTTCACTCCGACATATCCTTCTTGATTTACACACAACCACGAAGCTCCCTGACTCCTCATCTCACTAAAGACACTCGGGTTTATCCAAGAAACTTTTTCTGCGTTTCTGCTCCGTATTGAGTTGGAAGAACTGGACGAGGGCTTTTTTTTTTTTTGTTAAAAATCATTCCTCCGTAAACAACGCCATGAAACACGAGCTCAGAAAGTGTCTTCACTCACATTATACTGATTCATTTAACCTTTTAAACCTCCAAATTCCTTATGTCAGAGCTGGTGGGCTGTTATGATTCCTACAGTCTCCTCCTTACCTCTCTCTCTCCCTCTCTCTCTCTCTCTGCCTCTCTCCCTTTCTCTCCCTGCCTCCCTCCTCTGCTAGATGATGAAGTTGATCACAAGAGCAGCACGGTGGGGAGTGATGGGGCAAACTCCGCCAGCAGTACCCCCCCCTCGAAGCGTAAGGCTAAGTTCTCCAACTTTGGCAAGATTTTCAAACCCTGGAAATGGAGGAAGAAGAAGAGCAGTGAGAAGTTTAAGGAGACCTCTGAAGGTGCCTTTCCATCCCCCTCTTCAGTCAAAGTCATGCTTTATTTCAGTTGTCAACTGTCATGCCTTATTGTATGGCTGTTTTTTTTTTTTTTTTTACAAAATGCTCACTTTTATTCTCTTTCCTCTGAAAGTTCTGGAAAGAAAGATCTCGATGAGAAGAACCAGGCAGGAGCTCATAGACAGAGGAGTACTGAAAGAGGTCTCAGAGAACGGTAAGTCCTTACACAAACCAGAACCATCCACATTCAGGAAGGAGCCTTCTGAGATAGCTTGGTTAGTCAGGAAAGTAAAACATATCCTCTGATTTCATGCTGTGTATAGATGGGACCCTCATTTGGGCTTCATTTGGTTGGTAGTAGGTATTAGAGGAACTGCTTAAGGAGATTCCAGACCGTTGTAGTGCAGTAATCCCATGACGTTACCTTTCTGTAGCTAACTTTTTATTATATTGAGTAAACTCTAAGAGGTGATCTCTGTTTGATATTTTTTTTTTTTTTTTTTTACAGAAGAGAACAATGTGAATCAATCAAAAGCCCCTGCGGTGAAGAACGGCCACACCGTGCCCGTGGCAGGGGATACAGGCCCTGACGCCAGAGTGAATCCCACATGGCTGCCACAGGGCGAGGAACGGAAAAGCTCCCTGGTTCCGGAACCGGACCGGAGGAGCCGAGCGCCATCTGACATCGAGCGACGGAACCGGCAACCACTGGACGTGGATTCCAGAACCAGGCTACCGTCCGACCTGGACCGGCGCAGCTACCCCCCGTCAGAACCAGACAGAAGAACAGGCTCCCTCCCCAGACCTCAGGGCAAAGACGACAGGAGAGATGATAGAGAGCGGAGAGACGAGAGAGAGGAGAGAGGAAGGAGAGATGACAGAGAGGAGAGGGAGAGACGGGACAGGCGAGATGACAGGGAGGTGAGAGGAGACAGAAGAGAAGACAGAGACAGGCGAGACAGGAGAGATGACAAGTGGGAGCGAGACGACAGGGAACGGAGGGATGGTAGAGAAGATAAAGAGGACTGGGTACGGAGAGACGACCGGAGGGACGACAGAGAGAGAGACAGGAGGGATGACCGGAGGGACGACCGGAGGGACGACAGAGAGAGAGACAGGAGAGATGACCGGAGGGACGACAGGAGGGACGACAGAGAGAGAGACAGGAGGGACGACAGAGAGAGAGACAGGAGGGACGACCGAGAAAGAGACAGGAGGGACGACCGAGAAAGAAGAGAAGATCGAGAGAGGAGAGAAGAACGCGAAAGGAGGGAGGAGCGCGAAAGGAAAGAGCCAAGAGACAGAAAAGAAGACCGGGACAGGCGGGAAGAGCCGGAGAGACGAGATGACAGAGACAGGAGGGAGGAGAACGAACGGAAAGAAGAGCGAGAAAGGAGAGAGGAACGGGAGAGAAGAGAAGAGAGAGACAGAAGAGAGGAAATGGAGAGGAGAGAGGGGAGACGTCCGGTGCCCCAGAGACAGGCGGCTGACGTCAAGCCGGACAGGCCGGCGTCGGAGATAGACATGAGGTACGCCATCCAGAAGAGCTCCTCCGAACTGGCCATGAAGGTACGGCCACTGTCAGAGTTCGAGCGTAGCAGCACCCTCCCGCGATACACGCCTGCGGAGGAAGAGGCTCGAGCACGCTCAGGTAAGGTAGACCATGCACACGCCGCAACGTGACACCCGACATTCATTAACTTCCCCGGTGTTTCAAGTTAGGGTCCACGTAAGAGTACAGAAAGCTAATTTTGATGAAAGTGCCTTAATGCTGACATTTGTGTGAGTGTGTGAGTGTGAGTGTGTACCTGAGCACGCTTGATTTTATCAGTTGCATCATGTGTTTGGTATCAAATTCTCACAGTCGTTTTTTTTTTCCCTAAAAGTGTTTCACAACATCCTGGAAAGTTTGTTTGCCGAGCTATGGTGGGAGCAGTCAAGAATGCATAAGCTCGTAGCTTCCCAGAATTTAAAAGGCCAACGTTTATGGCTAGGGGAGGGAGCTAGTGAAATTGCTGGGAAAACATTAACTAGCTCCCTCATAACAATTTATAATTGCAAGTGCTTTATTTGAATAACTAACAACCATTCATTTATTCGCTTAGCCTGGAAAGCGTTAACTGCCGACCCGTTTCTCTTAGCTGCTACCTGATAGCGCTGTTGTCCAGACATGAAGTTTTACAGGTGTGTGGACAACAGTTGCTTTTTTTTTTTTCCTCCTTGAATGGAGAGAATACAGGAGAGTGATATCTGGGCCAAGCGTAAGCTAAGCTCTCTTGCGTCGCCTTAGTGTCTTGAGAAACAGCCGGACTCAGCTCCGCTTTCTCAAAGACGGTAGGTTTGCTTCATACCGGCTTTTGCTCCCTGGCCGTTTTTGTTCATGTGACCATGTGACATTGTGTTAGTGTGCTTTTTTCTCCCCTGTGTTAGTTTTACCATGTGTCTGTGTAACTGTGCCTGGCAATGCCTGTGTTCCTCATTTGTCTCTGTGCTTCCGTGTCCCTGTGCGTCTGTGTGTGTGTGTCTGTCTGTCTTTTCCTTGCCCGGCCCTGATCTAGGGTCAGTCGGTGTCCGCCCCATGCCCATCCCCAGGCCTGACAAAGGACAGGCCAATCCCCAGGAGCCTCAGCCGCCCAAACAAGCTATCCTCCCCCCCAAATGGTTGATGTCGTCCTCCGCAGAGACCGAGAGAAAGTTCTCCTCGTCTTCCTCGTCCTCGTCTGCCTCCTCTTCCTCCTCCACTGCCTCCTCATCCTCTGCACCCCCCATCGCTAAGCCCCCCCCACGGACCGTGTCCCTAATAACGGACGAATCATCTCGCCGTAGCCCCACGCCTCCCGTGCCTGCCGTCGAACAGGAAGTCCCGCCTCCCGTCCCTTCTCACGCCCACCCCAAACAACCCCCTGCCCCACCTCCCAAACCCACCAACCGTAACAGCAACGCCACGCTGCAAGGTGAGTCCTGTCCGCTTTATGCCGCCTCACTGTTGTCTAAGTCATCGCTGTTTGACTCCTGCAGTTGTTTTAATAAGCTCATGTTTCAGCGCTGCATATTTTGGCCAATCACTCTATGTTAGCAGGGTTTTTTTGTGTGTGTGTGTGTGTGTGTGTGTGTGTGTGTGTGTGTGTGTGTATGTGTTTGTGTGTCTCAGCAGGCTGGGTATGTTGGTATTACAAGTCATTTTGAGCTGTCAGGTTGTGATTCAATAGCCTTAGTATCAGTGACCGTAATTACTGTGTATCTTCTGCATTGAGGAACTTGTAGGCCAAAGACCAAACCGTTTTCCTGTCTGGACACTGCGGACACACATGTGTAAGCAATGCTCCATCAGCTGAGTAACACCTGAGCATACTCAGTTGGTTTGCCCTTCACTGCGGTTGTGTTCTCAGTATGTTCCTTGAGACACGGGCAAGCACAGACTTGTTTGTGCTGTGTTTTTGCAGAAAAGGGCCCTTCCCTTGCGCTGTGCTCACCAAGCAAGAACACCTCCTTTGTACCCAGCAGTTGATTGGCTGACTGGTTGTGCGTTTGTGTGTGTGTGTATGTGTTTGTGTGTGTGTGTGGTGTTTGCCACAGCATGTCCTACCAGCCTTGAGTTTCATCTTTCTCTAGGCTGCAGGGATTTCTGTTGAAACCTAAATATGTATTCACCCATATTCAGTCTGTGGAGCTATAACTGTTGGCTATATGCCCATGGTTCAATCAGAGATTTTTTCCCCCCATATATTTAACAAAGTAACTCACAAATACTTTCTGGTGGTGTAAAACAGGTCACTTAAAATGTGCAAGTTTGGGGCTTTCTAGAAAGATAATAATTAGTCAATACATATATATATATATATATATATGTGTGTGTGTGTGTGTGTGTGTGTGTGTGTGTGTGTGCATGCATAGTTACACAGTGATACATATAATTGTTGATGTATATTGGAACTCTATGTGTGGGTGTTAAGGTTATGTTTTCATGTATTTTCTAACGTAGACTGATGAATACTAGTTTATTGTTTCTCTTTGTGGTTTCACAATGGCACACTGCTGGATCTGTTTACAACTCATTTTGCAAAATTTTGCATTGGGATCATTGACCAAGTTTGTCTGTGATTGGCTGCCTCGGGCTGAGAGGGCTGTGATTTGGCTCAGTGTATGCGTGAAGCCCCTGAGCCTGGAGGCTTGTTTTGTACCTTCAGTCTCTCAGGTCTTCGTGACAGCACACCAACCAGTTAGTGGTTTTCACTCCTTGTCTCTGCAGCCTTTCACAAACAAAGCACAAAGCTGGTGATTAGAGTGTAATCTGTCTGTAATGTGTATATTCCACTGATTGTCCTCTCTTACCAGAGCCACATAAATGAAGTAGCCAATTACATCAACTGATCATTTACTCCCCATTATAATGTTTTGGGAATGAAACACTCAGATATCTAGATAAGGGTCCTAAAAGTATCGGCCCTTGGCTCACTGGAGACACTCAAGCTCTTTAGACGAGTCCTTTATTTGTCACGGCCATGTTCTCTGACGCTGTTGGATCAGCGTAGGGAATCAAATCAGTTCTGTTGTGGTCATTTGTTCTTTTCTGCTAGTATGCTTGACTCTGCCTATCAGGGTAAGGAAGCTCTACACCATCTGCCATGGGTTATAAACTGCCTCCAGTCAGGTGGTATGTGTAGAATGTGCTGGTAGACACACTGGTCGGAGAGGGCAGGCTGGCAGTCAGGCGAGGCAGGGAACAGCTGCCTGTATTTTCAGTGTGGAGGACACCCGCCCTTCCCAGGCCCGTCAAAGCCATTTATAGCTGCAGCCCTCATCTCATCAGTAGCTCAGGGCAAGCTGAGGTCAGGGCCGTCTCAAATCCAACAGCTTATTCATCCTACGGGGACGTCGTCGTGACGCGAAATATGTTCGTGTCATCAAGAGAAGCTGGACGAGAAGAAGAGATTTTATCACAGATGTGTCGCTCTCTCCACGTAAGGCGCGTTTTGAAAAGGTCAAGGCAAAGGTCGCTGGATCGTAACGTTGTGAGGTTATGTTGTTAGTGACCACACACACTGTAGGCTAATTTAATGTGTGCAGGGCAACCACCACAGTGTCATTAAAGCTGGTTTACCCCGTCCAAGGTCTTGACGTGTACCCTCATATCTACCAGCGTCAACGTTAAACAGGCGTTTTAAAGGCCCGCCTCCGCCCCACTGGATCAGCTGGAAACGCCCCGCCGAATTCGGCGTCTACCTGTCCCTGCCCGCTTACCTGTGCCGTCGCGGCGGCCAACCCTGTCCAGGTAGCCCCTTCGTCCACGTACGCGAGCGATGCAATGACTAAAGGAATGACTAAGAAAACGTGATGCATGTTCATCACACACCCACAGCTTGCATCTCTCACAGCACCAGAGAGGGACTAACAGTCTTATAAATGGACTTGTAATGAACTCTTAATACAGCCTTTCCTCCCATTCAGTGCATGACAGTACCAGTTGTTACAGCATGCCGCTCAGAAGGAATTGTGTAAGAATTTGTAATTCAAGGAATCCAATTAAGCCAAGTCCCTGATATGATCTGTTACGTGACTCAAAACAAGGCGTGTTGTGCTGTAACAAACTGATGCCCCGGCCAGCCTTAAACTAAATGCTTACGTAATGCTTTTTTTTTTTTTTCTTTTGTCTTAACACTGAGAATGATGAAGATATGCTGCATTCATACCACTCTGTAAACTAACCCTCATCATGCCGTTACATCAGGAGATTCCACTCGAGCTTATATCCTGAACTGGGAGTTCTGGGAACTCCCGACTGCACTCACCTCTTGTCTGAGTCAGGTCGATCTCGCTGAATGATGGTTCTGCCTGCTGTTGCATGGTCTGTGCGTGGTTTGCATTTCCTCTCAATGTTCCCTCACTGAGTAGCGTCATCCCTCTTTCCTCCACAGTGGAAATCCCACAGGTCGCCAGCGGGCCAAACCCGGTGCCAGCCAAGCGTTCTCCTCCCACGCCTCCGAAGAGGATGACACCCGTCACCAAACGCAACACCGAGGAGCCTGCCCCGGCCAGTCACGTGGAGCCCCCGGCCAAAGGCTCCTCCTCCTCCGCCGCCGCTCCCCCGCCTCCGCCGCACGGGACTCCCGCCCCCGCAACGGCAGACGAAAACAAACCAGCCCCCGGATCTCAGCAGACCCCTTCCGTCCCTGTCTCTCCGCCCCCTTCCCACATCCCCCCGTCGCCTCCCCCCACCCACCCGAAGCCCGGCGTGGCTCTCGCGCAGTCGGTGACCGTGGACCCACCCAGTCCCACGACCGAACCCCCGAGTCAGCCTCCCGTCCCCCTTCACATACTGATCAAGAGAGCTCTTAACAGCCCCGGCCTGGTCCAGCCCAAACCAGACGGCTCCCAACGCGCGCACTCCCAGCTGTTTGAGAAACAGCTGGAGTTCCTCATGGAACCTGGAGGACGTTACTCTCTACCGGTCACCATCGAACCGCTCAGACTGTGAGTCGCCGTGCATCTTCCTCACACCAGCACGTTCACTGTTGTAATCATTCTGTGTTCTGTTGTTTTTTCTTCTGAACTGATTCCAGCCATACTCTCCAACACCTTATATAGCTAATCGTCTCATGCTTCAGCCTGTAAAGAGCACATGGTTACAATTACAATTTCAATTACAATTACAGAGACAATTGCAATCACAGTACTGAAACGGTTCAGTTGAAACCTCACTAGGCCACTCAGCAAATGAAAGTTATGGAAGTTATTACATGTTTTATGTTTAAACTTCATTAAACTGTTGGGTATAATGAAGTGTGTTAGTAAAATTAATTGAATATGGCTTTCTCTCTCTCTCTCTCTCTCTCTCTCTCTCTCTCTCTCTCTCTCTCTCTCTGTGCCCCAGTCCTGAGGATGATGACTTTGACATAGAGGAAGAGCTGAGAAAGCTCCGCCCAAAACCAGCTCCACGTCCTCCTCACCAGCCCGAGCTGGAGCCACGGAGCCGGCGCGGCTTGGTGGTCGACCCCTCTGTCAGCGTCATCCCTGAGAGCCAGGGCCAAAGTGACAGCGAGGAAGAGGAGGAGAGTGACTCAGACGGGCCTATTCTATACAGAGACGACGACGAAGATGAGGAGGATGACGTACCAATGAGTACGATATTGCTTTCTCAAATTTCATCTTTTTTTTTTTTTTTTATTATAGTCAGTAGATAATTAGAAATGTTCTTAAGTAAAGTGACACAAACTGCACAGACACTCATTACAGGAGTTGAAGATAATGAGATTTCAGTCAGTATATGCTGTCATAACGTCTGCTTGTCTTTCCAAATCAGTCAGCATAAAATGACGTCAGCTTTCCGAGAAAATCACTGTATTTTAACCATGCAACATCCCATGTTGATGAACCTTCCCCCACCTGTATGTCTCTCTCTCTCTCTCTCTCTCTCTGTATGTTAGATGGGCTGGCCAGTCGTGTGAAGAGGAAAGACACCCTGGCTCTGAAGCTGGAGCGTCAGCAGGAGAAACTGGAGCAGGAGAGCCAGGACAGCCAGGAGCCCATGAGCTGGAAGAATCGGGAGCAGTGGGAGGCGGTGCGCAATAAGATTAGTACCACGCTCACACGGTACGAGCCAGGTCTACATCCCACCGACAGCACAGAGCGCTCGCCGCCTGTTTGTCCTCGTGTGCGGACGTACTGTTTGTTTTGTTTTTTTTTCCCCTCTCACTGACAGTGTGTGTGTGTGTGTGTGTGTGTGTGTGTTTTGATGTGTCCCATTAGGAGGCTGAGTCAGAGACCCACAATGCAGGAACTTGAGGATAGAAACATTCTTCAAGGTAACTGTCATCAGTATTCAGAATTTTCCAGAATTTTCCAGAATTCAGCTGTCCAACTGTCCAGCTACTTTCCCCCCCCCTTCTCCTGTTTTCTTTCCCTGTCTTTTCCCTTTTCTCCTCTTTCTTGTTCTGTTGCATTATTTGGCTTCTATTTATAATTTTACGAGTTACTGTGTTTTTGTCAAGTTCACTCTATCGCCACCTTGTGGTAGCATTGAAATGCAAGTTAGACGTCAATGAGGGAAGCCAGTAGCTATTTTCTAGTCCATTATAATTGACCTCTCTGCTCTCAGGCTGGATGTGTCCTAGTACTAATGCACATGATTCAACTTGGCCCAAAATCCCTTGATGAGGTGAATCAGGTGTGTTAATGCAATCCTGAAAGAGAACTGCTCTTTGTGGGGAGGTTCTGTGGAAGAGCTTTGAGGAGGGGAAAAAAAAAAAAAAGGGATAAAAGGAATGCAATATGTCTTGACATGTTAGCTTAGCCTAAATTTGCATAGCTGGAAAACACAGCAGCAATTCATACCACAGAACCACCACATATGATAACATACCGGTTTAGCACTCTGGGTTTTTTTTTTAAACAAATTTGATGTTGTTTGCTGGGGAGCTGTACACACGTCCACACACAGAGAGGGCTGTGTAAAACAAAGGCCTGCGTTGTGAGGAGGGAGGAAGAGGGTAGACTCCCGTCTCACAGTCTGTCTTTCTCTGAAGACGCTCTGCAGAACCCTGTCCGTTGCCACTGGGTTTTTTTTTTTTTTTTCCTCCCGGAGTCTTATGGAATGTTCTTTTCCATTCCAGCCAAGAACGAGGCCGATCGCCGAGCGGAGAGGAGTGAGATCAAACGCAGGCTCACCAGAAAGGTTCGACACACGTCCAACGCGCACACGCACGAGAACACTCACACTCACACGCACACGCACACGCACACTCACATCCACTGCTCTCATTCGGACACACTATTACTCATCCGTCACTCAGAGTCTCACACACATACACCCAGTACCACATTTCACATGCACACTCTCTCTCTCTCTCTCTCTCTCACACACACATACACACACACACGTGTATCCAATAGAACAATACGCATGCTCACATTCCAGGAATATAATCCAAACTGATTCTTGACCAGGTGTTTCAGAAAAGATGGAAGGGCTTACTTTACTTTATACGTTTGACCATATTTTTTCTCACGAGTCACAACTTGGTCAACTTTGGACCTTTTTGTGAAACACTTATCTCCTCAGCCACAAGCTAACCATCTTTCTACAACTGATCTCTACACACTGTCTTTAACTCCAATGTTCCCATGATTTACTGACCTTTTTTATCATTTCTATTTCATAGCACTTCCTTATAAATGTTGTAAATCTATGACAATACTGTCCTGAACGCAGTTACTTTTATGATATAGTTCTCTCTCCCTCTGTGACTGGTGCTATGCAGCACTCTCTGTGATACTTGCTGCCAGTAGTTTATATTATAGGCTCTTGACCCACTCATTGTCCACTCTCCTGTTTTCCATCAACATTCTTGCATTTACATCTAGTCTAATATCGAACTTTTAACGGTGGCACTTAAGCAACAGACAGCTCCTTATGGCTGTATGCTTGGTTTGTATTCTGCCTGTCTTGGAAGTGGCTTTGAATAAAAGCATTCTGCTAAATGGGGGAATGTAAATGTGAATGTGTTTGTCTGTGCAGTTGTCCCAGAGACCAACGGTAGCAGAGCTGCAGGCCCGTAAAATCCTGCGTTTCCACGAATACGTGGAGTGCACGCAGGCACACGACTACGACCGCCGCGCTGACAAACCCTGGACCAGACTCACCCCTGCCGACAAGGTGAGGCCTCGCTGCTCCTCGAGTGCGCCACCTAGTGGAAGCCCCACAGACACAGTTTCAAATCGGCTGTTCCCGTTGATTTTCATATTATCTTATGCATGTCTTTTTCTTTTTCACACACACATATGCTCAAATACCTGTCAGATTTTAGAGGAAAATTACTCTACAGAAAATGGTTACTCTGCCTGTCCAGCAAATCCTGAATGAAATAAAGAAGGCCTTCTTAGAGACACACACACACACACACACACACATACCCCTGAGGCTCTCAGCCTGGGATTTATAAGGTTTTACCAAGGGAATAACCCAGACCAGCAGAGCAGGACCAGGGGCTTTGAAACGGAGCTTTTTTTCACCTTTTTAAAGCAGCGCTAAAAAAAAATTCAGTGAAAGCCTAATGTGAAGAGATCCATTGGGTTTCAGCTCAAGCCTTCTGGCTAGCAGAACCTCCGAGAGCTCAAGGGTAAAGCAGCAAGGCTGCTCACTTTTGTTCACCGTAATTAAAGTTCTCTGTTTGAGTTTGTTAACTTAGTTCAGAAAATGGATTCAAGTCTGTAGTCCCACCGGTTTTCACGTCAAAGTCCTCCTGCTGCGAACACAGGTTTTTCTGGTGTAAGAAAAAAGAAAGAAAAAAAAAAAAAGTCAGTGTCTAATGAACAGTTGATTGACAATAATCTCCAGCAGGGCCTGGCCACCCTGTGCATTAGGAGGTTTTATCATCTTTTTTTCTCTTTGTCCCCTTCTCATTTAGGCTGCCATCAGAAAAGAGCTGAATGAGTTTAAAAGCACAGAGATGGAGGTTCACGAGGAGAGTCGCATTTATACCAGGCACGTTCCTTTTCTTTTATCTTCTGTCTGTGCCTCTCAGTCTCTATCTCTCTACCTTTTGCAATTTTCTAGATGCATGTCTGTCTGTCTGTCTGTCCGTCTGTTTCTTTGGTAAAGCCGTACAACCTCTAACTGACCTTGGTCTCATGCTGCATAGCTCAAGATGTTCTGTGTTAGAGTATGCTGTGTAGTTTTTGAGAGCTTTTTGTCTTTGACCAGTGGGAAATGCTTTTGAAGTGGATAAGTAGAGTTATTGCTCATCTTTAAGCCCACAGCCGATCTGAACAGCTGGTCATTTTGTCGTGATGAAATAATTACCTATTGTTCCAGTATGTGTAGCTTAAAATTATACAGCTGGCCAGTGCCAGTGGTGCTAATTGCCTTTCCACCAGAATTAGGGCTTGACACCGTTATTTAAACGTATGATTGATTGTGTATTGTATTTTTGCCCTCTGGATGCGTATGGCGCAAACGCTAATATGTTTTTCCTCAAACTCCCCGCTGCAGGTTTCACCGCCCTTAGCCAGCCCAGACAGAAAGCACTTAACCCCCCAAACAGAGATGACTGAGACGCCACTGCGGAACAGGGGGGCTCCGAAAAGGCTGAACATTTCCCATCGTCAAGGCCGTTCACAGCCAATCGGAATAGCCGCGAGCAAAGGGCGAGTGTAGGCCGGTCTCTCCAGCTAAAGACGGCAGAAGCGAAACTGACTGACTGAGGACAACTAAGCCGTTGAAAATATGGCACTTCAGTTTTGGGGGAAGCTGTTCGGATCTGTGCCGAGTGCCAATTCACTAAGAAAAGGGGTTTCCCCTGATCCTGTAGCTCACCTAGTTCCAAAAGGGCAGTCACAAGACTTGGAGAGATATCTGAGAATTTATAGGAAATGGAGAGAGGAAAAGACTGAATTATGAGAGTTTTTAACAGCATCAGTAACCCAGGGTATCTTTCTCTCACGGTTCAACATGTGGCCTTTGTTGGGTTTTTAGCTATTAGATACAAAGAATCAACTGACTGTTCTGTCTCCTGTCATGGTCAGGCTTGTGTGTGTCTGTACTGATAGGAATTATTATTAATGCAATGAGAATAATAACACAAACTACCACTCTTAGAAACAAAATGTGAGCAAGTGTGCGCACGCGTGCGTGCGTGTGCGTGCGTGTGCGTGTGCATGTCCGTGCGTGTGTGTGTGGCCACGTATGTCAGTGTGTGCTTGAAGTGTTGTGTATGAATGTGACTGTGATTAGAGTTACACACTGTAAACCTTTGCCTTAATGCCGGTAAAAGATCATTGTAAACGCTTTTCCTGCATCAGTGGTACCAGTAACAAAAAAAAGGGCTTAAACCAGTAAACAAGCCTCTGCACATATCCTTACTTAACAGCGGTAGCGAATCATTAATTTAAAACTGGAATGTGATCACGATGTATGCGGTATTCCAGTACACAAAAAAAACTCAGGACTGCAGAATATGGTATTTTTCATTTGAGGTGCATTTTACTGTAATTCTACCGCTTTCATTCTTAGCCAATGTAGATTAAACACAGTCTTAAACAATGGTTTCTTTCTCTCTCTCTCTCTCTCTCTCTCTCTCTCTCTCTCTCTCATTCAGCCCCCTCTCTCTAACACGGCACCTTAGTTGTGTTTAAGCTGTAATATAAATTGAGACTTCAACTCTTAATGAAATATGTTTTAAACTGAGATGGTTAATGTTACAAGCAGAAACACCTCGATCTAGAACGCTATTCCTGATTCTTCATATAAAACGGTGCATTGAAATTAAATGTTGAAAAGTGACGTTATTTTTACTTAATAGGCTGTTTTTAATGGTACACTGTGTATTTGTAGGCCCAAAGCAGCCTTCCTTGTATAGTTGTACACTGTAGATTTCATTGATTGTATTGTATATCTTGTCTTCCTAATGTTTGAAAAAAGAAGAGAAATGTTTTAATTGTAATTAAAGTATTACACAGTACTGTTTTTAATGCACAAATATTGCAGTATGATTTTAGTACGAGCGATACTGAAAACTGGTACAGACCTACAATACACTGTTTTACTGCTGTATAGTGGTGTTTTTTTTTTATGTAAAAAGAATTTGCTCTCACCAACATACAACAGTTGACCTGTCACTTCACAATTGAATTAAAACTGAAATTTCAATGATGAAGTGTTTATTTATTTATTTACTGAAAGATCAATAGGCTTCTATAGATTTAGCTCCCCTTTTTCGCTAATGAACGGAGCTCTCTCCTCTTTTGAACAAAGCCTTAGTGTAATAGATTTAAATTAGCCGAGCATCGTTCCATGAAGGTCCTTCATTTACTTTGGTCAAAGCGCGAGTAATGAATGCCCACATTAGCGGGCCATACGGCTGAACGGATACCTATCCTTCGGGTTTGCGTAACACAAGTTTCAGAAGTCTAGTCGATTTTGCAAGACAATAGGTTTTTTTTTTCCTATAGTTTTACAACCCACTTGAGATACTGAGTGCATACGGTATAACCGAGTATTGATGTTGTGCCAGCATAATGTAAAACTGCTTTAAGCGGTGACATTTAGTTTTCGACATCAAAAGCGTGATAACCGATAATGAAACCAGAACCTGCTCCAGTTTACTTTTCCCGTGTCAGTATAGATTGTTCACTATGACGCCGTTAATTAACATTTGCTAGTCCTGTTGCTGAAATGGGTATGTTTCAGTTGGGAACGCTGATATTCCTTAGAATTGATTTTTGGGAGCATTTTGCAGGCGTCCAGCGTCGGTGCGTTCCGTATTGACAGAGTGTCATGCACTTCGATGCTTGGGATAGTCTCAGTACACCACCGAATAAAGGGCATGGTATATCGCGGTGTTTACTAATGAAAAATACTGAGAGCTCACATATTCACTCCAGACAGCGTGTAAAAGTAAAAGTAAAACCTGACTTGAGGCAGTAGCACAAAGTCTGTTGGCTTCAGTGAATGTTTATTGTCACTGGATTCCCACAGGGGGCACTATTGCTCAAGTTTTTTTTAATGAAGAGTGGTCACTAAACACATAGACACGCTTGTAAGTGAGGAAAGACTGGGGACATGAAAGTTCGACCATGGACTTTCGCCACGGTAAACACGCTCTCAGCCCCGCAGGTTTCTTCCGGCACGTGGTCAAACGTGCGCTTGTCTGCTAGCGGTGAACAGAGGTTACGGATGACTCATCTGCACATATGACTTTTTCCCCTCTGCTCAGTAGACCACTGCCTGTGTTGTTTGCACTGCTTGCTAATATGTGCAGTTATAAGTGTACCCAGGGGTTTATGCATATTAATACAACCAACATTTCGCTCCCTGTGAAGTTCCTGATGTGCTGTTCTGCCTTTGTTTCTCTGATGAATCTATATTTGGTATGTTCAGTCAAATGAGTCAGAGTTGGGTTTTGTTTTTGTTTTTGTTTTGTTTTGTTTTGTTTTTGTTTTTTTGCATTAGACTTTGAGCCAGTGTACAGATATCGCAGGCAATGAGGTTGCAGCTGAGCAACCCAGTCAGCTTGGTCGGCACAGCAGTTTCAGACATGACCCAAATTACGATGGGCTATAAACTGTTCATTTTTTATTGTTTATTATTGTTTCAATAGCCTTTGTACCCGTTGCTGACAAGAGTGTTCATACTTTGGCAGTCACCGTTATCTTAAATCCGACATAATCATTCAAAACCGACAGGCAGTTCAATGATTTAAAGTAGCCGTGCAACATTAACTGTGTCTGTATCAATAACAAACTCCTCATGCAGATCCATTTGTTCTGCACAAAAGCTAACTCTCACATTAAATATGGTCCTCCTGCCATACTTAAAGGCTTTTGAAATGTTAATTAAGCAACAGTTTTAACAGAGATGCATTTTTTTTTCTACCCTCATTGTTATGGTTATTTGTAACCAATGAGCCATGACATTTTGAAGTTTGCCAGCACACGGGGATGGTGAATGGTTTCTTTTCTCTCCCCCATTCCACTCCTTCACTGGCTTTAATTTGGTTCCCTCTTAGTTCCTTCTATAAAAGCCATGAAGTGAAAGATGGCAAAAATAGCGAGGGGTCACGTGAAATTGCTCTGATACCTCATAGTTCATCCTGCTTTGCCCAGTGTACCCATTTAAGTGTACTTACAGTGTACTCACTGTACTGAAACTGCTGGCAGAAATTTTCTAATAGGTTATAGACTTTAGCGTTTGTTAATCCTTTTCTGTTGTTTACATTTTGGCATGCAGTAAGTATATCAAATGTTTAACTTCCTGTTTTTTTTTTTTTAGATCAACTGGAAATGTTGCTTTTCCATTCTGCGTCATGTGACAACAAACAAGAATAGTATTTACAATAGTATATGTTATATCTAAAGAGCCTGTGCTGGAAAACGAAAGGTATTTGGAGTTTTTTTCCCCACCCATCTGACATTTTAAAAATCATTTTTGGTAAACACACTGCTGAGACAGGCACCGCTGTTAATGGCATGATATCTTTTTTTAAATGTCATACAGGTAAATAAATTTAAAAAAAAGAAAAAAAAAGACCTGGTTCTGGTCAGTGAGGGGTTTTCTGCTGGTTAAAGTGTGATTTCTTCTTAAAGGAGGGAGGATGAGACAGCACTGTTAACTATTGGTCTTTAAGACACTGTATTATTTTTGCTTGGTTGGCTCAGTCTGCTTGGTTGCACTTACTGAATTTCTGTATGTGAACGATAAACATGAATGAGTATAAATATGTTGAAATACACATGAAGGAAAAATTAGTTTGAAGCTTTAATCGTAAGGAGGCAATTGTCAAAATATGTCAAAATTTGACGAATTAGAGTGGATGACCCCTTTAAGTTGTTCCGTCAAGCTACGCCGTATGAAAACAAATCAAACAAGTCAAGTCAGTCAAGCAAGTAACTTAGACCTGCTACATTCATAATACTATGTAATATCAAGTCACTCAGATAAAACAGGTATTGATTTTTTCCCATTTTTGTAATCTTCCAGAAATTTCCCCCCCTTTTTTTTTAGATCAAATTTCTGGGTGTTGCTTCTTTGCTTCCTGCGTCTGCTATAACTGAATTACCATATTTTCCTTTAAATGTGCCCATTTGGCATGCTAAAACACTTACTTACTATTTGTCAAACAACTTCAGGGGGACACTCATTTTAATCTTATCTTTAAAATAACTGGGTTAAGATGGATATCGCCCAGCAGTTGTGTCTTCTCTTGGTTATGAAAGCAATCTTGGTTGACAAGCTCTCTACACTCTTCACACAAACAGAATGTAATGAACTATTCAAAATTCCCCTGAGGATGTTGTATTTCAGACTATCTAAAAAATAAGGTCTAAACTATGTTCTTTTCTTCATTTCTGTCAAGCTGTGCTGCAAGTTTTTAAGTTGTTCATTTCTTTTTCCGAGGTGATAAGGTGGTCACTCCAACAGATGGGACCTGCATGTCTCTCCCTGACCAAGCCAGCATGATTGACATTGAGGGTTAGAATAGGGGCTTTGATGAAGGACCAAGTTGCTATCGTGGTTGCCTCCATGTGAGGTGATATTTTATAACTCTCAAAGACTGTGGCATTACAGACGTGTCGTTGTTCAACTCACTTTATCTGAAGACGCCTGAGAGGCTGGGCCTTGCATACGTAAATGAAACTGTAAAAGACACTTCATGCAATGCTATATTGCTCACCCCCCCCCCCCCCCCAAACACACACACACACACACACACGCATACACACATAATATAACTGATGCAAGCTTGGATGCTTATCCTTTTAAACGTCTGCCAGCACCGTTTTTTTTCGCTAATCGGCTACATTAACACTCGCGATCTTAACGCCTGAATACGCTTTATCAGACAGACACCAAAAATTAACAAGTGTGCCAACTGTCGTGCAGAGCTTCAGGCCAGAATCTCCTTTCGAACTCGCACGCAAACTGTAACTCCGATAATCCGACAGGCTCGATGAAATTCTCTGGAGAATAACGGCGGGCGAATACATTCCGATATGTCAGACTATATCCTCAATGTCGTTTGGTTGGACAACATCCTCTTAAGTGGTTTTTCCCCATCCGAAAGAGATGACAGAATAAAGTCAGTCCGTCCGCTGAAGTGATTCCATAGAGAGCATCTTTATTTCATTGTGTGATTTATTCATTTTGAGGGGGAATGAGATGGTGAAACGCACTTTTAGATGTCTGAGTTCTGTAGCACATCACAAAATGAAGGAATACACACAAAGAAGAGAAAAGAAAAGAAAAGAAAAGAAAAGAATAGAAAAGAAAAGAATAGAAAAGAAACAGAAGGGATTCACGTATCAAGCCTTAGAGGGACATAAAACGCATTAATCTATCAATCAGCAAACTGCAGAACACTTGAAAATAGTACAGTTATGACAAGGCTCAGGATAGAACACGTCAAGACATTTAGTCTTTCCTCTATCCAAAGACAAAACAGTCTCTGAAGTGTGACAGAAAAATGTATTCCCATATTTCTTAATGCTCCTCAGTCACACAGTCTGTGCTGTCCCGAGTTTTCTGAGCGTTACATACAGGAAGGATGTATGTGGGCTACTCCTTCATTTAGATTAGATATTGACCTATGAATAGGACAACGTAAACTGTTCGATCGTTCTCTGATTACTTAGGTACTTTCGATAAGAAAATCATGCATGCTGCTCTCTTCTGACCTAAAACAATTCAACAATTCAACGCCAATGAAGACATTGCTTTCAATGCCCTCAAGAACACAAACCAGTGAGCGGGGCGATGGTTGACTTTGCTTAGCAGGGAAGGGATGGATCTGAACCACAGGGTGCAATCATCCATGACTCTCTGAGGAGCTCAGACCAATGAAATCATTTCTTCCCAAGAGAAAACGTTCGAGGTTGGAGTCACTGAAGCGAATACAGTAATTAGGAAGTGTTGGTCTAACAACGGTTCCTCTCCAGCTCAGTTTCTCTCTGAGGCATTTCTCATTAAGGGCGATTGTTTCCAAAATGTCTCTAGCGTCTGATTTCATACTAGACTCAAGGCTCTGGGTGAAAAACCTTCTAGGAAATCAGCATAGTGAGTAAAATCCTTTGGGATTATAGTAGTCAGAAATGATTATTACAGTCTCTTCCATATATTTGTATCTTTCTGGGGACCAAATGTCCCTAAGTAGATAGCATAACTGACAAAATTGCTTTGTGGGGACTAAAATGCCGGTCCCCCCTAGGAGAACAATGTTTTTCTAAACTATGTTGTTGTTACTGATAAAACAAAAAAAATGTAAAAACATTTCTTTGGTTAAGGTTAGGGATAGGTTAGTATTCTTTAGTTACAGGATAATGGGAGTCAATGGGAAGTCCCCACTAGAATATGATTAAGGGCTTGTGTGTGTGTGTGTGTGTGTGTGTGTGTGTGTGTGTCCAAGCATGCATGTTCCTGTATGTGGTCCACTTATTCTCAGTGAAACTGAAGGGGCTCCTACAGGCCTTTTGTGCTCTGAGGTTTCCATAAAAGCTTTGAAATGTATTTTGTAAGAGAACAGGGACTCAGGGAATTACAATGTATGGCATTCACTCTTTTACTCTCACTGCATGCATAGCATACATGTCAGAATCCTTTGCATTCCTGTTCCAGGCTTTGCAAGGTTATGACACAAAGACTCATGTTAAGATTTAAGAAATTAGTAGGCTCTCTTTTCTTTTATTTAAGCATATGGGCTCATCACGGTGGCATTTCTCTATTTTTTATGTAAATGAGTCATTATGGTAAATCATAGCTAACACAAGGGACATTAAGTGCACTATGTCATTTGCAGACAAAAGTAACTAAACATCTAAGTACTAAACAGTGTTCAAACCTTTCTGTATTCAAGCAAAAAGATTTGAACTTCAGATGAATGACTCTACAAAATAAAGAAGACCCTCAGGTTTCGCTCAGCGCCATAGCGACACAGCCACCAGATCCGTTGCAACGTTTTCTATGCCTCACTGTGAAATGCAGCTCAGGCAGGCATTTTTCATGAGGTGTCTGAAAGCCCTGTGTGTCCACAAAGTGCACCAGGCAATCTCTCTTCTCCACCATCTCCAATCTCAAGAGTGCAAATGGAAAAATGACTGTATCAGATGGACTGAGACCTGCGGGTGCTGGGGGAGTGGGGAGGGGTCAGGGTGGTGGAGTGGGGGGGGGGGGGGGTAAAGCTACTGTAAAATACTAAGATAGTGGGGTGTAAAGGCCATTCCATTAATGCGTAGCAGGCCTTAATGACAGCTCTGTTAGACCAGAATCCAGAAAGATTTCCAAAGGACTTTTTTTTTATCAGGCGCAGCATTGAGGGAGATGAAATTGGGAGCTGCACAAATTGAATGCCTCTCCGCGGAGCGGGAGACCGGAATGTGAAGGTTTTTCTCTTTTTCTTTCTCTCTCTCTCTCTATCTCTCTCTCTCTCTCTGCCACGATGAAATGTATTTTCATTGCCTTTTG
Source organism: Chanos chanos (assembly GCF_902362185.1). Classification (NCBI taxonomy): domain Eukaryota; kingdom Metazoa; phylum Chordata; class Actinopteri; order Gonorynchiformes; family Chanidae; genus Chanos; species Chanos chanos. Next base: position 8,108,034 of record NC_044506.1, on the reverse strand, counting down.
CAGAGTGATATTTCAGACTCATTTTGCAGATAAAATTGCAACGCCTGTTGCTGAGCCGCGGCGACGATGCTGCGCTTCGCCATATTTTTTTTTTTTAGACCGGGCGACTTTTACTCTAAGATTACTACAGTTTCAGCATCACATCCGCCACACTATCAAACCAAACATTATTTGAACTTCCTTCTTGTGCTGTCTTACCCTGACAGAACCCTCCTCTCCCGGGTTGCGGTAATTGCCCGGCTGTGTGTGACTTTCCCCGCGGCATCAGTTGGGACTCTCGGGCGAGGTGTCACAGAGAAGATGCTTCCATGGTTACTGTACTGTAATTAGCTGGATCTTGCCGCACGCTTTAGAGGCTAGGCTAATTAGCAGAGCCGCATCAAGATCCCTTGTCCACAAGGAGCTCAAGTGAGACAAACTAAGCGGGGATGGCACAAATAAATAAATAAATATCCCAACAGTACGCAACAAACAACTTTGTTAAAGTCATTAATATGTTTTCCCTCGGGATGGCACAGCGACAAGACTCCCAAGCAGCATAAGGAAAAGAGCCTGAAGTTCATCCTTTGGGAATGAAACATGGGCCCCTGGGAATATTGTACGGAGTCAACAGCACGTACTGCAAAACTATTTTTTTTTTTTTTTTTTTAACTGTAATGCTAAACTAAATTTCCCCAATGTTGCATTAGCTAATTATATGATCAGTTAGACCAGCTCTGTTACTTTGCCATAACGTCTCATTATGTGGTGGATATAGGACCCATCTTTTCTATGAACTCAAGTGGATTTAGAACTGGATGTGCACAGGAGACGGTCATGTCCAGAACCTTGATGGATCACTTTGCCGAAGTTTTAAAACGTTTAAAAGTGATTGTCAGTTTTGAAAAGACCGACATGATGGTCCAAGATCTTGATGCCTCTCCTACCATAACTATTGATAACTACATGCTAATTACTGTCCACTGGGTTTATGTATCTTCTTGTGGCCATGTAAAGCCCTTTGAGACTGTAAACAGTGATACTGGGCTCTAAATAAACTTGAACTTGAACTTACAGTGTTTCCCCACGAAGGCGAAGAGCAGCATCAGTGCACAAAAAAAAAAACAAAAACAAAAAAGATTTGGCTTTAAAATTCTCTGTTTGCTTGTTTTTATCCAGTCAGATCCGTCGTTTGCTGATAAGTGATAATCTTCACTGAAACAGACAGAAAAAAGATAAAACAAATACTAAAAACAGATTTTAAAAAAGGCCCATTTTGGTCATAAATCAGTTTGCTCAAATCTGTACCTCTTGTACAATGCTTTTGCAGGGCAGAATAACTGACAACCTCTTGCTAAATGCCAAGATCAACAAATGTCATGGAAGAGCAACTTCAACTGTTATATGTCTAGGAAGAGCAACGTGATCACAGCCAAGACAGTGAGGTGGTACATAAAGCATGTGTCATTGAAACACGTCTGTATGGGAAGGTGCCCTGGGTGACCTATATCAGAAAACATACAAAGACAGTCAATGGCCTCCATTTGTGTCTCCTGAGATACAGTCTTCTTGAGTTCACTTGGTTTCGACATAGTCCTCAGTGCTGCAGTTCATTCTCATGTTCAGAGATATGAGAGAGAGAGAAAGAGAGAGAGACAGAGAGAGAAACTTGGTTGTGTATACCCCATGCAGAATCAACTGCCTCTTCAAAGACTTCACTTACAGTAAACTAGCATCTAGAGTGGGCACATCAGGACAACACAGACAATCATACAAAGTCATGTCCAAGCATGAAGGCGCTTGGCGCAAATATCAAGCACAGTAAGAGGAAACGATCGTAGCAGATGGAGACACAAAGTCACAGTGCCGTTCGAACCAAACTTTGGCCGAGGAGAAATAAGCTCATGGAGAAACTAGCAAAAAAAAAAAAAAAACCCACAAAAGGAACAGCAACTCCACTTTGAAGAGCAGTTTGTCATTTGTACTATGATCTTTAAGAGCCATAACCGAAAGCAATAATAGGAGAAACAACTCGGACACCAATTGATAATCGATCCTGACTACAGAATAACTAGTGCTACTACTCCAGAGCTCCAGTGTTGAAGCAGTAGGAGTTTCATTTTGTTAAAGAAAAAGACAAAAGAAAAAAGCATGTAAATACATAAACATGTTTAAACTGGTGAGGCTGATCTCATGGACTGAAACTGGGTTCATTTATGCTTCTGATTATATGAAGAACAATGTTCCTGCCTCCTCAAAATTTCTCAGGTTATTAAACAAAATTGTTGTTTTTCCATGACTGAAGTAAATATATGAAAATTCACTTAAAAAAGGTACTTTTCTGGTGTATTGAATTTACTTTCGGACATCACCGAGCACTTCAATGGTTCCTGGTAAAAAAGCCAATTAGAGGCACTCAGGCACAAAGTAAAAAAAAAAAAAAAAGAGAGAGAAGTACTAATTATGCCTTTGAAAAACTGACTTTTGAGGACCTGCTTGTAAATAGTTGCTTTTTTCCCCTCTAAATGTTGCCTTCATGGAGTTTATAAATATAAATATATATTTTCGTATCTCATCATGTGCAGACTTGTTCTGAATAAGATGTTCTATTGGTTTGGCCTGCAATTCGATGAACTCAGTTACACCCAGACGAATTACTTAAAAACAAACAAACAAACAAACAAACAAACAACAACAACAACAAAACACCACCAGTGCTTTGCGTGTTCCACGCCACCATCATCAGGCAACCTGTTTCACATGACTGAAACAGGATTTACAAGGCAGCAGTCAAGTCAGTGTATTGCGGCTTTAAACAGTGCGTTATAATCCTTCCAGTCCCCTGTCTGAGAGGCAAGCTGAGAAAAAGATAAAAACGATTTACCGTCATTCTGTGTGATCTAGCGCAACATTTCCTAATCTCAGTCCTTCTTGTGCTGTGCCGTTCCTAACCAGCGTTCACACGTTTTGAGGTAACTCATAACTGCAGGGGAAGGCAACACCTTGTTTAGTGCTCGTATAAATCAGCACTTACCAAAATCAAAGCGATTATGACATCACTTCAAAATGCTTCCCTCTCCAAAAAAACCTGAATCTGTTTAGACATTTATGAAGAAAAAAAAAAAACCCTCAAAAAAGGGTCAGAAATGAAGACCGTGAAACTCTAAAAAAACGTGCTGAGCTTCATGCAGGATCATTTTCGTATTCTTAACTTTCTCAAACATTTTATTTTTGTTTGGGTGGGGGGCGGGGTTGTTGTAACACAAGCCATTTAACATCTAATCTGTCCATATGAGTGGTTTTTGTGTGAGACACATCGTATTCCAATCATAAAACCCTTGAGTAAATCCCTCGGGTATGTTAGAGCAATGCTTAATCAGAAATATGCCATTTAGTGGGTCTGCCGGACTGATGGGTCATGACCGGACTGATGGGTCATGACCGGACTGATGTTCACAAAGACTGACACAGTCCGGTCCTTCTGCGGACTCCGTTTTTCACACCCCGCTGGCACAAGTAAAGGCTCCTGACAGATGCTCAACTGCCAATTTTTTGGGGGAAAGAGGCAAGAACACTCCTCTCAGTGGTGTCCTTTGGTGTTGATTTAACATGACCGAAAAACAGAACGTGAGGGCATTTTTTTTTTGTTTATTTTGTTTTTTTTTTTTCATGAGAGCTTTGTTCAGAAAAGGTTAAGTGCCAGCTCTCTTTGTCAATGCTACCATATAGTGGGACACGGTGACAGTGACACGGGTCTCAGAGAAACTAATTCGACAGGAGAGGATTCGTCTTTATACCAAAGGGTCATTAGAATCAAGCTGATGCTGAACTGAGTGAAAGGAAGACAAGCAAAACAAATGAATGTTTCCTCTGATCTTTCACATTCTGGGGTGTTCTCATTTTTATCTGACTCAGTGGCATTTCCCCTTCACTCAAGGTTAATTTCAGCACCTTTTCTCGCTGATGTTATTGAAGGCGATGGTTTGCGGTACATTCACCAGGGTTAAGTTTGCTTAGAGAAAGTCTGTATAGGTCCAATTAGAATGGGACCATTATAAATTCTTGCAGAGTTCATTTAACACTGACATTTACTGCTCACCACTGGAATGAATGGATTCTTAATTGATGCAGATCTAATAGATTACCCTCTACTCGAGGTTTTGCATATCCAGCTAGATCTACCGCAGTAGTCCTTGATGGTTCTCCTTGAAAACAGAGGTGAGTATAGGCATTTTTTTGTTGTTGTTTTTTTTTTTTTTTGTTATTTATTTTTTGATCCCAAATACAGAGGATGAATTAATTTTTACCAACAGCTCAATTTCTGTCGATGTATGTTTTTTGGAGTTGCTGCACTGGTCAAATAGAAAAGTTCTCATGTCATCTTAACCTGCAAGTGATGTGACACAGTGAACAGTCAACGAGAAAAAGATCTTCCACTTTCTCCACCTCTGAAGTAGGAACAAGAACGTAATGACTTTGTTCAGGACTTCTTGTCACCTTGTTTGATTCTTACTCAAACAATGACTCAGCTATTTTATCGCAGCAATAGGAGAAGGCAGGCAGAACTCTTATCGAGAAAATGCAGACAGTGAAATCTTATCCTCAGCCACCGTATCTGCTGGTGAGAAATGTCTGGTGTCTAAGCTCAAGTCGCCTACAGGGAAGCCAATTTTAGCAATGGATGGAGGCAGGTGCTGCAGACACAAATTTTCATTTAAAAGCCACTTACATAAATTCAGGTCTAATAAGCCTGTTTTCTTTCTCCATGTGTACAAATTTATGAAGCATGAATTCACTGACTGTCTGGAGTCTGGTCGTCTGCTGTGCAGGAAGACTGGGCTTTTAGTTCAGGGAGGAGAGAGAAAGAGAGAGAGAGAAAGAGAGAGAGAGAGAGAGAGAGAGAGAGAGAGAGACGCAGCGTGAAGGAGTTGACAGGCTGGAGTGAATGCACGGCTGTGACGGAACTGATGGGTGCCTGGTGTTACTATTTGTCTGCTCTCAGTGGAGTCCAGCCTCATTCAGGGGCAAAAAAAGCCCCAGGATCAATCTCCTTCCCCAGCGTGCTTTGTATCTCACTCCGTCTGGCGCTAACGTCTGTTTACCGAACCTAATCTCCTCTCCCCTCTGTCTGCTTTCAACACTCTGTGACGTCTGTATTGGCCATATGATCATACAAGGGGTGGTTCATAACAGACCTTCAGATCAAGGGGGAAGACCGATAATGCCTTGAAACTGAATGTTAACGGAAAAATGAAAACACCGAGCTTGATTTCACACCCATCTCATCTCTCAGAGGCCATTTTGGCACAGGCACAGAAAGTGTTTCTTATGTCTAAACATGACATTTTGAAGCTGCAGCAGACCAGTTTGGTTCCAAGTCATTTTCCATTAAAATTAAACCCGCTGTTTTTTGTGAGAAAATGGTTTTCGGCTATGGTGGAATAGTCTAGCCGTGGGGTTTTTAGGACTCTCTCACTTTGGGATGGTGAGCTCGGACCCTCCCAGCGCCCTCCTTTCTGAATTTTGGTGGGAAGCACATTCACATATTTGGAGATTCAATGAAAAATTTTGAAAACAGGAGAATGGACAGGAGGTAGGGAGGGGAACATTAAATTTTCATAAATTCAGATCCGTCAAACTCTGAAAATCAAAACAAACTTGAGCCAACTGTATTATTTTGCTGCATTAGAGACAAAAGTTGTTGTCACGCTGGTGGTGTGGTGCAGAACCCATGCGCAAGACACGATGGTTGAAGGTGGCAAACGGAAGACTACTTAAAATGAAGACCAAAATACAAGTGCAAACTAATAACAAAACCAATAACAAAAGGGTGCAGCGTGACTGTTGTGCAAACTAACACAAACAACGATAGACAATGGACGAGGCAAACACTAGGACTTAAATAGAAGGAGAACTGAACAGGGCAACACAGGATTGGTTGAAACTAAACAAGGTTAATAATGAGACAAACAGGTACAGGTGAGGGGCGGAGACAAACAAAGCAGGAGCACAAAGACATGGCAAACTAAAAGTCCAAAATGGCGGTGCAGGTTGTGACAGTTGTGAACTTCACAGGTTAAAGAAGTGGGGTGTTTGGCCTATAGCAATCTTGGCACAAACTTATAGACTCAAGTTGTGTATTTGGTTTAATTAACTGAAGCGTTATAAAGATTGTTGCTGGATAGAAGTGTGTACAAGTCTGCATTCAATTACCATGAGCCCAGAGAATGATTTGCACGACAGTGTAAGGGTCCATTACCTCCTCTGTGTGTGAAGGGAGGAGTAGGCAACATAATCAGCAAGCCTCTCCCGTGAATGCTAATCTCGTTTCACTGAACGATGGGGCTTTCAGGTGGAGTGCTTTGAAGTATCCGACTATCTATTAAGTCTCTGGCTTGGCGCATAAAACCTAGTTCATAATGAAAAACAAACAAGTGCAAACAAGTGAAGATGGAGGCAAAAAAAAACAAAAACAAAAACAGGAGAAGCTCTGACGTGTTAGCTGTAAATGGACTCTTTCGTACTGAATATTCTGTCTCCCCACCACAAACAATATGTTGTGTTGAAGTTTTAGTAGAAAAGTTATGGTTAATGTCATTTTTTTTTGCATACACTGGCTGACAGAGTGATGTATATTTAAGCAATACCATTGTAATGTGTAATATTTGAGTAAACTACCCTAATGGGAGCAGAATGATAAATAAGACTAGATGGTTTGTTATTGCGGTGTAAGAAAACAAACAAACAAACAAACAAAAAAACACCAACAGCTATAAATGAGTGTCTCTGTAGTTATTAAAATCCTGAGGCTGATATAAAATGGAAACTTTTGACGAAATCTGTTTCCATGAGCCTTGTTGTTAAATACCCATCCCTAGAGAATGACTCACATGAGATAAAAGCAAAAACCAACGTGGGCATTTCTGAGAGCGCCCTGCAAATAGAAATCAATATCTCCAAAAGACAATCTCATAAACCTTAAAAGAAGATTTTAAAAAAAAACAAAAAAACATGCCATAACGACCAGTTGTTTATTCATCAGGCACAGGTAAAAGCAGGGGTGGTGGTTTATGCATCTATGTGTATAAATCATGGTGCACTGACTCTACCATTGCTGACACTTGTTGCTCTGCTGATCTGGAATACCTGATTATTAAGTGCAGACCCTTCTATCTACCTCGTGAGTTCTCTTGCATCATTGCTGCTGCAGTTTACATACCTCCGGATGCTAACGCTAAAGTAGCCATGAAAGACCTCAGTGCCACTATTAGCAAGCTACAATCACTGCATCCAGACGGGGCCTTTATTGTTGCTGGGGACTTCAATCACTGCAATCTGCGTACTGTGCTTCCAAGATTCCATCAAAATGTCTCATGCATAACAAGAGGACATAAAACCTTGGATCATGTATACACCAATGTGGCTGACGCCTACAAAGCCACTCCCCTCCCCCACCTGGGACAGTCTGATCATCTCTCATTGTTCCTGCTTCCCAGATATAGCCCGGTCATTAAACGTGTGAAACCCACAATGAGGACCATCAAGATCTGGTCTGAAGATGCAGACTCTGATCTTCAGAACCAGTTCCAGCACACAGACTGGAGTGTGTTTGCTACCCTTGCCACCACAAACTCTCAGACTGACATTGATACATATACGAACTCTGTCTTGGACTACATCAACAAGTGTGTGGACAGAGTAACAACGCTAAAACAAATAAAGGCTTTCCCCAATCAGAAGCCCTGGATGAACAGAGAGGTTCGCCTTCTGCTCAAAGCCAGAGATGCAGCCTTCAGGTCTGGTGACCGGGAGGCTTACAGCTCAGCCAGGGCCAACCTGAGGAGGGGAATCTCCAAAGCGAAACACCAGTATAAACAGAGGATCGAGGAGCACTTCAACTCCTCGGACCCCCGGCGCATGTGGCAGGGCATACAGAACATCACTGACTACAAACCACCCAGTACTGTGCCCCCATCCAGCTCAGCCTCCCTACCCGACGAGCTCAACCACTTCTACGCTCGCTTTGATCGGGAAAACAAGGAGGTCACCCTCAAAGTGGATCTCCCCCCTGGTGAACCGCCTCTCTCATTTTCCAGCTCTGATGTCTGCGCCACCCTGAGCAGGGTGAATGCACGGAAAGCAGCTGGTCCTGATGGAATACCTGGCCGTGTGCTCAGAGTCTGTGCAGGGCAACTGGCTGGGGTCTTCACGGACATTTTCAATCTGTCCCTGGCCCAGGAAGTTGTCCCCACAAGCTTCAAGACTGCCACCATCGTGCCGGTGCCAAAGCACTCCACTGCTACGGCCTTGAATGAATTCCGACCAGTTGCACTCACCCCCATCATTGCAAAGTGCTTTGAGAGACTGGTTCTAATGCATCTCAAATCCTGTCTGCCCTCTACCTTGGATCCCCTCCAGTTCGCCTACCGAACCAACAGGTCAGCAGAGGACGCCGTCTCCATGGCACTCCATTCTGCCCTGACCCACCTAGACAGACCCAACTCCTATGTCAGAATGCTGTTCATTGACTTCAGCTCAGCATTCAACACGGTGATTCCCTCCAAGCTGATCTCCAAGCTTAGCCAGCTTGGTATTAGCACATCCCTGCGCAACTGGACTCTGGACTTTCTGACTAACAGACCCCAGTCTGTTAAGTTAGACTACCTCATCTCTTCCACTCTCACTCTGAGCACCGGCGTGCCACAAGGCTGTGTGCTGAGCCCTCTCCTGTACTCCCTCTTCACCTACGACTGCGTCCCTGTGCATGGCTCCAACACCATAATCAAGTTCGCAGACGACACCACGGTGGTAGGCCTGATCAGAGAGGACGACGAGACGGCCTACAGGGACGAGGTTGAGCACCTGGCTGCGTGGTGCGCAGACAACAACCTTGCCCTTAACGCTCAGAAGACCAAGGAGATCATTGTGGACTTCAGGCGTGCTAGGAGCAAAGTACATGCCCCCATCTACATCAACGGAGCTGTAGTGGAGCGTGTACCTAGCTTCAAACTCCTGGGCGTCCACATCTCTGACAATCTCACCTGGTCCCTGAACTCCTCCACCCTCATCAAAAAGGCACAACAGCGGCTTTACTTCCTGCGGAGCCTTAAGAAAGCTCATCTGTGCTCCAAGATACTGGTGAGCTTTTACCGCTGTACCATTGAGAGCATACTCACCAACTGCATCTCAGTGTGGTATGGCAACTGCTCCGCAGCAGACCACAAAGCACTCCAGCGGGTGGTGAAAACTGCCCAACGGATCACCGGCACCAAACTGCCCACCATCGAGAACATTTACATCAAACGCTGCCTGGGTCGGGCGAAAAGCATCATCAAGGATGCATCCCACCCTCACCACGGACTCTTTACCCTCCTCCCATCTGGCAGACGTTACAAGAGCCTCCGCTCCCGCACCAGCCGGCTCAGGAAGAGCTTCTTCCATGAGGCTGTGACTCTGCTGAACTCCACACCTCAGCGCTGAACTCCACACCACAGCATTTGCACTCCACTGCACTATCCCTGTACTATATGCACTGTTTTTCTGCTCCTTTTGCACTGGCTTCCGCTCATGCTGTTCTGAGTACCCTATTTAAAACTGTACATAAACATACTGTATATAATTGTCTAATATATCTATTCAGCCTATACATATACACTCCTGTGTCTTCTCTGTCAGCTTCACCGCTGTGCTGATCACCATTAATATATATATACATGTACATACCTGTATATTTCACACCATCGTCTTATATGCTGTACATACTGTATCTCCTCTGTCTATAATACTGTATATACTGTAGATACACTATCTACTTACTCACTACCTGCACTTACCTGTAAATAATGCTATGCTTTTGCACTTCTGGTTAGATGCTACTGCATTTCATTGGCTTTGTACCTGTACTCTGCACAATGACAATAAAGTTGAATCTAATCTAATCTAATCTAATTTTGTCCATTCGCAACACGGACTCACTCATCATAGTCAGGTGGCGTCTCTGTATGTCTGAACAACTTTATAGTGTAATACTGTCTCAGTGACATCTGTGGCTTATTGTCAGAAATCTTGCTTTGGTTTTCAGATGCATATTAAGGACCGCAACCCATGAGCAAGTAGATTAAACAGAAAGGCTGCACCTCATTCCTCACAGACTATAATACCTGGCCACCGCCTCTTCTGCTCCCACTCACTTGCCCTCGGGGAGCTTAAAGGGTCCGCGCTGACCCCGCTGCTGCTTAATGCAAATAGCAGCGGAGGGGTCTCTCCCTCATATGCTTCGTCTCACCTGCAGACGGTTGCCAGTGGCAACACCTTTTAATTACCAAACCTGGGCTATTAACAACGATCAGTGTCTCAGGTGTTAATGTGATCTTTACTGGAGCATGTTAACATTTTCTCCATTTATCAAAACCCCCCGCTTCAATGAACGCTGTCACTCTGTCTTATTCATGTGCGGTGTGCTGCTCAGCAGTGGGTTGGTTTAAATCCCATGTCTCCACGAGAAACCGAACAAAGCCATTCTGCTGGGGCTGCGTATTTAATTCGGAAGTTGTGAATATTATGGTCCATTTAATGGACTCAATGCCACATAAAACAGAGAGCGTTATTTCATTGTGAATCATTTTAGAGCTATTTAAAAGTCATTTGTTAAAGGATTAATTGTCATTGAACCAACTTTTCCACACCACCCAAATTATCACCTAGGTGATTATGCCCGTGAATCACATCATTGTCAAATTGGCTGCCCTTTGATTTATACAGGCATAAAATGAGACACACTGCTTTTATAGGTTCAAAGCCTTTTTAAGCACTTAAATTATTATTAGCCACATACACATACACACACTCACACACACACACACACACACACACACACACACTCTCTCACACACACACACACACACAGGCACACAGGGCTAGCTGCAGGCATTTGATGGTTGTGGGGTGCGCCAAGTCACAAGCTATTAAAATAGTAATGAGAGGTGTGCGGGGGTAAGGGGGGGGGTGCTTGTCTGCTGGATGCCATGATTTCAACAACAGGTGACAAGGGACGAGGTACCCAGGGAGCCCATGATGATATGGAAATATGGTGATATGGAAAAGAATGCTTGTTTGTATCACTATTGCTCACCATTCTCTTCTCATGTCCTTTAACCCTCTCCTGGGAATACTCGGTCATAAATATATATGTTTTTTCTTCTTACACTGCACTAAGACAACAAACCGAACTATTTTTCTTCATTTACAGAAGAGTTTTCGTATTGCCCTCTTCTGTCGTTAGTGAACTGATTGTTAAGAGTGACACAACTGTTTTTATTTTGGTTTACTTGAGAACACACAGTGAGATCAATTACATATTATGGAAATGACAGACGATGGCCATAATTTGACTCCCTTTAGCTCTACTTATGATGCATGTTTATGCCCTGTGCCTCTAGTAATTTAACCCCCCCCCCCTTTTTTTTTAAAGTTGTTTATTAAAAATTCTAAAGCTGACTATCCTTGGTCGTCGGTAAAACGATAGCGTCCTTCGGACGGCTTTGAGGTGTTTGTTTTTCGCTGTTCTGGACGATCCCTGGGCTTTTGGTCTCATGATTCCTCTTCCTGTTTTTGTGTGATAAAGAACGTACTCTTTTTTATTTTTTGGCTTTTGAGGGAAATCGGCGCAGACTTTAAACGCGCTGACTGTTATTAAAACTTCAAAGTTATGAAATAAGATAAAAAAAAAAAAAAGACAAAAACTTAAAGTGTTTAGCATAGTGTTTTCTAAAAGTTTGCAATGCGCAGTCCTCGCTCAGTTACTTTGAGGGCTGCCGAGACATTTTCCGTCATTACCATAACAACGGGGGCATCACCGGGACTCGTAGCATCAACAGCACTTCATTAACACACTCAGTCTGGGGCTGATTTGGACAGGACGACGAAAATTTCACGACGGCAAAAACAAGAGGCTTTAAAGCACTTCAGGGAGAGGAGAAGAAATGGCAGGGAAGCTATTTATCCACAAAAAAATAAAGAAAAGAAATCTTCACATCCTGCAATTAATATACGGTAACCGTTGCACGAGGGTGTGATGACATAATAGCTAATGTTGTAGATATTCAAATGATTTCATATCACACGTTTAAAAAATGATTATTTAAATGGTCATTTAAATAGTTATGAGTATCTAAGCTCCAGGCTGCCCTATGGCTGTCCCACTCCGAGCTTTCCTGACCCTGACTACAGTGGGTCGTCGATGTTTTATTTCCCGTAAAAACACACACCCACAGTACAACGCTTTGTAACATCATCTGGTAATGGTCAGTCTAATCTGATAAAAATTGTATAAGCATACCTCTGAGTGTTACCACACTGTAATAAGAAAGTAAGAATTGCTATGTATAGAGAGTGTAATCATATGTATTCTCTTCATTCTGATCAAAGACCTTTCAGGTTTTGATACCAAGTTTTGTTTTGTTTTTTTCCTGGCATCTTTGGATCAGATTAGAAAAAAAAAAACCCTGCACTCTGATTTGGCTCTCGTGCTGCCCGAAAACTGTTTTCAGAGCTGCTATCTGACTGTTTCAATTGACCGTTCTGCTTGTCTTTGCTCACACATAGACTCATATATCACCTCCTCCACTTGCACAGAAGTCGATCTTTCATTGGTATCTTTAAAGGAACATACATATGTAGCATCTCAGATGTCTTTCAGATTACGTCAGGAGTAGCTATCCAGTTTGTACAATACACAATGTTTCTTCAGGAAGATAAAATCATGACTGTTAGAATGCACGCAGCAGTTACCTGGTGAGGCCCCATACCTGCAGGCAATTATGCTGACGAGATAAGCCTACAAAGCACATCCACAAAGCCAGAGCTGTGCAAAGTAGAAAATCAATAATAATAATAAAAAAAAAAGAATAGTCTGTTGAATATTTAAGTCTCACTGCATCATAATAGTCGATATAACTGCTGCAAAATTGAAAGTTGAGGATGGAGCTGAAAACTTCTGAAATTATACTTGAAAATACCTTGAAGACATGTTTTTTTCAGTAAGTTTTCTGTTTGCGAACAATTTGTGAAGTTACTTCTTTCTTTACATTTACTGTTTTTTTTTTTGTTGTTTTTTTTTTTCAAACAAACCCGGTATTCTTGGCAAAGTGGGTTGAATGGTATGACTCAGCTTGTTAACATTTTCTTGGGGAGGGCCCTTTGAGCCCTCTCACAGTTTCCGTTCCCCCCAAAATGTCATGCTAAATTACACCGCCGCTCAGTGTTTGTGTGAAAATACAGCTTGTGATCTATGAGGTCTACAACAGAGGCTGCCTCTAACAACCTGTGTTCACTCAGTTAAAATGACCTTGGCACTGATTAGCATCTCACAGTACTAACATGCCGTCCTCTGGCCATTCTGCGGAGTTTTCAAAGTGAAAAACTAAGTTGTAGAGTTTGCCTCCTGCTGAGTAATTTTTTTTTTTCTTTTTTATCTTAAGTGAAATTTCTAACTTCCTGCCTCATCAAATAAGACACATAATGACTGTGAGGAAGCTAATAAAAAGAGAGGTTAATGAATGCCCTCTAATTGAACCTTGGACCATACATGATTAGAGGAGGTAAGAAGAATTAAAGTTGTAAACATTGTCATTGATTATTCTTCACAGTTGTCTTCTACAGGGCCATGCTTTGTTCAGTGGGTACTTAGCTGTGAAGATTGTCATTAGAGCGTCTATCCATGTCTCAAGCACTGACAATCAGAACAGGAGAGAGAGAGTGAAAGAGAGAGAGCGAGAGAGAGAGAAAGAATGTCCTTCCTTATTCTCTATCATTCATTATTATGATTACCCATACTTCTCTGAGCATTAATTTATGAGTTGAATGGTGAATACGATCAGAGTTTCTGGGTCACGTTCTGAGTGTACTACATCGTCCTCAAAATCATAATTAGGCTGTTCTTTGAACCTCGGAGTGGCACGGCGGGACTTGTGCCCACGCTGGCTACTGTATGCTGTTGTTCTTTGGCGAGGCCCCTTCAAATAGGCTATGCACTTCTCTTTGAACGAAATATGAAAGAGTGTGGAGGAGGATGACAGATGACTTTGCAAAGAACTGACAACCTACCGACGGCTGTCAGTTAGCATAGTCTTTATCTCAGATAACCTTTCAGCATCCAATGACGAGAGAGCCCTTCCTCTGTGGTCAGTACGTACAATAGCACACAGGTAAAAAAAAATCACTTGTGGAGATCAAACACTGTTATAACGTGTTAACTAACTCCGAGAAATCCCAGTGCCTCTGTTTTAAAAGAGACTGTTTGGATTATCAGAAGCTTATGGAAAATTATTGTGTTCTTATAAACAGTCAGTTCTGTTATCCCCCCCCGCCCCCCCCCCCCGTTTGTGGCTAATGGTGACTGATCAAATTAGGTACAGCTTGCCCTCTACGCAGCCACGCTGAGGCATTTTGAAGATCTACCGGTAGTTTCCCTGGAGATAGAAGCTCTAAAGTCAGGCGTCTTCCTTATGCTCCTCCGATTGAAAATGAGGACATGAGGACAAATTGTACATGTATATCATCCTATCAATACATCATCAACCATGATTGACAATGACTGCATGGAGATTTCTTTCCAACAGGCTGTAAGGATTTATAGCCCGTCAAAGTGTGTACGTGTACGCATGGTAATAAGTTTGTTTACTTGTGTGCCGTGGCTTGTTTTCATGACCTGAAAATGTTCTTTTGCTAGTGCCGCGCGTAGCATACAATGACAAATGCAAACACCGTCCCGTATGATTAACGACGTCCACGTTTCGCCTTTTGTAACCTGTCGATTCTAGAGTGTTTTCCGAGGGCTGCGAAAGGCCTGTCATTGATCACAGGCAGTGTTGGACAACAGTACACAATGAACACATTCCTCATACTTTAAAAGTTGCTTCTTATCCCCCAAACACAGAAGCCGTGTGGTTAGCCCTCCTGGGACTAGCATTCAGACACAGCAGTGGCGTAATGGGGCTGGGGGCTAGGTCCGGTTCTTAGATATTGTCGTTCTTCCCTCATGATGCAAAGGTATTTCTTTCTGGAACACTTTCTTTCCATCTCTCCCCCTTTTTTTGGGGAAGCTATCAGGACTGGCAGCAAGAGAGCATATGAATACTAAACCACCCACTGTCTGCGGCTGATAACGGGCATTATTGTATTCTGTTCTTCTAGAAAAAAAAAATAAAGCATGGGATGGGAGCTGAGGACACTGCCAGTCACTCAAATAACTCAAGGACTGTGCTTTCTCTCTCCCTCGCTCTCGATCGTTCTCTCTCTCTCTCCCTCGCTCTCTCTCGCTCTCTCTCTCTCTCCGTCTATCTCTCTCTCCCTCTCTCTCCCGCTCTCTCTCTTACAGTCTCTCTCTCTCTCTCTCTCTCTCTCTCTCTCTCTCCTTGAGGAGTGGGAACTCTTCTGGGTGCTTGGAGAAATGTTCATGGTGATACAGTGTATTTGAGAAAGTTTCCTTGTATGACCTGAACTGTCAGCATTGACAGTCTCTCCAGTCTGTAGGACAGCAAGTTAAAAAAAAAAAAAAGGAAAGAACTGAATGACAGTCTCTCCTGGATCCAGAATTTGCAGCCAGATTCTTAAGACGCGGTCTTGGGGATAGAGGAGCACTCTGAGAAGTGAGTGATAAGTATGAGAGAAAGGCCAGTCTGCTTTGATGAAAAAACATCAACTATTGATGTCCATCAATCTTTGATGTAAGCCATGATACATTCTTTCTTATAATCCTATGAAATGTCACTAAAATGATGGTATGAAAAGTTGTCTCCAAGCCAAAGCTTAACTGCTGATAACTTTTTATTTCCTCTCTTGAAACCTTGCTTATAACATTTTTGAGTGAGATAAAGTCCACAAGATCATTCTGAAATGAAAAAGAGATCTGATAGTCTCCCATGGATGGAATATGGAATTACGACTATGTCAAACATTGATGTTTTTCCACTCATGAAACTGTCGATATTTGACGTCTGTTTCTTGATGGTGGCTGTGACGTTCCTCTTTTCATTTTGGTTTATG
This sequence comes from Chanos chanos, assembly GCF_902362185.1. Lineage (NCBI taxonomy): Eukaryota > Metazoa > Chordata > Actinopteri > Gonorynchiformes > Chanidae > Chanos > Chanos chanos. The sequence goes on along the minus strand of NC_044506.1, from coordinate 8,092,011 downwards.
CATTATAGAGCAGCCTTGTTCAGCAACCACTACATCTTCACACTGAATAACCAAAGTCCTCTGCAGTAGCAATTATGAGAATTCATTGTGAGTTCATTTGTGAGGAGCAACAGAAATAGAGTTTGATCAGATGTAACAGAACAGAACTAATCAGATAATGGACTATGGCCATTCACATTAACCTCAAGTCCGTCACACTGAGTGGACTGAAAGGGCAAACAGCATTCGCCTCCTTCTGTGTAATTTCGTTCTTGAGGGGGCGTTAAATGAACCTTTTTACAGGACGAAATACGTGTTGAGTTTCGTGATTTTCCAGTCAGAGCTAGGAGTTAATCAAATCGAGCAGGTACGATTCAAACACGTTGATGAGAGTTAAATAAAGCATTTCAAACTGTGTATTCCAAAAGAGACAAAACCCAGGGCCCTGTTTGTTTCGCTTATGGATTTCCGGTGATAAAAATATTCACTTCAGTCTAGCATTTGTGAAAGGAAGGAATAGAAAGTGGTCAAGTTACCAGTGCTAACTGTACCAGTGTTACCAGTGCTAACTGTACCCCCCTTTATGGTCATTGTGAAAATGCCACTGCATCCCTTTTTAATTTTGTGACTTCATTAAATACTTTATATGCTCCATATATAAAAAAAATTATTCTCTTTCTCGTTGCCTCCCCCTCCTATCATGTCTTCCCTCCTTTTTTTTCCTCTTTAACTCTGTCCATTTTCTTTTTGCTTTTCTCTGAGCTTTATGCAGAGGTACTGTATCATCTATATTTCATCGCAACAGCCTCTTGTTTACAAAGCACTGCTATAACCAAGATCAAAGTCACATGTTCATCCAGGGTAACAAGCCTGGGAGTTTGCATATGCAATATGTGGCAACTCCTGATGATGCTGTCTCAGAGAGCCCTCAGCCAGCTGTGAAAAGCCTGGGTCTGTTTTCCAAAAATGCTTGTAAATGTAAAAGGCAGCACCTTTAATTTCAGTCCTTCAGAGCTAACTTGTATGATAGCTCTCGTCAAAGGTAGAGCTCTTTTCTGCATTAGTTAAAAGTGTTGATGTTTACAGAAAACGCTGGTTGGGATATTAGCCTCTGTGAAATAGCTGAAATAGCCAAAATGAAGACAGATGACCCCTCTTCCCTTCATTGTCTCCAGTACTCTATTGTGAGTGATAATCAAGCTCCCATAAACCCTCATGCGCATTAATTAAACTGAAACTCTTCAGCTAATTCTAGGGAGCACTTTGTGAGATGCGTGGCCAGTTGCCATGGTGACTGCGGAAGCTGTCACCCCGTGGATCTGGTTGAGGCTACTGAGTTTGAAGGTTCAATTTTCTGATAGCAACCGTTTGCACACATGCTGGTTTGGGGGGTGGGGGGGTGGGGTGGGGGGGGGGATAAATAAACTGGAAAAAAAAGGCCCCAGGGTTGCCAGAGCTCCATCTCAAAGAAGAACATTTAAAATGCAGTTAGGACTTGATTTTCAAGAGTCCTTACAACAACAAAAAAAGGAAAAAAATATATATTACTCTGGACAGAATGATGGATGTTATTTTGCAGTGTCGGTAATAGCATGCGTAAAATAGTCTCTCATCCGCTGTATTCTACCTATTTTTTTTTTTTTATCATCGATCGCTTAGTGAAGAATGTGTGAGCCATTTTTCTTGTTATTAGATGTGCTGCCTCTATAAATGACATAGTTAAGGAGATTCCGTGCTAGAGGAATACAACGTAACAATCATTAGTGTTATAAACAGCCAGCATGATGGTCCTTCATATATCTGTTATGACCGGGCTAGTATAATACACTGCTGAGGTCCTTCTATTTTTTAATGCTTTATTTTTCCCAAGAATTTTACAATAGAGACTATTCTATTTCAAAACAAATGAATTTCACTGCATTCATCTTCTGCAGGTTGATGTATAATATACAGGACAGAAGCATTGCAGTAGGACACAATCAGAGAGAAGCTTCAGCAGGACAGAATATTACCCTCATACACCAAAAAAACAAACAAACAAACAAAAAAAAAAGTATACAGAATAAAATGATCATAAGAAACATAACTGTATTTTTTAATCCACAGTTCTGTCCATTTTCCAGAATCAAAACACCGCATAATTTATCATATTCATATAAATAAAATAATAATGTATGACTATCTTTAAATTCATGATACACTTAACAGCAGGCTGTAATATTTTGGTATATCATGTCAGTACAGGTGTACAAAAGTTTACAGTTCAAAAACATATATACAGTTTAATAATGTATCTGTGTTCAACGGGGGAATCCAGCCTTGGAGTAGAGTAAGATAAGGCCAACAGTGAATCAACATGTCTGGCTAAGTCATTTCATGACTGAGACGCAACCACTTTTGTGAACACGCACTGTACTTTTGTTGTGGTGTTTAACTTAGATGTTAATTTCTTGTTACATGTCCAGCGTCTCTCTCTCTCTCTCTCTCTCTCTCTCTCTCTCTCTGTCTGTCTGTCTGTCTGTCTCTCTCTCTCTCTCTCTCTCTCTACTTTTCTGGTTTCAAGCAGTACATTGCTATAAGAGTTATTGCAGTGAACCCTCACAGGTATTCTAAAATAAATTTCACCAAAAATTCATCCAAATCTTCTTCTCTCCTACTGTTTAGAAAATGACTGCTTTGACTATTTTCCACAGAGAGACAGCCCATTCCATCATGCATGCCAGTATATTCTCAGAAATACAATCAGGCAAGGTGTTATTTATATATATATATATATATATATATATATATATATATATATATATATATATATATATATATATATATATAATTCTATGATAAAACAGAATTAAGGATAGAATATGAGATTTATCAATAAAATAAAACATCATTCTTAAAAGCAAAACTCTCAAAATTCATTTCCTAAATTGATTCAATGTATATTGTCATCAAAAGAATATATGGAAGTCATGTATATATATGTAAAAAAAACACTGTATAGGACATTCAATGTATATAACACAGTTCCTTTCTTTTTTTTGACTTTGCACTTTATGTTTACCTCTGGAGAAAAAAAAGCACTCACAGAGTTTTGGCACCTATTGTTTCTCTATGCCACAAAAGCAGACACATCAACAACGCCATCGTACTATTTTCTGTATATGGCTGCTGCAATGTTTTGCAACACATATTTAAACTTGCACCAGCATCAAATGCAAACCCCAAGAGGATAAACTTTTGTTTGATCTCAGGTAGTCAATCAAAATATGAGAGTGTAACTGACATTTTCAGGAGTATATGTAGAAATGCTATATTTATATATATATATACATATTTACGTCTATATGTTCATCGTTATGCCATTTACCCCTCCTGTGAACAGTAATTTGAAATGATTTCCTTTGAATTCATTTTACTGTTCATCAAAAATTTGTTTGCAACATCATAGTGGAAAATTTAAAAAAACAACAACAACAACAACAACAAAAAAAACCAAACAAAAACAAATCCAAAAAAAACCTTTCCTTACTTTGTTTTCATGGAGCAAGAAAAAGAAAGAAAAAAGCAGAGAGAAAAGAGGCAAGTAATCGCTTGAATTTACAGCTCAGGCCTTGGCTTCAGTGGGACTACAGCTAGGACATCTATCATGCCATTCACTGGTAACAGAAATAAATTGGTTTGCGTTTATTGCACGGGTGGTTGTCAATATATGATAAAACATCTGAATTTATTCAGCAGGACTTACCGGGTCATCGCAGACACATTGATTAACTGTAACACAGATAGGAGTTCTGTCCAAAAATGTGATTAATGTAGCCTAACTCAAATAAATTTTTCTCAATTAAGTGGAAATCAAATAGCATTACAGGTTGTTACCTGGCCCTCCCAATGAATTATAATGGTAAATGAGGGGTACAAATGATTTTTTTCAGGACTAAATCAATTGTCCGTGGCCTGAGAAATTTCCAGAATAATTAACAATGCGTGATCATTGTGTAAGTAATCTCTCAGGAGACAGTCCTTGTATCTGAGACTCTCCTGATTATATCCTCATTTCTTGGTTATGATGACCAAAATATTGTCTGTCAAGTCAATCGGATAACAAAACCTGGTAATTATGATCAGATTAGAACCAACTGTATGTGTAAACATTCCGCAAGCATGACCCTGTTCATATCACCTTTTTTTTTTTTTTTTTTTTTTTTTTTTGAGATGTTCTTAATGAAATCTGAGTTAACTGGGAATTGTCAGAGTTTTTTCTTTTTGTTTTGTGTCATCTTTTACTAACTGTTGTTATATTTTTTCACACAGAAAGAGAATTTGTCAGTTTGTTTCTTCAATTTACCAGTCACATGAGTAGGCTACAAGCACTTGGTCCTTCATGTAAAAATTGTAAAAATGCTGTATGTTACATCCTCAGCGTGAAAGCTGGTTCCAGGAGATAAGGGACGTGCGCTCTGATTTTGGTGGTAATTTTTCACGGTTTGTAAACAAATTCAAGTATGCTCAATATACAGAGCCTTGGAGGCCATAAAGTCCTTTATGCCATGGTCTTATGTAAAGCTCTACACCACCAGAGAGAAAACAGCAGAGAGAGGAGAGGTGTACCCCAGCCACCTGGCTATCCTCAGCTAGGGTACAGCGATCTCTTTAAGTCTTGTGCTCTAAAAGAATCAGACCTCTGCGGTTTCCATTTGTTGCTATCTGCTTTCCCACGGGCCGTGCGACAAGATATGGTCCTTTGGGCTCTCAGACGTATTGTAGGGTTTAAGAGGAAAAATCAATGTGTTCATTGATCCAAAACTGGCCATTACCCCCAAAAAACATCTGTTATATCTAGTCTGTCTTCTGGTCGAGGAGCTTCACATGTGAAAAAGAGGAAAGGAAATCAACTTTCCCGTCTTTCATGGTCCGATGTAGTTTATTACAGAATTGGCCTGTTCTTTGAGCAGATCACAAATGTTTTTTATTAGAAATGGTTATTTCACTTATCGAAAATTATAAAAAAGTACAGGGAACAGAGGGATTCAAATCCCCCTGCAGTTTGCAATATGTGTTTTGGCCTAAATAATGGTAGCCCCATTCCCTTTGTAGAAAGAAAAAAGTGAAAACATATCTGTGTAGGATGACTGACTGCTGTCAGTCTCGGCTGAGTACAGTCTGTTAAATTTTTTTCTTCTCTTTTTCTTTTTTTTTTATGTCTTCACACATCTGCTGTTATTCATCAGAAAATGCACAAAAAAAAAAAAAAAAAATACGGCACAGCAAGATGTTTGATAATGAGGCAGTCTTTTCTCATCTGTGCCTTATGCCAGTTTTCATCAGCCTGCGTTTGGGTATTCATGTGTTTCCTGACTGAATCTGAAAAGTGAAGTCGTGTTCAAACGGCTGCGTTTTCAGACGCACCATCATTTCTACACTTTGCTGAGAAAAAAAAAACACCATAAGAATTAGCTAGTCCACTGTAAAACCTACAAAAAAAAAGAAGCGCACATTTCCTTTATTTTCTAAGACTGTAAAAAGGTTTTATCTCATGAGCCTTGCAACTGTCCCGGACATTCAGTGGGTCAGCTTTTCTTGATAACATACAGATCCAAATCCTTTATGATCAAGGATATGATCGGTGGGTTCCTCCAAAAACACGTTATTTGTCACATTAGGGTGTTTCAGAACTCAGTGGTTGAAATCTGGGTGACCTCAGACTGGAGGTCCTGCTGGACTCTCCTGGAGCGGGACCCACGAGGGATCCTATCCATGCCTAGTCATACCGGCTTCTTCTCAGCCTCTGATGGTGCGCAGACCGACACAGGCTCACGGGTCGCATTCCGGGCTCTGGACAAGCTGTTCCTGTCTGCCCGGGTGCGGAAGGGTAGGCAGAAGTCCCTAAAGCACCTCTTGAAGTTCTCATCCAAGAAGGCGTAGAGAACGGGGTTTAAACTGCTGTTGGTGTACCCCAACGCAATGCACAGGTGCCAGCTGGCAATGACGAAAGGATTCTTTTGGTCGATGTCCACCAGGGTTTTGATGATTATGAAGATGTGAATGGGCGTCCAGCAAATAATGAAAGCTGCTACCACCACTAAGACCATACGCGTGATTCGGCGCATGTTCCTGTCCTTCTCTTTGGACCCAGACAGGAGTCGGACACTCCTCAGGCGTAAGATCATCAGACCGTAGCAGATGGTGATAACTAAAACTGGCACCACAAAGGCGAAGATGAACACACAGATCTTGGTCACTGTGTCCCAGTACCAGTCTGGGTCTGGAAACTTCAGCATGCAGAACGTCTTGCCTGTAAAGAAACATTTCAAACATTGATGGTACCGGGAAGGTTTTATTTTAATGGCAAAATCAGCTACACGCGAGCCGCATGAATATCATAAATATTAATGTGAAAACGCCACACAAAACAACTGAAAGACGTTCTTGTTTCGGAAACACCTTATTGCTTCATTACATCAAAGTGAGCCCAATTTACGTCATCTGACCGTGCATGAAACTGTATTCTGTATAAGAGTCGCCCACGTGGGCTCTCTCTCTCACCTTGGTCTGTCACCTTGGTAACTGCCATGATCATAATGGGAACGCCAATGGCGGAGGAGAGGATCCAGACACAAACGTTGATGATTTTGGCCTTGAGGGGTGTGCGGAACTCAAGAGCCCTAACGGGGTGGCACACGGCGATGTAACGGTCCACACTCATCATCGTGAGGGTGAAGATGCTGGTGAACATGTTGTAGTAATCAATAGCAATGACCACTTTGCACATGAGTTCACCAAATGGCCAGGTGTTCATCAGATACTTGGCACTCTGGAAGGGTAGTGTGCTTGTTGCCAGAGCGTCGGCTAAAGCCAGGTTAAAGATGTAAATGTTGGTTGCGGTTTTCATCTTGGTGTATCTGTATGAATACATTAGACAAACAGATATGTCCTAAATAATGAATGATGGTAAATACAACATTAACAAAACAGCTTTTAAGATCAGGTTAAAATTGCTCTGTGTAAAAATCCAATAATCCAAACCAGTAAAACCAAACCAAGAATTGAGAAAGATGACTGAATTTAACTTATATTTTTCTCAGTACATTAGGGTGTATATACAACATAGCTAAGCAAAAAAGAATAATTTAACAAATGTAATTTGACCAGACTTTATGGAAAAATGGTATTTCAGACTGATCTCTGTTAGAGAATCTCTTTGTGAAGACCCGTAGAAAATATGCCATGACTTTCCTCTGATTCAGTATATAATGATGAAAGATTGTGAACATAACTACATGTCAGATCATATAGTAGGAGACTAGAACAGAAATTCTCATCCATTTTTGATGCTGGGAAAAAAAATCCAACATGTGGACCATCAGAGTATCCCTAGAAGAATTTAATGGACACACCACGATTTGACATCATGATGCAATATCACGAACAGCTCTTCTTCACTAAAACACTACTGGGATATGTAGCATGTGCATCCCTCATGAGAGCTCAAAGGTGCCTTTGTCAAAGTTTTTTTTTTTTTTTACCTCTCTTTAACTGTCAAGCTGTTCTTTTCTCCTTTTTGATTTCACCTGAAGAATTGTTTGCACCCTTTGACTGTAAAATCATGCTGTTAGTGGTATTTGAAGGCATTACTGACTCTGAAATTATGTTATAGGATGTGGCGTAGCCTTGAAGATTGGTAATCATGACCCACCAGCATCAGGAGACATCGGTGTCATGACCCTTTAGAAACTAGGATGCATGTGTATCTTTCTCACCCTGGTTGGATAGGACCTTTCCATAGAGAACTGATAGACAGGACTCAAATGAGAAATGGAGGAATATTACGACATGGTAATTTCCCACAGGAATGGGATACAACTGACTGAGTTTGCACTTTTGCCCCCGTTTAATCCTCACAAGACTGTGAATGACTTCTGCACAGCCGCAACTAGCAGCCCAGTGGAGGTCGGTCTGTTTAAGCGAAAGGCTTTAAGCTTCGATGTGTTTATTAATACTGCAATTTTGAAAATTTAATGTTTTAATAAGTCTGCCATAGTAATTGCAACATTAATCTAGGTTAAATCAAAACCGCAACAAAAAAAAGAGAGGAAGAAAGAAAGAAAGAAAAGAAAGGGAGTAAAATAAGGAAAAATCACCTTGACTTGTTATACAACATTTAATAAAGACATATTTCTCTGTGTGCCAGACCATATTGTCTTCATTTTTGCCCCCTCAGATTTTGAGAGCTATGCAAATGCTCTTGTGTCCCATTAGCTGGAGGGGAAAGATGAGCCTCTCTCTGCTTATTTCTTAGAAGCAATTGACTGTGAAAATCAAAACTGACTGGCGTCAGGGATATGTCAGGGGGAAAATGGCCATGCTTGCATAGTCTGCGTGGCTTTTCTCTCCACATGCATCTCCATTCGGAGCTATTGAAGTCTAAATCAAGACATTGATCCCAGTGGCTGAAACCCAGTCCCCATGGGGCGGGTGACTGGTGTCTCTGATCCTGTGGGCAGCACTTTTTTTTTCCATCAAAGGAAAGTCAGTGGGAGATGTCGTAGTAGGGAGGGGAAATTGATGAACATAGCTGAGCTAATGATCACAGCAAGCTTGCCAGAAAAAAAAAATCAAAACAGTTTGAGGAAACCGTACTGGACGAGAACTTAGAACCAGTGCCCCCGTGTTTACTGGCATTTACTTCATGGATTCATCGAACTACATAAACAACAAGGTTTTTGTCAGGTGAGAACGAGCCCTAACGTGTCTTTCTGGACGCAATGCATGGAATGTACATTGTGTGTATCGCTAAATTAAACATTTGCAAGGATATACACAATGTTCCTTCTGCCTCATTATTATTAAGTGATCCTCTGACTTCTCCACATTTTAATACCGCTGGCAAAAAAAAGTGGTACGAAGTCCAGAACACAACAAAAGTGAATTGGGATGGGTAGGCAGCTGCCAGTCTCCTTTGCCCAGAGGCCATTCTCAGTAATCCAGCTGCAAAGAGATAGTTCAGGGTTCTGACCAAAACAGTGGGACAATAGCCCACTTAAAACAGCAATGATTTTGAGCTGGCCAGAAGCACATCTTGAGTTGTCAAGACAGTTCTATGTGATTCTTATTTTTTTGTTCTCCTCCTCTGTGAATGTTTCCCTCCCTCTGTTAAAGGCCTTTTGAATCAGCATCCCTTGACGTCTGAATCATCTCCCATTGCGCTGTCAGCAGGACAGGGTAAGATGAATATTCATGTCCGTCCTCGTGTTCGTTTTCAATGGATGATGTTGACTCAGATGGACTAGTTTCACCCTCTGCTGATTGTGTCGTGTTGACGAAGTCTGCTGAGCATGATTTGCCCTCATTACGCTAAATTTGATGCGAACAACCTGCTAGCTACCACTCACACGTCCACGCATACCTTTTATGTGTCGTTTTATCACAGAGAAAAAAGTGTCAGGTTCGACAATGTGCAAGAACTGTGCGTGCTTCTTATTAAGAGTGAAGAGTTAAGGATGTGTAAACTGCATTGCAGTTCATGAGGGTTTACAAAGGATCACATGCATACTAAATCAAAAGACCAGTTAGACCTGATCAATCTCTACAAAATCATATCTTGTTATATGGATTATTCATTAGTGACAAATGAATCGTAATGATTTCATTCATGCGTGGTTGTTGTATGGAGACGCAGATGCCAAATGCAATGGGCCTCTGGATAGTCAGGGAAAATACTGTAACATGAATATGGATTGAAACGCAGAGTAACACAGGGTGTTTGCTACTGCAGAGCACAGCACGTTCTATGTGTCTGGGGGTTTCCACATCATGACTGATGACCATTCACAAGCTATTGTACAAGTAAAGCTCTCGTGTCTTTCTCCTTGAGCTCAAGGATTTCAACAGCTGTGCATTAATTATTTATCAAATGCGTTCAGAACTATGCATTGGTGAGAATAGCTTCGGCTGAATATGGATAACCAATTTTGGATCTTTCTTACCTCATGCAAATTACAAGCACTGGAATAATCAGGGGAGGAAGATTTTTCAGTAGAATCTTGGAATGTAATAAAGAGAGTACTATAATGCCATGATCAGAC